>NC_047085.1:63023224-63324563 GCF_902459505.1 Geotrypetes seraphini
CTACAAATCCTGTTTCCCTAGTGCAGTTGGAGTGACCAGTACTCCAGTCTATTCCCGGGTAGTTGAAGTCCCCCATCACTGTTACACTTCCAGTCCTGCATTCCTGTCTCAATTCCGCTTCCAAGTCGTGTCCGACTCCTTCTGGCGTACCAGGTGGGCGATAGTACAGCCCCAGTTTTATGCCTGCACCAGTGTTCCCGCTAAGCTGCGCTGGCCTGCGCTCGCGCACAAAATATTACATTGCAGCGCAAAGTTTCTCTTCACAGCGCACACACGCGTCGGTAAGGTAAGGGGACGCATTGGGGGGATTGCACTTCCCCACAATTGCCATGCTTCGGTTCCTCTTCTTCCTTCCTTCCTCCCCCCCCCCCCCCCCGCGGGACCCTGCGGCACCATCAACTCTTCCTCCCTCTAATGTCGGCCCTGCAGCTCCAGACTTCCTCGCACCTTCTCCCCTCCCCCTTTGGATCGCTATTATTTTAAATGTTATAGCCGCGGAGCTGTATCCATCAGTGGAGATGTCTAACCTCGGCCTGCCCCGGAACTCTTACTGCAACAGTGACTTCCTGTTCCTGCCTAGACGGGCGTCTGCTGCAGTAAGAGTTCCGGGGCAGGCCGAGGTTAGACATCTCCACTGATGGATACAGCTCCGCGGCTATAACATTTAAAATAATAGCGATCCAAAGGGGGAGGGGAGAAGGTGCGAGGAAGTCTGGAGCTGCAGGGCCGACATTAGAGGGAGTAAGAGTTGATGGTGCCGCAGGGTCCCGCGGGGGGGGGGGGGGAGGAAGGAAGGAAGAAGAGGAACCGAAGCATGGCAATTGTGGGGAAGTGCAGAGCTGCAGGGAAGAGTGTTGCGGTACCCAGCTGGAGGGAGAAGGAAGATGAGGGAGGGAATTAAAGGAGATGCCAGGGCTTGGAGCGTAGGAGGAAGGTATGCCAGTCTAAGGGAAAAGGAAGGGGGAGATGTGAGAGCATGGAGGGGGAGCGAAAGATGGAAGAAAAGGAAAGGAGAGAGATGCCAGAGAATCAGGGAAGGGGAGATACCAGACTATGAGGAGAGGTGTGGGAGAGGGAAGGCGAGGAGAGAGATGCCAGACCAATGGGGTGAAAGGAGAGATGGAAGGGGGAGGCATACAGTTTCTGGAAGGGGCATAGAAGGAGAGAAGATGCCATATAGGGGAAGAGAGACGGCAGACAGTGGATGGAAGGAAGAGAGTTACAAGAAGATGAGGAAAGGAGAAACCACAGAAGACAAAGGTAGAAAAAAATTTCTATTTATTTATTGCTTTAGGAGACATGTGTCACTGTTTCTGTGAAGCATTGTATGCAGAGTCCAGCTTCTTGCTGGTTCAATTTAACCTTTGTCTATGTATTTTTATTTTATCCCCCCTTTTACAAAACTGTGAAGCGTTTTTAGCACCAGCCTTGGTGGTAGCAGCTCTGATGCTCAGAATTTTATGAGCATCAGAGCTGTTACCTCCGTAGCTAAAATCCACACTACAGTTTTGTAAAAGAGGGAGGGGTTAGTTTGTGATTACATATTCCTTACTAGGCGAAGGTGTTTTCTGTGTTCTGTGTGTTCGAAAGACATGGTTTTCTGTTAGGATTGACGGTGTAGGATTGATCTGTGCTGGTCTGGCTTGTTTAGTTTTACAATGGGTGTATTGATGTACTGCTCACTGCAATATGTAAGATGCTGCCTTTTCCTAGGTACTCGTGTGTGACGTGTGGTTTGTTACTAAAAATCATGTTTTTCTTACAGATGGGGGGGGGGTGCCAAAAAATGATGGGCCCCGGATGTTACATATGCTAGGTACGCCACTGTATGTAAAGATACCAGAAAGCTGGCGTAGCAAAAACTTCTAAGTTTTGAGTATTTAACCCTCCCACAATCTCACGGGCACTCGTTTCAAGTTTATTGAGATTTTGATTTAAACGCAATATCAAATATTTTCAATGCGTATAACAAAAATAAATTTGGGGAAATAAATAAAACCATTTGAACCAGTGTTCCCGCTAAGCTGCGCTGGCGTGCGCTGGCGCACAAAATATTACATCGCAGCGCACACGTTTCTCGTCACAGCGCACGATCGGAAGAGGCGTACGGCAGATGGCAGGGCGGCGAGAGGAGAATCGGGCGAGTTGGCTCATAACTTGCTGGCGCCCGATATTTTTGGCTCACGGTGAAAAAAGTTTGCTCACAACACCCGCCCGCTTAGAGGGAACACTGGCCTGCACCCTTGTTTCCCGGCAATTTGACCCATAGCGATTCCAGCCCCTCTGCCTTCGTTGCCATATCCATCCCGACCGAGTGGATAGAGTCCTTTATATATAGTGCTATGCCTCCCCCCTTCTTGTGGGTCCTGTCCCTACTGTAGAGCTTGTACCCCGGCAGCGCCACATCCCATTGATTTTCCTCTGTCCACCAGGTTTCTGCTATTCCAATTATATCTAGGTCCTCCCCCTTGGCCACGACTTCTAGTTCACCCATCTTGGCCATGAGGCTTCTTGCATTTGCTTCTTGCATTTTTCCTCCACCTCTGCATTTACCTGGGCCGCCTGCTCTTGGATTTCGGCAGTTCTCCCGTTCCCTGTGCTTCTGCTTTGCCCTCAGCCTTTACCCTCTTAGCTTTCAGCTTCCCCACATTCCCGCCACCCCACTTCCCCGCTTTTCCTCTGGGTTTTCTAGCCCTACCGGCCCCCTCCTGGGCTATCATCCCTTGAGCCTCTGTTTGATCCCCCTCGCCTTGTGGTACCTCTATATTGCCCTCAGCTTTCGCCCTCATGCCACCCAGTCCCCCTGTGTCTCCATGCCCCTTAGTCTTCTCCAGCAAGCTCCCTTTACCTGATGTTTCCCTCGCTGTCTGATCATAAGATCCTCCGGTCCCTCTGCTTCCTCCCTGCAGTCAGCCCGTTCAGCATCTGTTCTGGATACTGTTGTCCGAAGCGTCAACATCAGATCAGCTGTCGGCTTTCCCCCTCTCCTCAGTTTAAAGCCCTCTCGATCTCCTTCCTCACATTGGCTGCCAGTAGTCTAGTTCCCGCTGTGCTCAGGTGCAGGCCATCCCGCCGGTAGAGCTTGCTCTTTCCCCAGAAGGATGTCCAGTTCCTCACAAAGTGGAAGCCCTCCTCCTGGCACTATCTCCTCAACCATGCATTCACAGCCTGGAGGTCTGCCTGCCTCTTTGCATCTGCTCTCGGTACAGGCAGGATCTCCGAGAATGCTATCCTCCGTGTGCTCCGCTTCAGCTTTCGTCCCAGGACCCTGAACTGGTCAGTCAGTGTGGCCATGCTGAATTTCCTCCGGCTCACATCATTCGTTCCGACGTGGATTATTACTGCAGTCTCCTCTGTCTCTGCTCCGTCCAGGATCCTCTCGATCCTATCAGTGATGTCTCGTGTCTTGGCCCCTGGGAGACAAGTCACTAGCCGGTCCTCCCTTCCTCCAACTACGTGACTGTCTACCTCTCTCAAGATCGAGTCTCCCACCACAATAGCAGACTTCCCTTTCCTCAGCAACCTCCTCTGCCTCAGGTCCGTGTCCTTGGTGTAGTGCGGTGTCTCTCCCTCGGGGTCCTGGTGAGTCGCGGTCTCCTCCTCTTTCGTGGTTCTTCCGCTAGGTCCTTCCCCGGTGTCGCCTTGTGGATCCTGGGTCTCATCTGCCGACATCCGTCTGTGCAGCTGCTGGTCCCGTTCCTCCACCTTCCTATAGGCCTCCTCGATGAATCTTCCTTACGTTTTTTATGGAATCTATCCCCTTTCAACTTTAGAGAGTGCCCTCTCATTCTCCTTACTTTGGAAAGGGTGAACAATCTTTCTTTATCTGCTAAGTCTATATTTTGAATGTTTCGATCATGCCCCCTCTCAATTTCCTCTGTTCGAGGGAGAATAGGCCCAGTTTCTCTAATCTTTCGCTGTACGGCAACTCCTCCAGCCCCTTAACCTTCTTAGTCGCTCTTCTCTGGAACCTTTCGAGTAGTACCGTGTCCTTCTTCATGTATGGCGACCGGTGCTGGACACAGTACTCCAGGTGAGGGCGCACCATGGCCCAGTACAGCGGCAAGATAACCTTCTCTGATCTGTTCATGATCTCCTTCTTAATCATTCCTAGCATTCTGTTTGCCCTTTTCGCTGCCGCCGCCGCACACTACGTGGACAGCTTCATCGACTTGTTGATCATAACTCCCAAGTCTTTCTCCTGGGAGGTCTCTCCAAGTACCGCCCCGGACATCCTGTATTCGTGCATGAGATTTTTGTTACCTACATGCATCACTTTACACTTATCCACGTTGAACCTCATCTGCCATGTTGATGCCCATTCCTCGAGCCTGATTATGTCACATTGCAGATCTTCGCAATCCCCCTGTGTCTTCACTACTCTGAATAACTTCATATCGTCCACAAATTTAATCATCTCACTTGTCGTACCAATGTCCAGATCGTTTATAAAGATGTTGAAGAGCACAGGTCCAAGCACCAAGCCCTGCGGCACCCCACTGGTGACGCTCTTCCAATCCGAGTATTGTCCATTTACCTCCACTCTCTTGTTTCCTACGCTCCAGCCAATTCTGCTGTATGCCTTGTATTCTGCCAGTGCCATTATGCTCACATTTATCTCTCTTTCCTCAAGTCATTTCACTGGCTTGCTGTTCATTTCTACATACAGTTCAAACTCCTTGTACTGCCTGCAAGTATATTCATTCTGCAGCACCTCAGTATCCCTCCACTCTTGTCTCTCTCTATATTCTACCCCGGCAACTCCAGTTATACTGAGCAGTTTTTATGATATACTTCAAAGTGAAAATTATGAATTCATTCATAGCTGTTTAGTTTTGGATGGGTATAATTAGAGTTTATCACACAATGAAAAATTTAATTCAGATATCGCTGATATACTGGTTCTAGTTTTGGTTTCTGTTCAGTATGCATTTTGTTTTACAGTATATGACAAATTTTATAGTTAGTCTTATAGAAACCAGTGTTTAGTTGAAGTTTATTTTTGGTTTTCTTATTGACTTTTTTTTAGGTGCCTTGACCCTTTGCATCACAAACCCTATCTGGGTAACAAAGACTCGGCTTGTTCTACAGTATGATGCTGGTGTTGACGCATCAAAACGACAATACAAAGGCATGTTTGATGCACTTATAAAGATATACAAGTATGAGGGTATTCCTGGATTGTACAAGGTAAGTGCTCTTTTCAGGCTATCGGTTATAGTGATGATTATTGTTGACAAGGGCTGCTGAGCAGGGATGGTGTTTATCTATCAAAAAAGGGAATAAGTATCTTCAGCAGCAGACTGATTGAAGAGGGCTATAAACTAGAATCATCAGGGCTGGGTGATCAAAGCTCCCGAGTATAAGCCCTCAGAAAAGTGAATCACTAAATACCATTAAATACCTCTAAACAAATGGGCAAAGAGGGGCAATGTCTGAAAAGGAGTATATATGAGGCTTCTTAAAAAAGTTTCTGCACTTTCATATTGTCACAGGAAATGGTTGAAGCGGGAGAAGTGGTAAGAGGGCGTGCCATAGAATGTCCTGTAACTAGTCAGGCAAGCCAGCTCACCTTGCAGGTAGTGATGTATGCTATTTTAATAAATAGTGCTCAAAAAGTTTCCACACTTTTTTTTATTTTATAAAGATCTTACTAATGCTCGAAGTATAGAAAACAAGGTTCTGCATCGAGAGGCTGTGATGGAAGAGGCTGAGTTGGATTTAGTGGCGATCACAGAGATTTGGTTCACGGAGAATCATGACTGGGATTTAGTTATACTGTGCTATTTCCTTAGCAACAGCAGCAGAAGAATCCAGAGACCAATGGGATAGCACACATCTACTAGCAGGCGGAGATAGAGAAACTGATTAACAGTTGGACCTATTGGCTGGCATTCCTCTTGTATCTTCAGTATTCTCTTATCTCCCAGCAGGAAATGGTTGCTATTCAACTAGCTCCTGAATTCTGGCTGTGACTGGAAAATTATTTTCTCCTGTTGAGGTTTGTCTTCAGTGAGACTGCCATTCTATTTCTCCTGTTGAGGTTTCTCTTCAGTGAGATGGCAATTTTATTTCTCCTGTTGAGGTTTCTCTTCAATAAGACAGGGGTGTCCGGCTGAACGGTGCTAGCTTTAGGGGTTACACCTGGGCCCCCCCAGGTCCCAGCCTCATCCTCCCTCCATTGCTAGAGGGTCTGACTGGGTCTCCATTTTTTTCTTCTTTCCCTTCTCTGTTTAAACAGAAAAAAAAGGGAGTCCACAGTTGCTACATTCTGCCCTGTTAGTGCTGCACAACCAGCTCTTACTGGCTTCAACCGGCCCTAACAACAAGCTTGTGAGTATGCATGTGTTTTTTACTGTAAGAACATAAGAATTGCCACTGCTGAGTCAGACCAGTGGTCCATCATGCCCAGCGGTCCGCTCACGCGGCGGCCCTCTGGTCCAAGACCAGCACCCTAACTGAGACTAGCCCCACCAGCGCACGTTCCTGTTCAGCAGAAACTTGTCTAACTTTGTCTTGGATCCTTGGAGGGTGTTTTCCCCTATATCAGCCTCTGGAAGAACGTTTCAGCTTTCTACCACTCTTCAGGTTCTGTTTGGGAGTCTTAGTACTGTGGGTTCGGTCAATGTACATTTAAGGAATGGATATTTTATTGAGGCTAGGTTTTATGACTAGAAATCCATTGAGGGAGCTGGGACTTTCCACGCCCTTTGCATGCACGTGCTTGGTTTCCTTGTTGGTTACAGCGCGGCAGTAGCGGTGCGATTTCATGCTCGCACTTGTTCTCCTTCTAGGGGTTTCAGTGCAGCAGAAGTCCTGTTTTTTCCGAGGCTCTCTTTCTCGGTGTTTGTCGCGGCCATGTGTAGCTGATTGTGCAGGTGCCGGTTTATAGCAGCGCGCATGAGATGGGACATGTTTTTTCCGGCGCTGTGGAAAGCACCGCATCGTTCTAGGTATTCCCAAGTCTGATTTTCTTTCTATGCAGGCCGCAGCAGGGTAAATTTTGCGGGGCTTGAATCCGACTATGTTTCTAGGAGCGTTGATGCAACGGCCACGTGTCGGCGAGAATCAGGCGCACTCTTGGGTCTCCAGCGATGGCGAGAGAGCTGCAGCGTTCTGGTAGTTTATTTCCAGCTGACTTTGGTTAGGGTGTGCTGCGGCTTCTCTCCTTTCCGGTTCAGACAAGTTGTACGTGTTTCACCAGCTTTGGGACAAGCTTGGGTAGATTTATATGTCTATGTCTATGTTCCTGCTATATTCACTTGAAGGAAGCTGCTAGTTTAATCGGACTCTGGGGTTAGTACTCAAGGGGATTACCAGAGAGACTCTGGTTTGTGCTAGGTCCCCAGTCTTGGTTTGTCTCCGGACTGGGTCACGGCACAGTGAGATCAGCAGAAGGATAGTGCCCTGTATTTCACATGGTTATCTCATTGTCTCTCTTGAGGTCCCTGCAGATTGAGCCTTAGTCTGTTGATAACTGTCCTTCTTATTTGGGCCTCTGTGCTGCGCTGCATGTATCTAGTAGTGGTATAGGATACACATGCCTAAAGGTAGTACAAACAGTTTCCAAGTTCGGGCTGTCTCTAAGGGCATAATGACACTTCGCATCTTCCTGCGGCCAGGACTCTCTTTCTCTATTTCTGAGGAAGCCTGGACTTCAGATTTCCATGCTTATCACGCTGGTTTCTTCTGTCGGCATTTTCTCATGGCACATGCTAAATGGATCCCCCGACTAGACAGGAAGGGCTGTACAGTTCCTTTTAACCAGGAGTCAGTTATCTATTCTATCAAACCCGTGGAGGAGTACGCACTATGTGGCTGTTAGCCTCATCCCTGAAGCTCTCTTTAGCGATTTGAGCTTTGTCTGATACCTGTTAGGATGCTGTTGTTTTCCACAGGGCGGTAGATGCAGCATCTTGATTGCGTCTAGTACATATTCACTTTAAAGGACATACATATTTTGCTCATGTTCCATGGAGTTAATACTGTTTTCATGGTTCCAGTATACTCCTCTTTACGTTGCGAAACTTGATTTTTCCTAGGAGAATTTCTTTCTTCTTACAGATCCTACAGTTCTCATCCTGCCATTCCCTGACCTTCTGCACTTCATTCTGAGGGATCTTGACTTCTTCCAATGACTCTTCAGGCTTTCTCATGAGGGAGAAGACGCTATGCGGATCTGATGAGTCTTTCGACAGCCGGACTGTTAAGTTTCCTGGTATCTCCGGATTTGCTCACCTAGGGTCAGATCAACATGGATATTCGTACTACTTTGGTATTACGACCTATCTTTTGAAAAGCATGGCTGACGTGTAAGGGTTATGCGAAGCAGGTTGTTTCTTCTCTTATCGAAGCGATAAAGACGTCTTCACCTGTGGCTTCTGCTTCCTTTTGGAGGTTTTTCCTTTCTTGGGTACTTCTCAACATTTGCACCCTTCCAAAGTTCTTTTTTGGCACAAGTGTATTGCCAAGGGCTTAGCGTTCAATTCCCTTCAGCTTCAAGTGCCATTCTTAGCTTGTTACAAGGGCTAGGTATATTGCTCTTCACTTACTTCTCAGTTTCATGTAGTTCAGTTCCTAAACGGAGTACGGTATATTCGTACACCTCTTAGAAAGCCCTGTCCGGAGTACAGTCTTAAGGTACTTCTTCGCAGTTTACCGAAGGCTTCATTTCATCCTTGTCTTTTGAGACTCTAAAGGGCTGTGCCATTGAACACGGGGTTTCTTGTGGCCATGGCTTCAGCTTGGCAGTTTTCTGAGTTGCAAGCCTTGTTCGGCGGGGATTCCTATTTCTGATTTACAAAATCTGGAGTATCAGTTCGGACAGTACCACAATTTCTTTCTAAGGAGGTGTCATCCTTTCTTTTATGACATGCTCACTTTTCCTTCCTTCTTCCTAGGAGGAGAAATGGGGAGACGTGCTTTTTATTCAGTGCGAGCTAGGTTTCTAACGACTTTTAGTTGTTTAGATCACCTTTTTGTATTCTTCATGGGATGCCTCAAACTTATTGCGGCGTCCAAAGCCTCCATCGCTCAATGGGTCCCGGAGGACATTCTTTACGCTTGCTTGATGGCAGGGAAGCTGTTAGCAAAAGAACTTCATGACCATTCCGCCAGAGCGATGGCTACTTCTTGGATTCGGTCCAGAGGTTTTTTCCTTGGAGGAGTTTTTGTCTCGCGGCTACTTGGTCTTCCGAGAGTGCTTTATCTCAGCATTACCGGTTGGATGTGGGGGCGCATGTGGTGGATGCGTTTAGTGCTTCGGTTGTTGCGGAGGCGGCATTTGCTTCCCACCCAGATTGAGGATTGCTTTGCTACATCCCATTGGTCTCTGGATTCATCTGCTGCTGTTGCTAAGGAAGGAAAATTATGTTCCAACTTCTTACCTGTTAATTTTCTTTACTTTAGACGCAGCAGATGAATCCAGAGCCCCACCCTTTCTGGATATTGTCTGTCGTTTTTATCTTTTGCAACTTTCAAAGTTTGTTATTATTGATGGTTGTATCCGGTATTATTACCTTTTGAGATTTGTTATGGGAAAGAAGTTTTTTACATGCTAGGTCTATTGATGGTTACAGATGCTTGGGCAAGGAGCTATACTGAAGATACAGGAGGAGTGCCAGCCAATAGGACCACCTGTTTCTCTATCTCCACCTGCTGGTAGATGTGTGCTATCCCATTGGTCTAGGGATTCATCTGCTGCGTTTAAAGGAAAGAAAATTAACAGGTAAGAACATAATTTTTCCATTCTGTTCAGGAAAGACAAGGTAGGAAGAAAAGGGAGGTGAGAAGCATTATACGTTAAGATCATGTTAAGGCCACACAATTGCAGGATCAACAGCAAAAGGAAGAGGCACTGTGGGTCAATCTGGAAAGAGACCTCCTTCACAGATAGAAGAAGTAGACAGAGATTGAAATAGTAGACATTCAGAATATGGTTCATAGACAACAACGCGGAAGACAAAGGCGCGCACCGGCAACTGAGCGCAAGACGGAGGCGTGCGCCGAAGAAAATTACTGTTTTTAGGGGCTCCGATGAGGGGTTTTGTTGGGGAGCACCCCCAGTTTACTTAATACAAATCGCGCCGGTGTTGTGGGGGGTTTGGGGGGTTGTAACCCCCCACATTTTACTGTAAACTTAACTTTTTCCCTAAAAACAGGGAAAAAGTAAAGTTTTCAGTAAAATGTGGGGGGTTACAACCCCCCAAACCCCCCACAACGCGGCGCGATCTGTATTAAGTAAAGTGGGGGGGTTCCCCCCCACGCCCCCCCATCGGAGCCCTAAAAACAGTAATTTTCTTCAGTGCATGCCTCCGCGCTGCGTTCAATTGTCTGCTCGCACCTTTGTCCCAGCGCGCTTTTGACCTGACACCCAGAATATAGCTGTAAAAGGGGAAGTATTACTAATAGATGATTTTATCATGCCAGATGTTGGTTGGGGTATCCCTGTTGCAGGGTCTTTTAGATGTACAGAGATCTTGGGTTCTCTACAAGAAGAACTGTTCCAGCAGTTGGTAATGGAACCCACACAGGATGGAGCCATACTGGATTAAGGGCTAGATTCACTAACCCCTGATTTCGTTTCCAATCCGGTCCCGATTGCATACAGGCTGGAAAATTCACAAAAGACCTGCATGCAAATCGTTGACACGCCCCACACACACTGCACAGAACGTTAAGAGAGTGATCCTTGAGCATGTGCAGCCCCTGATAGTAGTGACAGGAGAAGCTGCCTCCTGTCACTTCTGTCAAGACTTCTGCCGGCTTTTTTTTTTTCCATTTTTTTAATGGGCCGCAAAACATCAGGTTTATTTTTAAAAAAACCTCCCCTACAAAGTGCCCCCAACACCCCAGCCGCTCCACCCGATGCTGCCCACGTGAATATGACAGGAGGGATTCCAACTTCCTCCTACCATCAAATGAATGCAACCGCCCGGTCCACCTCACCCCAACCAGCCAGGCCCACCCCTGGGCGGGCCTGGCCCGACACGGCCCGATACCTCCCCTGTACCTAAAAGTTGGGAGCAGGAGGGGTGTTTAGTCCCTCCTGCTTGTTAGGCCTCTAGCGCTGACTTCGGGAGCAGGAGAAACTGCAAAATCCTCCTCCATGACGTACCGCAAATGTGGACCTTAGGCCCCACCCTGGTGCATCATGTGATGCATGGGGAGGAGTCTAAAGCCCTGATTGGCTCAGGATCCTCCCTTGGGAGGGACCTGGGGTGCCTGAGCCAGTCAGGGAGTTCCTTAGGGCTGAGCCTAAGAAAGTCCCTTAATTGGTCAAAGCAGTAGCCAATCAGGGACTTCCTTAGGCTCAGCCCTAAGGAAGTCCCTGATTGGCTCAGGTGCCCCAGACCCCTCCCAGGGGAGGAGCCTGAGCTGCCTGAGCCAATCAGGGCCTTACGCTCCTCCCCGTGCATCACATGTAACGGGGCAGGGCCTAAGACCCACATTAGCAGTGCGTCATGGAGGAGGAAGAGCAGGAGGACTTTGTGATTCCTCCTGCTCCCGAAGACAGCACTGGAAAATTAAGGAGCAGAAGGGACTGAGCACCCCCTCCCGCTCCCAACATTTAGGTACAGGGGAGGTGTCGGGCCGGGCTGGTTGCATTCGTTTGGTGGCAGGAGGGAGTTGGCATTCCTCCAGTCATATTCATGCAGGCAGCTTCAGGTGGAGCGGCTAGGGTGTCGTGTGCTCTTTCTAGGGTAGACCTTTCTTTTTTCATTTCAGCCATTTTTTGACAGGCCTGCCTGTCTATTTTTTTTATTTTTTTTTAATGGGGTAGATATTTTGCCTGTGTAACACACGCAAAATATCTGTGCCTTGGAAAAAAAATTAATAAAAAAGACAGGCCTGTCAAAAAACCTGCAGACCTGTCAGTAACTCAGTTAGGTCTGTAGCAGTCGGGTTTGATAATAGTAAAATCTGATTCAAAATAGCCAAGCAATTGTTAGTGAATCAATGACTTGGCTATTTTGCAAGGGGTTTTACTAATTTGCATGGAGGATCGGGATTGGATTGCTACACGGGTTAATAAATTGGATCGGAGGGAAATCGGCTCGCAAAGGGCTCGTAAACTGATCGGTACATGATCGGTTCGCTTAGTGAATCTAGCCCTTAGTACTTACAAACAGGGAGAGTGTTTCCGATGTTGCAGTGGGTGATCACAGCATGGTGTGGTTTAATAATAAAATAGGTATAGAGAGGGGTCATTCAGAAGTAAAGACTCTAGACTTTTAAAAACCTAACCTTTTTCGGATAGGGGATTACATCAAGGAATTGTCTGGATGGGAACATCTGGAAGAAGGAAAGCAGTGGATAAAACCGAAAGGAAATATTGTAAGGGCAACAAACCATTTTGTAAGGAAAGTAAGTAAAACTAACAGGAGAAAGCTGCTTTGATTCTCAAAAGTAGTAGCTGAAAAAGTAAAGAAAAGAGGTTAGCTTTCATAAACTACAGAAGATCACAGAAAGGAAGACAGGCTAAAATATCTGGAAAAGTTAAGAGAGGCTGGTGAAGTAGTCAGGAAAGCAAAGATCAAATGGAAGAAAGAAATAGCCAACACGTTAAAATGGGGGAACAAGACATTTTTTTAGGTCTATTAGTAATAGAAAGAAGTGCAAAAGTGACATTGTGAGACTCAAAGATGAAGGAGAGAAATATGTAGAAGCTGATAAAGACAAGGCTGAATTGCTTAACAAATAGTTCTGTTCTGTGTTCACAACTGAAGCGCCAGGAGCAGAACCACTTTGCAGATGATATCTGCAATAAAGTAGTCATCCCTGTTAGTGTGAATAACATGAAGACGGACTTAGCGAAGTTTGAAGAATGGTCTGAAATTTCACAGCTAAGATTTATGCTAGGAAATGCAAGATCCAAGATGGGCCGAAAAGTCCCTCTTTCTTGGGCACCACGAAGTAAATGGAATGCTGGCCAGTGCAAAACTTCTGAGGAGGCACTGGAATTACTGCTTTGAGATCTAGCAACCTTTGAAGCGTCTGCCAAAAGGCCCGCTTCTTCCATGCAGCCTGACAAGGAGAAGCGAGAAAGTGATCTGGCAAGGGTCAGGAAAACTCCAGAGCATATCCATCCCGAATCATCTTCAGGCCCCTGATCCATTGTGATCTCGGCCCACCCCTGGTAAAACTCCTGCAACCGGGCATCCACAGGCACCAGGGGAAGAGCCAGCAAGGAGTCATTGGGCAGGGCGGGTGGCAGAGGGATCACCCCCCCCCCCCAATGGGGCCCTCCCCCACAAAAGGAATGCATGCGCTGAAAGAAACTACCCCAGGGAGACACAGAGGAAGGAAAGGAAGCCGCCCCCCAACCAATTAATAGGTATATCGTAGAAAGATAATTTTGTTCATAGTATACCTATAGAACAGTGTCTCACAAACTTTTTTGAGCCGGGGCACACTAAACCTAGTGTCCCCGGCTCGAGACACCCGGAAGTGTGCTGGTGTTGACGTGATGATGTCAAGCAAAGGCCCTTCAAATGGGCCTTGCGCCAAGAGGAGAGAAGGGCCTGCAGAGAGAAGGCAAGAAGAGCCTGCGAGAAGAGCTGGAGAGAAGGGTCAGGAGATTGCTTATAGAACGTGCTTCTCTTTGTGAGAGGCATGTCATGTAGACAGTCAGCTGGCGCCTGTATCTCCTCTTTCCCAGTGTATCGCGGCACATCTGAAATCTCAGGAGGCACACAGTTTGCGATACACTGCTATAGAAGATACTTTTTTAAGGTTTACAGGGTCTTTGCTCAAGAAAAGGTTATGGTCTAAACTTGATCACGAGAAAATTACTTATTGTTAAAGTACAGTTTAAAGTCTAAGGTAGACTAGGTGCTGTCTCTAGAAAAGAAATAAAATAATTTAAATCATGTTTATTATTCTTGTGCAGTATTTGAGGATAAGTAGACTTTACTTTACAATACTATTATTTTGAAGTAGAACTTTCAGGAAATGTTGGTTTTGTGTGTCATTTTTAGGGCTTTCTTCCTGGTCTATTTGGCACTTCCCATGGAGCTCTCCAATTTATGGCATATGAGGAGCTGAAAGTGGAATATAACAAGTACAGAAACAAATCATATGATACAAAATTGGTAGGTCTACAAATATTTTCCACTTATTTCTAATTTTTGCAAAAACGTATTTCAGCTAGATTCAAGGGCACTGGCAGAGAGGTCTGCTGAATCTTGCTACTGAGTTAGCACTTTAAAATTAGATTAAAAGAAGTAAAAGCCATAATGTGTGTTAAAAACTAAATTCATTTTCTCATAACAGTAGAATCCTTAACAGGATTTGGTAACCAGCCCTGACTTTGGCTAGGGATGTCTTAACTTTTCATTTTAGAACATTGGATGGATTTCATAGAGGCAGATCACATAATCCAGCCTCTGCCTATAACTTTCATTCAGTATTTGTGTTTCATTCAGTATCAGAACTGATTTTGCTGTCTGTGGGTAACAGATTGCATTATGTGTACATGTATTAAGCTGTGCATAATGAACTGCATGTCCTTGTAGTTTGGTAGTCTTCAGGTGACTGGCCCTTTCTAAGCACCTGAGCTCTTGTTAGCACCTTGTGGGATCCTTTTTGTTAGCTTGGCTGCCCTATGCATGCTGGGAAGAACAGGTTCTTCTCTCTAACCAAATGCCTTCATCAGTGGCTTATTACCGTATTTTCGCGGATATAACGCGCACCATTGTAAAACGCGCACAGGGGTATAGCGCGCAGAAATCACGATGATATGTACAAAAACTTTTCTATACCGCGCTCAGGCATATAACGCGCATGCTGCCCGACTCTCCTCTGGCCACCCCGACTCTCCTTTCGCTCTCCCCGACTCTCCTCTGGCCACCCCGACTCTCCTTTCGCCCTCCCCGACTCTCATCTGGTTGCCCCGACTCACCCTGACTTTCGGTGCACTGCCCTGACTCTCCTCTGGTTGCCCCGACTCACCGTTCACCCGCCCTGACTTTCGGTGCACTGCCCCGCCTCTCCGTGCCTGTCCCCCTTGAAGTCCTGTCCCCCCTTGAAGGTCTGCCTGTCCCCCCTTGAAGGTCTGCCTGTCCCCCTTGAAGATCTGCCTGTCCCCCCTTGAAGTCCTGTCCCCATCCTGAAAGCCTGATGCCCCCCCTCGACGTCCGATTCTTCTCCCCCCTCGGCAGGACCACTCGCACCCCCACCCGAAGGACCGCCGACTCCCCGACAATATTGGGCCAGGAGGGAGCCCAAATCCTCCTGGCCACGGCGACCCCCTAACCCCACCCCGCACTACATTACGGGCAGGAGGGATCCCAGGCCCTCCTGCCCTCGACGCAAACCCCCCTCCCCCCTGGCCGACCCCCACGACCCCCCCACCCCCCTTCCCCGTACCTTTGGAAGTTGGCCGGACAGACGGGAGCCAAACCCGCCTGTCCGGCAGGCAGCCAACGAAGGAATGAGGCCGGATTGGCCCATCCGTCCTAAAGCTCCGCCTACTGGTGGGGCCTAAGGCGCGTGGGCCAATCAGAATAGGCCCTGGAGCCTTAGGTCCCACCTGGGGGCGCGGCCTGAGACACATGGTCGGGTTTGGCCCATGTGCCTCAGGCCGCGCCCTCAGGTGGGACCTAAGGCTCCAGGGCCTATTCTGATTGGCCCACGCGCCTTAGGCCCCACCAGTAGGCGGAGCTTTAGGACGGATGGGCCAATCCGGCCTCATTCCTTCGTTGGCTGCCTGCCGGACAGGCGGGTTTGGCTCCCGTCTGTCCGGCCAACTTCCAAAGGTACGGGGAAGGGGGGTGGGGGGGTCGTGGGGGTCAGCCAGGGGGGTCGCGGGTCGGCTGGGGGGGCGGTCGGAGGTTCTTGGGGGGGGGCGGGCGTTGGAGGGAGGGGGGTTTGCGTCGAGGGCAGGAGGGCCTGGGATCCCTCCTGCCCGTAATGTAGTGCGGGGTGGGGTTAGGGGGTCGCCGTGGCCAGGAGGGTCTGGGCTCCCTTCTGGCCCAACTACACAAAGTACGGGGAAGGCGGGTGGGGGTGTCGTGGGGGTCGGCCAGGGGGGTCGCGGGTCGGCTGGGGGACGGGCGGAGGTTCTTGGGGGGGGGGGCGGTCGTTGGGGGGGGGGGGTTTGCGTCGAGGGCAGGAGGGCCTGGGATCCCTCCTGCCCGTAATGTAGTGCGGGGTGGGGTTAGGGGGTCGCCGTGGCCAGGAGGGTTTGGGCTCCCTCCTGGCCCGATATTGTTGGGGAGTCGGCGGTCCTTCGGGGTGAGGGTGCGAGTGGTCCTGCCGGGGGGGGGATGTATCGGACGTCGGGGAGTCGGCCGGGCAAGAGGGCTTGGGCTCCCTCTTGCTCCGATCGTGGATGCGGGTGCGGGTGGGAGCGCGTGCGAGCGGTCGTTCGGGGTGGGGGTGCGAGCGGTCCTGCTGGGGGGGTGAATCGGGCGGGGTGGGAACTATGTTTAAAAACTTTTGTATACCGCGCTCAGGCATATAACGCGCGAGGGTTATGCGCGGTACGTAAAATCACGTATAACGCGCGCGTTATATCCGCGAAAATACGGTAATAGGTGGGCCTAGGCCCACCAAATTCTCATGCCCTTGTTATGGATGGCGGGGATTCCCAAGCCCCACCATAGAAACATAAAAACATGATGGCAGATAAAAGCCAAATGGCCCAGCTAGTCTGCCAATCCACAGTAACTATTATCTCTTTCTTTCTCCACGAGATCCCACATGCTTATCTCAGGCCCTTTTGAATTCAGACACAGTCTCTGTCTCCACCAACTCTTCTGGGAGGCTGTTCTAAGCATCTACCACCCTTTCAATAAAAAAGTATTTCCTTAGATTACTCTGGAACCTATCACCTCTTAACTTTATCCTATGCCGTCTCATTGCAGAGTTTTCTTTCAAATGAGAGAGACTTGACTCATGCGTATTTACATTACGTAGGTATTTAAATGTCTCCTATCATATCTCCCCTCCTGCCTTTCCTCCAAAGTGTACAGATTGGAATCTTTGTCTGTCCCCATATGCCTTATGACAAAGACCACCATTTTAGTAGCCTTCCTCTGGACCGGCTGCATCCTTTTTTTATCTTTTTGAAGATGCAGCCTCCAGAATTGTACACAATATTCTAAATGAGGCCTCACCAAAGTCTTATACTGGGGCATACCTCTCCCTATGCAACCTAGCATCCTTGTAGCTTTTGCTGTCACCTTTTCAACCTGTTTGGCCACCTTAAGATCATCACATACAATCATACCAAGTCCCGCTTTTCTGTCATGCACATAAATTCTTCACCCCCTAAACTGTACCGTTCCCTCGGGTTTTTGCAGCCCAAATGCATGACCTTGCATTTCTTAGCATTAAATTTTAGCTGCCAAATTTCAGCCCATTCTTCAAGCTTCACCGGGTCTTTCTTCATGTTATTCACACCATCCAGCGTGTCTACTCTATTGCAGATTTTGGTATCATCTGCAAAGAGGCAAATTTTACCCGACAACCCTTCAGCAATATCATTTTTTAAAGTGTTAAAAAGAATAGGCCCAAGCAAAGAACCTTGAGGCACACCACTAGTAACATCCCTTTCCTCAGAGCAATCTCCATTGATCACTATCCTCTATTGCCTCCATCGCCTTCCACTCAACCAGTTCTTGACCCAGCCCATCACTTTGGGACCCATCCTGAGGGCACTCAGTTTATTTATTAGACATCTGTGTGGAACACTGTAAAAGGCTTTGCTAAAATCTAAATACACTACATCTAGCGCACAACCTCTATCCAATTCTCTAGTCACCCAGTCAAAGAAATTGAACTGTTCCTTCTCCCACTTCCCCGCAGCAATGTCCAGGCACTGACATTGCACTGGCCTCCTTCTGCTGCATATTCTCAGTTTTGCGCATATGCAAAAACTGAACATGCACAGGGAGAGCAGGACAGCAGTAGCACATGGACAGAACCTTGGACTGGAGAAAGCAGGAGAGGGGGCAGCTCTTGTCACCAGAGGACCCTTGCAGCTAGTGGGGCTTGGGCATATCTACCAGCTCAGGTATTTAATGCTTTAAATTGGTCTGGGGTGGGGGTGGAAGGAATGTGAAGACCACATGTTTGTCCAGTATCCCACCACAAGTTTGTCCAGTATCCCACCCAAAATTTGAGGTATTGCTACACCTCTGGCCTGCATGGCTAAAATTAGGTTTTGAACGAATTATAGAGAAAAGACGGTGTGGTCAGAGAGCCAGCATGTTAAGAAGTTTGTAAGCTCTATGCTGAGGTAGCAAGCTTGCTGCTTCTACTCTCAGGCCCTCAGTAATCCAAGGTGTGTTTTATCCATAAGTATTTGTACATTACTAGCCAGTGCTAGTCCTTTCTCTCTGTGAGAGGGGCTAAGCTCAGAACTGTAAGGGACAGAATTCCTATTGCCAGCATATCGCACTGTAAGTTTGTTTTCATTGTTTTGTGAGCAATTGCGTTAAGAGTAATTTGGATTAATAATAATAATAATAATTTATTTCTTATATACCGATATACCAGAAGTTCAAAGCGGTTCACAACATAAAATGCATACAGTCAATGTTTTAAGATACACAATAAAACAATCAGTCTGAAATACAATAAAATCAATAAAATAGATCAGTTAAAATTTAATAAAGTTAAAACAGTGGCATAATTAAGAGTATGGACAGCTGTAGGAATTCATAAACGTTAAGACAGAGACATGATTTAAGATTTAAAACTTGTCAAACAGACAAGTCTTCAATGGTTTTCTGAAGTCAACATAAGACCGGCGCCATTTTCTGGAAGTGAATGACTTAGCTGTCAACATTTTCCTGAAAAAATCCCACGAGGAAGCCATTACTGATTGGTGAAACTGGCCCCGTCGGGTGAATATTTTATCACATAACGCACTTTGCACTAAAGCACTTTTGAAGACATTTTGAGATAAGTGCACTTTTTGCTGATTCTTACTGAGCATGATATTTATTGAGTACGATAGATTCATATAAGCTTTAAATGAATGAGTGAGAGGTTTTGGTCGATGAACGATAATCCACCCTGCAGGTGTTAATCCAATGTTCATTCATTGAAAGAAGCAGGATATCTGAGACCTTTCCTCTCAACATCGACACAACTTTTAAGTTGTGGCATAGAAACCTGGTTGTTGGTTTGGAACAAAAACAGCCTTGATGTATTGTTACACATGATCCGAGCAATAGGCATTGTGGATCGTAAGCCTGGCAGTAGATGACCATGCTCGATTTGCGCACAAGAGCACATTAACGTTGTATGTGATCTTGTACTGAATCAGGAAGATGCACTGCAAACACATCAAACAACTCACCGAATAGCAAGAGAAACAGGAATAAACCAGACAACTTTAATTAGGATAATTCATGACAATCTGAAATTAAATTATCTTAACTGTTGGGCATGACACTTTTTAACTTTACACAACAAAGACACATGTCTGAAATGGTGCAAGCAACTTTTGACCAAGTACCCGGAGCAAAGCATCGGCTTCATCTGATGGAGATATTTATAGTAATTCCGCCGATTTAAAACACAGGATGATCGTGGCTGTTTGGGCTGAACTGAAGTAGAGCGTCATCGACAAGTCCATAGATAAGTGGTGGCCAAGGCCAAGGGCATGCCTTCTTGCAAAGGGAGTACACTTCGAATAGCTGCTTAATTGAAACATGGTGCAAAATGCACCATAAAACTTTTTGATGTGTTTTTATTCAGTTCACAATTCATTTTCACAAGGTAGTGTTGTGGTGCGGAGAGAAATATTTACATTTTACATCAATTTCATTCAGGACTCGACACATTAAATTTCATAAGTATCAGCTGAGTTCTGTGGAAGATATAACAAAAAACATTTTGGTGTGTTTTTTTCAGTTAACAGAGGAAAGAAACGCAGTTCAAGAGGTAGAAAAGGGGAATGAAAGCTCGCTGGTGGATAGTCAAGTATATGAAAATTTTTCCTGTACAACTAATTTGCAGGGAAAATATACTACCGTTGATTCCTTAAAGCAAGGTCTTACCTTCAGATAATTTCAGCAGCCTGCAGAGAGGATCGCCGTAGCTGTAGCGATCCTTGCAGTCGGCCATCATCCTGTGCACCACGTTCCCTCTGCCACAATCCCACCCCTCCTCTGATGTCAGGGGCAGGATCGCGGCAGAGGGAACGTGGTTCTCAGGACAACGGCAACCTGCAAGGATAGCTACGGCGATCCTTTCTGCAGGCTGCCGAAATTAGTGGGAGGTAAGAGCGAGAGGCACTGCAGCACTTCCCGAATTGCACTTTGTCTGCCGGTGGGCCAACTTAAGTTAAACTATTTAATTGTCTGGCGGGCCAAATTTTACTACACCCGCGGGCCAGAGTTTGACATGTTTGCTCTATGGTATACATTTTCAGGGCTTCTGGTCTCTCCTCTTACGTCTTTTGGCGCAAACCTCCTATCATTTTCATCGCCCTCCTCTATTATATCTCCCCTCTCCCGCCTTTCCTCCAAAGTATACCTATTGAGATCTTTAAGTCTGTTCCCATATGCCTTATGACGAAGACCACACACCATTTTAGTAGCCTTCCTCTGGACCGGCTCCACCCTTTTTAGTTCTTTTTGAAGGTGGGGCCTCCAGAATTGTACACAATATTTATATATTTATTTTAAAAATAAGACAGACAAATGTTAATAATCAGATCCTTAGAAAATCAGCAATCGGGAAAAATCAATGCCTAAAAAAAGGCATTTACAAACAATTGTGTTTTTAAATAGTTTCCTGAATGTACCTCTATTACCACATTTCCGTATTTACCCTACAAGTGAGTTTCACTATTTTACCCCTGCACAACAAAAAGTCATTACACTGGTTTCTACATGACGAAGACCACCAACCATTTTAGTAGCCTTCCTCTGGACCAACTCCATCCTGTTTATATCTTTTTGAAGGTGCAGTCTCCAGAATTGTACACAATAGTCTAAATCAGGGGTGCCCACACTTTTTGGGCTTGCGAGCTACTTTTTAAATGACCAAGTCAAAATGATCTACCAACAATAAAATAAAAAAAAAACCACAAAGCACACTGTATGCATAGAAAATGTTAATCATCATTCCTATTCCAGGGTTTTTCAAAGAGGTCAAAGCAGATGACTCTAAGCACTATCACCTCAGTAACAACCATACAAAAATAGACAAATATACCCCCTCCCTTTTTATTAAACCACGATAGCAGTTTTTAAGCGCATGGAGCTGCGCTGAATGCCCAGCGCTGCTCTCGACACTCATAGGCTCCCTGCACTAAAAACCTCTATTGCGGTTTAGTAAAAGGGGACCTTAGTGTAAAATATAGACAGCAGATATAAATTCAGACACATTTTGATCACTAAATTTAAAATAAAATTATTTTCCCTACCTTGTCTGGTGATTTCATGAGTCTCTGGCTGCACTTTCTTCTTCTGACTGTGCATACAATCTTTCTTCCCTTCTTTTAGCCTGTATGCTTCTTCTCCTCCAGACCTCATTCCTTCCCCCCAACTTTTCCTTCCTCTTCCCTGCCCTTTCTTTCTCTCTGCCTCCCTTTCATTTTTTTCTGTTTCTCTTCTTTCCTTCTGTATCCCTGCCTGCCCTTTTTCTTTCTTTCTCCCTGCCCTTCCCCAAGCCACTGCCACTGCCATTACCATCGGGGACCAGGACCCAAACGCCACCAATAACAGGCCCCAAGCTCTCCCTGCTTCGGCCAACCAGCATTCCTCTCCCCGACGTCAATTCTGCCGTCGGGAAGAGGAAGGCTGATCAGCCCAAGATCGTGATCAACCTATTGGGGGAAATGCTGCCGGGTCCTGCCTTCGCGGAAACAGAAAGTAGGCAGGACCCGACAGGAACAAGAACAAATGCTTCACTAACCTGTCTCCCGCATTAGCCCGTAGCGAACGCTTGCTTCAGGGCTCTCAACATGTGCGTGCAGGCTTCCCTTCTCCCCCCCCCCCCTCCCCGGACATAACTTCCGGTTTCGGAGGGAAGAGAAGAGAAGCCTGCACGTACACGTTAGAGCCCGGAGCATAAGTTCGCTAGGGGCTGAAATCTCCAAGCCGTTTTTTGGGGTTTTTTTTTTTAATGTTCAGCAGCGGCAGATGACAGCTGGGCGGACCGCCCAGCTAAAAGGCCCTAGGGAGAACACTGGAGAGGAAGGCTGATCGGCCCGTAGATCAGGACGGCAACACGAGTGCGATCGACTCGAGTTGCCTTCCTGAGCTACTGGTCGATCGCGATCGATGCGTTGGGCACCCCTGGTCTAAATGATGTCTCATCAGAGTCTTATATAGGGGCATCAGTACCTCCTTTTCCTGCTTGCCAATCTTCTTCCTATGTATCCAAGCATAGGGAGTGATATGAAACTGGATATAAGCCCTATGTGTTTAATTTTTTATATGGGCTTCTTTTTGGGACTTTACATAGGTGTCCTGTTAGAAAATTTATCCTCCCTCTCTCATGTATACAAAAGCTTTTTCCTTTTTTTTTCATCTGTGTACATTTGTCTCCTTAAAGTTTTACATACAGGCCCATGACCAATATACATCTAACTTTAAATATGAGAATCCTGTATGAAAAACTTTTTTAAAAGCTATGAAAATGTGTATGCCAGTATGTTGAGGGAGACCACATGAAGGCTAAAGGCTGCTAAATACCAAGTACTGTACATATAGATTTTTTTTTTTTTCTGGCATGTTGCTGAATCAGGAAGTAACACATTCCATGGTGGTGTAGTTCAACGAAGAAAAACCTATTGGAGTCCACCTTCGAATCCCTGGGCCTCAGAATCTAGAATAGACTACCTCTATACTTACATCAGGACCTCTCTTATTACAGCTTCAAAAGAATGTTAACCAAGATGATCTTAAGGTGTCCAAACAAGTAGTAAAGGTGACAGTGAAAGCAAGAAGGATGCTTGGGTAGATAGGGAAAGGAATGGCCAGTAGTGAAGTGAGACCTCATTTAGAATATTGTGTACTAGTCGGGAAATTTCACCTTCAAAAAGATATAAATAGGATGGAGTCGGTCCAGAGGAAGCCTACTAAAATGGTTGGTGGTGTTCATCATAAGGCGCACAGGGATAGACTTAAAATCTCAATATGTATACTTTAGAAGAAAGGCAGGAGAGGTGAGAGATAACCTATGTGGCATAAATGTGCATGAGGTGAGTTTCTTTCAACTGAAAGGAAACTCTCTGGAATGAGGGGGCATATGATGAAGGTGAAAGGAAGTACCGTATTTTTTGCTTCATAAGACGCACTTTTTCCACCCCATGTAAGTGTCGTCTTATGAAGCAAAGATACAAATTTGTTAAGCCCGCTGCTTCCGCCATATATTTTTAACTCCTGCCGCTGCCACATATTTTTAAGCCACCGCATATTTTTAACCCCCCACCACCCCTGCATCTTTAAAACCCACCCTCCTGCCCACAGGCTTGTTGGATTTCTTCTCCCTTGTTGACACCAGAAACTAGATAGGCCATATATTCTTTATCTGCCTTCATATTTCTCTGTACTATGTTTCTAAAATTTAGGCTTTGCCATGTATACCAAATAAAACTTGGTGTAAATGCCCCTGCTTAACTTAGGCAAGGATCAGGCATATTCTGTAATAGTTATAGTATTCATAACTTATAGAAATGCCTACAATCTGCCTATGCTCCCTTTTCGGATAGGCATGATAAGTTTATACACATAACATTATAGAATACACTTAGTAAGTTATGTGCATAAATGCTAATTAGTGCCAATTGGTTCTGACAATTGCTTGTTAAGTGACAATTACCAGCACCTATTGGCTTGTTAACCAATTAAGTTATGCGCTCAAATCCCCAATGTTATCAATGTACACAGATTTAGTTGCCATATGTACAATCTGGGGGGTCTCTTTGTATGGAAAAATACATTTATGAATCAGGCTCTTTTCTGCCTTGCCTTCATTACCATACTTCATAATCAATATAAGTTCAGAAATATACAGACTGTTTGGAAGATACTTTTCAGTTCTTCTCCTGGAAAAACCAAAAAGAAACTAAACTTAATTTTTTAATCCACTGCATTTTTTTCTGCGTGAATGTTTGCTCTGGATATTGTGAATATTGCTGGTAATGTCCAGGTTTTTCTCTCTAGAATACAATGGAGTATATAACTATGGCTGCACTGTCCAAGATATTTGCCGCAACATTAACATATCCTTATCAAGTAGTACGAGCACGTCTCCAAGATCAGCACAACAAATACTCAGGAGTATTCGATGTCATTGCCCGGACATGGAGGTAGGCTTATAGTACTTATAATGCTGACATAAATTGTAAAGTTAAACCATAACCCTCAAAACAAAAAAAGAAAGAAGTAAACCCATATATTATTGTTTAATTGAATTGTTTACTCAGAATGGTGGCCAGACAGTGCAAATACAGGTAGTTCCTGGACAGTGCACCTGTGTACTGTTTCAGTAGTGGTCTTATATCAAATGAATGTCCTAGACATGCAGAAGAGGTTTGCTAATGAGAACAAATAGACTAACATTTGATCTGAAGTAATATTTATAAACTCTGTCTAGACAGCAGCACTCCTTCATCCACACTAATTAAGAGAATGAATGTAACTGTGATCCACATGTCCACTCGTATAACAATCTCACTTGTTGCGACTGGGCCATCAGATCAACCTTTTAATTTGTCATATTCAGTATTCTCCCTAGAAATTTTTTCCAGCCGGGTGGCATGAAAAAGTAGCCGGGTGGGGCAGGATGGGGAAATTTGGTGGTGCAAATATGGTGCTATGCAAATTACCCCTCCCTGCTCACAGTGAAGGAGTAGGGCAGGGGTGTCCAACCTTTTGGCTTCCCTGGGCCACATTGGACGAAAAAAAATTTTCTGGGGCCACACAAATACTAACACTAGCTGATGAGCAAAAAAAAAAAAAAAGGCCGAGCAAGTCCCAAATTTGCAATCGCTAATATAGAAGATGTACGTATCTAATAATAAACCTTCATTAAAGGAACACTGTGGAGAGGAACCCCAAAAAGCAGTAATACTTACCCTGACTGAGTGATCCTCCACGTACACCGCTGACAGTGGAAGCAGCCACAGGCTTCCGCATCTCCACTCTGATGAGCAGGGATGCGCACTTCTGGTTTTCCCATTCACTTCTATTACAGCTACTGTGAGCCTCTTCAGAGGTGAGCCTCATCAGAGTGGGGATGCTGCATCATCTGTCATCGATGCACGTGGAAGATCGTTCAATCAGGGTAAATATTATTGCTTTTTGGGCCTCCCACTTTGAGCTTAGGCTCCCTCAAAATGAACATCTCCCCTGCTGTAGCTAGTAGGGATCCTCAAACCTCACCAACTGACGGCCACCTCCTCCCCCTCCAACTTCCCAAGTTCTGCAGGTGGCAGCAATATTGCAGAGCTGCTGCCTTCCCTCCTCCCTTCCCCCCCCCACACACACCTTGGCTTTCATGCATGCTTGAAAGCAGTGACAGCTTTTAGGATATTGCCATTGGCTGCAAAGCTTGGAGATTTTGGGTTGTCAGACTGGAGGAAGATGTCTTCAGGTGGCAGGGCTTGGGGATCCCCAATAGCTCTAGTATTTGTAAATTGCACTCAGGCAGGGAGAAACTTTGGTGCAAATTTACTAATTTTGGGCTCCAGTCCTTCCCCCAAATCAGCTGTACAGTATATGACTACGCCACTGAATATAAAAATAATTGTGATGCACATATCCCATAGCTAACATATACCAGTTAATAAATTCAAAATAAAACAATTTTTTCTACCTTGTTGTCTGGATATTTTGTTTTTCCATCCTCTTGGTCCCAGTTTTTCTTTCTGCTTTTTGTCTATCTTCAACTAATTCTCTTTCCAGTGTCTGCTGTCTATTATTTTCTCCTCTCGTTCCATTTCTCCATGGACAAGCAGTATAAGTCAGCCCCACTTTTGGTGACGTCATCTACGTCCCCAATTCGGATTTGCTCTCCTAGAGCTCAGGTGAGGCTTTGGGAGCCTCATCTGAGCATGTGCGGGTAGCCCTATATATACCTGTGCTGTCCCTCATTTAATCCAGTTTAGTTCATCCGCCCTCCAACGGCCGGATCACAGCTCTCCAAAAAAAAAAAAAAAAAAAAACACGAAAAACAGAACAAAGAAACCAGAAGAAACGGAATGGAATCAGGAAAAAATGCAAAACCGGGATTCAAGAAGTGCCCGACCTGCAAGAGGAAAATGAGCTCCACAGACCCCCACGAGGTGTGTGTCCGATGCCTAGGAGAGGCTCACCTCATGGCCGCCTGCCCTCAGTGCCTCAAGATGTCCCCGAGAGCCCGCAAAAATCGCCTGCACACGCTTCAGAACCCGGGGGAAGACAAGCAGAAAGGGAAAAAAATCCCCACCAGCAGCAGGGAAGACACCATCGGCACACCCGACGCTGAAAAAGCCCCCCGGGGAGCCCAATCGGCAGCTACAGAAAACCCTGCTTACCTGCTAACTAAAGAAACACAGGGACAGCAGAGCAGGCTGCTTTTGAAACTCTCTGGCCTCATGAGACATTCCCCGTCGGCTGCTCCAGGGCCCGGGTCGAATGCAGAGGCACAAACAATGGCAAAAACGGCCGAGGGTCTCCTATCCCCTCCGCCTGCTTGCCCCAGTGCGCCGACAGTGCCATGCTTCGATACAGCACGGCGCCATGTTGCCTCCAGCCCAGAATCACTCTCTGCTCCGATTCCAGATCCCGATGATGTCAGCACGTCGGGATCCGCCCCCTTAAAGGCACAGCTACTCCTAAAAGCTGCACAGCCTAAAGACAGTGCTTTTTCAAGCATGAACACTGACTCTGCCCAGCAAACCAGCTGCAAACAGTGAAAAAGAAGGAAGCGACACAGGACAACTTCATCTTCTTCCTCCACCTCCCCCTCCTCTGCCTCTTCAGTCCCGCCGAGGCGGCACAGACACCACCACGGAGCCAGGAGCAGGGGCAGGTCCCGCCAATACAGCGCCAGTGCCCCCGACCAACCAGCCGCCACCATGGACCACCAACAACTACTTAATCTACTCAGCAGATTCATCTCACAAAATGCAGACCAGGTGCGGCAACCATCACCGGCAGGGAGGCATGGAGCACAGACAGCGGCATCTCACTCACCGACCACAGGCGGCTACGCCTCGGACCAGAGTGAGCGCTACCAGCCAAGCTACGCCTCAACAAAAAGCAGCCCACATGCATCAGCATTGGGGGAGACTCCAGACACTGAGCCTGCAAATGGGACAGCACAATCAGACACTCCCGCAGAAGACCTCACCTACCCCAAGTTCCTCCAGAAGGTGGCCACGCGCCTAGCACTTGCTCCAACACCGGAGCGAGAGGCGACAAACGAAGTGCCGGGACTGCTAAAATACCTGCAAGTGCAAAAGACCACAGCGATACTACCAGCCCACAAGTTGCTACTAGATCGCCGGGACGAGATCTGGAAGACCCCAATGTCAGGCACCGCTGTGTCCAAGAAACTGGACCAAAAATACCAGATCAGTGAGGCACCAGGCTTTGACAAACCACAGCTCCCTCATCATTCGATCATAGTAGAATCTGCACTCAAAAAAGCGAAAAGCAACCGCCCTCATGCCAACGATCCCCCGGGCAAGGAACACAGGACCCTGGATTCCACTGCTAAAAAGGTCTACCATGGCTCCATGCTCAATGCAAAAATTGATACCCACTTATTCCACCTGACCCTGTATAACAATGCCCTCCGGAGGAGAGTAGAGGAAACCCTGGACACTCTACACCCGGAGGAAAAAGCCTGCATAGCTCCCATACTGCAGGACATGGAAGAATGCGGTAAACATATGATAAGAGCGACCTTCGACGCATTCGAAACCTCGACCCGCACAGCTGGGGTAGCCATAGCAGCCAGACGCCTGGCATGGCTACGAGCCTCGGGACTCAGAGAGGACACCCATGAGCGTATTGCAGACGCGCCATGCTCAGGGGAGAACTTATTCGGAGACAAAGTGACGGAAGCAGTGGACAAAATGAAGGAACATTGCACTACTCTCCAAACCCTCTCCTCAGATGGCCTGGTAAAAGCCGCAACAATAAGACGGCACATCAACCAGTATCGCCGACAGAACACCAATGGAAGGCGGTATGACAGCCAGACCAGATGGCCACCACACAGACAGAAAGCACATCAACCCAGCGCCCCTTACCAGCAAAGGCAGCGCCAGAGGGAACGAAAACAACACAAGCCAGCCACTTCCACCGGCACGAAAGCGGGGCCCAGTTTTTGACTCATCAACATCGCCCCCCACCCCAGTAGGGGGCCGCCTCTCCCTTTTCCACAAGGCCTGGGAGAGAATAACCACAGACAAATGGGTGCTACGAATCATAAAAAAGGGATACCGCATCAGATTCCGCACCCACCCACCACCCAACCCACCAAAAAGAAACTACAGGGAACCGCAGCCAGAACTCATCTCCAGAGAAATAAAAGCTCTCCTCCAAGCGAGAGCAATAGAGCCAGTACCCAGGTCACAGCACAACCAGGGATTCTATTCCCGTTATTTTCTCATCCCCAAGAAGACGGGAGGGTTCAGACCCATCCTAGACCTACGAGGCCTGAACGAGCACGTAGTCAGAGAAAAATTTCGGATGCACTCCCTAGGGACAATCCTACCACTAATTCAAAAAGACGACTGGCTGGCCTCTCTGGACCTTCAAGATGCATATTCCCACATCCCCATGCATCACTCCCAAAGAAAATTTCTACGATTCAGAACCCTAAACCAACACTTCCAATACCGGGTCCTGCCCTTCGGACTCTCATCTGCACCGAGAGTCTTTACAAAATGTGTCGCCGTAGCAGCGGCCCACCTCCGCAAGAGCGCCATATGCATGTTCCCCTACCTGGACGACTGGCTACTGGCGGGTCCATCGGCCCAGGCAACAGCAACAGCGGTAAAAACAACGATGTCACTCCTGCAATCCCTGGGCTTCCTCGTAAACATCAAAAAATCCATAATACAACCAACACAATCAATAGAGTTTATAGGGGCAAGAATTTGCACACCCCAGAACGCAGCCTTCCTACCCCACTCAAGGGGAACAGCAATACGAAAACTAACTCAGAATATGTCGGAGACACGTACAGTCACAGCCAGAACGATACTACGTCTCCTGGGCCATCAAGCTGCCACCATACACGTCGTCCCTCTTGCCAAGCTCCACATGCGACCCCTGCAATGGTTCCTCAGAAAAAATTGGAACCAACACACACAACCTCTGTCACACAGAGTCATAATGGACCAGAAAATCTGCAACGGCCTCGAGTGGTGGACACAGCAGCAGAATTTGTTCAAGGGCAGACTCTTCCAGCAGCCACAACACCAATTGACACTCACCACAGATGCCTCAAAGCAGGGGTGGGGAGCCCATCTCCTCCACCTGAGAACCAAGGGCCCCTGGTCCCCATCCGAGAAAAAACAACACATCAACCTGCTAGAACTCAGGGCAATTGGGAATGCCCTACAAGCCTTTGCCCCCTGGATCTCCAACAAGACCTTACTGATTCAGACAGACAACCAGGTGGCAATGTTCTATATCAACAAGCAGGGAGGCACGGGCTCACTCACCCTCTGCAGAGAGGCCCACAAAATCTGGACATTCGCTTTAGCAATCAACACCCTCATCCAGGCCACCTACCTCCCGGGCCAGAACAACGCCCTGGCGGACAGCCTCAGCAGAAAGCTGGACCCCCACGAATGGTCCCTCCACCCGGAAGTAATCCAGGAACTCTTCCACAAGTGGGGCCTCCCAACAAGAGACCTCTTTGCAACGGAGGACAACAAAAAGTGCCCACAATTCTGCTCCAAAAGACCAGCACAATACAGCCAAACCAGGGACGCTTTTGCCATACATTGGGGAAAACACCTACTCTACGCTTTTCCCCCCATACCACTTATCCACAGAGCGCTCCAGAAGATCAGACAAGAGGAAGCCTCAGTGATCTTCATCGCGCCCTACTGGCCGAGACAAGTGTGGTTCCCCTTCCTACATCGGCTGTCGACACAGCCGCCGATCAGCCTACCACTGCGACCGGACCTGATCACCCAGGACCAGGGACAAACACTGCATCCCAGTCTGAAAACTCTAGCACTTACAGCATGGATGTTGAAAGGCTAATCCTGGACCCTTTCCACATGTCAACAGGGGTGACTGAGGTACTACTAGCAGCCAGACGCCCGTCCACTAGAAAATCATACAGGCTCAAGTGGAAAAGATTCCACATATGGTGTATTTCGAAAGGAGAAGACCCACTGAACTGCCAGGTCCCAACTGTACTCCAACACCTACTTAACCTATCCAAGAAGGGCCTCAGAACATCCTCCATACGGGTCCACCTGAGCGCTATATCAGCGTTCCACAGCCGCATTGAGGACAGGACCCTAGCCACACACCCGCTAGTGTCCAAGTTCATGAAAGGGCTTACAAACCTGCACCCCCCGGTCCGCTGCCCGCCACCCGCGTGGGACCTGGGCATCATCCTACACAGACTAACAGGGCACCCCTTCGAGCCTTTGGAGGAGGCGCCAATCAAATTCCTCACCTGGAAAGTAGTTTTCCTCATCGCCATCACATCAGCAAGACGCATTAGCGAGCTACAGGCACTGGTGACATACCCACCATACACACAGATCCTTCATGATCATGCAGTACTGAGAACTCACCCAAAGTTCCTACCAAAGGTAGTCTCACCTTTCCACATAAACCAAGCAATAGTACTTCCCTCCTTCTACCCGGGACCACATAACAACAGCACAGAACAACTCCTACACACTTTGGACTGTACCCGTGCACTCCGCCTATACATTCAACAAACACTACCCTGGCGGAAAGCAGCACAACTATTCGTCTCCTTTGATCCCAACAAACCGGGATCACCAGTGGGAAAACGCACTATTTCCAACTGGATCTCAAACTGCATCGCCTTCTGCTACGAGCAGGAGGGAGCATCCCTTGAAGAAAAGGCCACAGCACACCAACTAAGAGCCATGGCCGCCACATTGGCAAACCTCAGCAACACGCCACTCCAGGACATTTGCAGAGCAGCCACATGGTCTACCCCACACACCTTCACCAGACACTATTGTCTGGATCGCCCAATGCAGACCTCCAATGACTTTGGCCTGAACATATTACGATTGGTGACCAAAACAGACACAGCAAAGGGCACCAACACCTGAACTAGCCGATCAGGACTATTAGCCAAATCAGATAGAACAAACTGTCAGCAGATTACTTTCTGCCATGTTGGCACAATTTGCACTGTTTGCACAGGTTAGCACAACTTGCACTATTGGCACATGTTAGCACAAGTCGCACTGTTTGCACATGTTAGCACAAATTTGCACAGTTACTTGTTATAATCGCATCTGTTATTGTGATACATACTCTACCATGTTGGTAAGAAAGAAAGTGTTGGTCCAGTTCTGAGGACCAAAATAAAGTTCCTATTGTTTACAACACATAACCTCTGACTGGTCTCAGTAATTGGGGTTTTATCTCTGTCCCTCACCTGACTGTTATGCAGCCTCACCCTACCGCAGCAAGGTAGCGGAGATGCAGAGGGGACCATCCCCTGATGGGGACCCCGTCCTCTTACACCCTCTGCCCCCCGCAGCTGGAGAGTCACCAAAAGTGGGGCTGACTTATACTGCTTGTCCATGGAGAAAGCGAAGTTACTTACCTGTAACGGGAGTTCTCCGTGGACAGCAGGATAAGTCAGCCACACTGACCCTCCCTCCTCCCCTAAGGGGTGACACTGCGATAAGACTCAAGCTATGGAAATCACTGGATTAAATGAGGGACAGCACAGGTATATATAGGGCTACCCGCACATGCTCAGATGAGGCTCCCAAAGCCTCACCTGAGCTCTAGGAGAGCAAATCCGAATTGGGGACGTAGATGACGTCACCAAAAGTGTGGCTGACTTATCCTGCTGTCCACGGAGAACTCCCGTTACAGGTAAGTAACTTCGCTTTCCTTCTTATGCCTGTCTCCAACGTATTGATTTTTTCTTTTCAGCTTTCTTAACTTTTTCTTTTCTGCCTCTGTCCACGCAAATCTTGCCTTCTTTCTCGCCTTTCTTGATTTTAAATGATCAGCTACCTCTCAATTCTCCATCTTCTCTCAGTCCCTAGCTCTCCCATTTCCCATCTCACTCCTTTCCCAGCCTCCTATTTCTTTCTTTCTACTCCCCATTATCACATTTCTACCACTCACTGCTCTCTCTCATCTTGTCATCTCCGTTTTGACCTCATCCACATGGCTCACCACTTTCAGAATCCCATCCCTCTCCCCACTGGTCAGGCTATAACTTCCTGTCCCTTTCTTTCCATCCCCTTTCTTATCCCAGATCTCATCCCTCCTGCCCTCCCATGGGTCCATCTCTTCTCCTCTATCCCCATGGTCCAACATTTTGCTCCCTCTCTTTTCTGTTTTTCTTCTTCCCTCCCCCTTTGATGCTGAACAATGAGATGGAGAGAAAAAAAAGAGAGATGCTGCATCTCTCTGCCTTCCATCCACAGGCCTAAAATTTCTCCCTACCTCCCTTCCATCCCCAGATCCAACTTCTCTCCCTTTCTCTTCCCAATTGCCCCCACCACATCTCTCTCCATGGGTGGCATGATAAAGTAGCAGGGTGGGGTGGGGCGGGACAGGGAAATTTGGTGGTTAGAATAGGATCATTAAATCCAGTGGCGTACCTAGTATATATGACAGCCAGTGCTGATTATTTTTTAACAACCCCCTCCTTTATATTAAAAAAAAGTTATTTTTTGTAATAATCCAAGGGTGCACCTAGGAAATGGCAGCATCTTAAACACTGCAGTGAGCACTAGAACACCACACGAATTGTAAATCTAAATAAGCCTAATCATGCACAGGCAATTGATTTTGTACAGTCAATGCTAACAGAAAACCATGTCCTTTTCATACACAAAGAACACAGAAACACACTCGCCCAATATGGAATAATCACAAACTAAAAATAGAAATATGTAGACAAAAGTTAAACTGAAAACGCCAAGAAATCAGACTCTGCATACAATGCAACACCACAGAAACAGTGACACATGTCCCCTAATACTATGTAAAATATAGACAGTAGATGTAAATTTGAAAAAAAAAAAACCTGATACATAATCACCACTTTACAAATTAACAAATAGAAGTAAAACAAATAATGAGAAATAAGAAAATACCATTTTATTGGACTAATCCATTTTTTAATTAGCTTTCAGAGGCCAAATCTTTCTTCAAGACAGTACAGTATACTGTTATTATGGTATCCTGTCCTGACCTGAGGAAAGGGGGTTTAGTCCCCATAAAAATTGCTTTATTTCCATTTCCTACTTATAAACTTTTATCAATACGTAAAGCAACAAAAAATATTTTTACCTTTTGTCGTTTCTGCTTCATCTTCTTCACTCTCTTCTTTCTATACAGCGTTTGTCCTTTATCCCTTCCATGCAACATCTATCTGCCCTCTCTCTTTGCCCCTTCCACCCAGCCTCTGCCCTCTCTCTACCCACCCCTTCCATCTACTGTCCACCCTCTCTCTCTTCCATACGGCATGTTCCCTCTTTTTATGTCCTTCAATAAACTATATCCTGTGCCCTTTCTCCTTTGTACATGATTCAGCTTCACCCCATCTCCATTTTTCTGTCTCCACCCCCTCCACTATGCTCTGGCATATCTCTTCTCCTTTCCTTACTTCCCACTCCACCCCATGGTCTGGCATCTCTATCTCATTCCTTTCCCTCCCCCCAAGCCCTGGCATCTCTCTCTTTTCTCTGACACCTCCTTTCCTTCCTTTCCCTGTGGTCTGGCATTTGTCTCCTTAGTTTCCCTTCCCTCCCTCCATGCCCTGACATCTCTCTCCTCTCCTTCCATCCTTCCCCCTGGTCTGGCATCTGTTTCTTCCCCCCTCCCCCTTATATGCCCTGACATCTCTCCCTTCCCTCCATGGTCTGGTATCTCCTTTCCTTTCCCTCCCATGGTCTTGGAATCTCTCTTTCCTCTCCTCTCCCTTCCCTGGTCTTCCTTCTCCATCCCTCCCTCTTTCCCTCTCTTCCCTCCATTGGGTGCTGCTGCAGCATTTCTCTCCCCCCTCCACTTGGCCACACTCCAGCATTTCTTCCCCCCTCCCCCATAGTGCCAGCATTTCTTTCCCCCCTGCAGAGCCAGCAGCATCATTTCTCTTTCTCTCCCCCCTCCAATTGGCCACAGTGCACTGAGTGCAGCATTTCTCCTCCTCCCCCCCCTCCCCCGCAGCGCAGCATAAGGCGGGAGATAGAGAAGTGAGGAGGGAAGCTTACAACTAGTTGCTCTTGCTTGCTTCGGGCCTTCCTCGCTGCCGGGTCCTGCCTTCGCGGAAACAGAAAGTAGGCAGGACCCGGCAGCGAGGAAGGCCCGAAGCAAGTAAAAGCAGCAAGTTGTAAGCTTCCCTCCTCACATCCCTATCTCCCGCCTTAGGCTCCTGCCCTCGGAGCTCTGTATAGGCGAGACTGCACACTATGCCGGCTTAGCAGCGTGCCCATGCAAAAATGGCAACCCACCGAGACCAGAAACTCCATGGCTCTACGTTCCTCATACCAGGCGGAGTTGTTCAGGATACTCAGACTTTCCCCCACACAAAAGCTCCCCGTTGGCGCATACACGCTGCAAAATCTCACGCCGCCCGCACACGTTCACCAGTTGCTGAAGTGAAAGTGGCTCACGTAAGCCTATCTGTCCTCTGGGGTCTCCGATGCATGCAGTGGTCCCGCCGATGAGTGCAATGGTGTGGTGGCCTGCGCGCTGAAAGTGCCCATGTGTAAGGAGTCAGCTGTGGGATCGAAGCCACTGTGCACTGCTCTGCAATATTAAAAAAGTCAGGCTGAGGCAGGAGTCAAACATTGAACTTCTGACGACTCTTCAGGCTGTGCCAAGTCAGCCCGGGAAATCCCCAAACCGGTGAGAAGGGGTTTTTTTTGTTGTTTTTTTTTTTAAATGTTTGAGCGGGAGTAGCAGGATTTGCGACTTAGATGACAGCTGGGCGGTCACCTAAATTAGCTGGGCGGAGCGCCCGGCTAAAAGGCTCTAGGGAGAAAACTGATATTTCTGTGGTTTACTGATATGTACATTTTATGAGTAAACAGCTGTAAAAGTGAATTTACTAGGCCCAAAACACTCTCAAACAATAGAAAAAATATTCTTGGAAATGTAGAAAATGTAATCCAAAAAATTCAAAGTGGTGAAATAATTCCTTTGTCAATAAGTAGGGTTGAATTTGGGAGTGGAGAGGGGGAGGTTTAGTGCTCCATGTAATTTTATTTACATTTTTACCTAAGGATTCTTAATAAATTTCACTAATATGTCTGAAAAGATTTTTGTCTCCCTTTTTTACATTTGCTCTTCCTCTTGCGCTTTCGCCAGACGTATCTCTCTTGACTTCTTTCAGTTTTACCTGGTGGTCCTTTCTGTACTCCTCTTCTTGGGTATTTTGGTTCATAGACAACGGCGCGAAAGACAAAAGCGCAGCACGTACCGCCGCACCGCTCTAAATTACAGTTTTTAGGGGCTCCGACAGGGGGTTTTGTTGGGGAACCCCACCAGTTTACTTAATAGACATCGCGCCGGCGTTATGGGGGGTTTGGGGGGTTGTAACCCTCCACATTTTACTGTAAACTGAACTTTTTCCCTAAAAACAGGGAAAAAGTGAAGTTTTCAATAAAATGTGGGGGGTTAGAACCCCCCACACCCCCCACAACGCCCCCACAACGCAGCGCGATGTCTATTAAGTAAACTGGTGGGGTTCCCCAACAAAACCCCCCGTCGGAGCCCCTAAAAACTGTAATTTAGAGCGGCACGGCGGTACGTGCTGCGCTCAATTGTCTGGACGCGCCTTTGTCCTGGCGCGCTTTTGACCTGACACCGGTATTTTTATATTTCACAAACGCCACTCTTTTGCCTTTATTTTCTCTACAACAAGTTTAGAGAACCATTTCGGTTTCCTTTTTCTCTTGTTTTTATTTATTTTCCTCACATTAAGGTCAGTAGCAATTTTTATTGCTCCTTTCAGCTTTGATCGCTGTTTTTCCACTTCCCTTATGTCGTCCCATCCTAACGGCTCTTTCTTCACGTAAGCTCCCATTTTACTAAAGTCCATATGTTTGAAATCTAGGACTTTAAGTTTTGTATGGCCGCCCTCCACTTTAGCTGTTATAACAAACCAAACCATTTGATGACAGCTATTTCCCAGGTGGGCACCCACTCGAACATTAGAGAAACTCTCCCCATTTGTGAGGATAGGATCTAGTATCACTTTTTCCCTCGTGGGTTCCATCAACATTTGAAAAGCATCCAAAATCTCCCTGCTTCTATCTGATTCCGCAGATGGAACATTCCTGTCCACATCCGGCAGATTGAAATCACCCAACAGCAGCACTTCCTCTTCCTTTCCAAACTTTTGGATATCTACAGATAAAAGCCAAATGGCCCATCTAGTCTGCCCATCTGCAATAACCATTATCTCTTTCTTTCTCTCTCTGAGAGATCCTGCGTGCCTATCCCAGGCTTTTTTGAATTCAGACACAGTCTCTGTCTTCACCACCTCTTCTGGGAGACAGTTCCATGCATCTACCACCCTTTCTATCACCTCTTAACTTAAACCTACTCCTAGATTTTGACCCATTGCCAGTAGTGTGGTGGCTAACCCATTTTTTCTCAGTATGGCAAGCAATCACCACAGGCAACTGGGTTCTAGCCATTATTTCTCAGGGCTACTTCTTCATCATCATCGCCACTCTTCTCTTCCCCCACCGTCCAACTTCATCATCATATTCCTCAACTGATAAAAGAAATCTCCCTGTTACTTCAGAACAATGTGATCGAGGAAGTTCCTAAACAACAATTCCACGGATTCTATTCCAGGTTCTTTCTCATCCCCAAGAAGACACAAGGTCTTCGGTCATTCCTCGATCTCCATCCCTTAAACAATTCTCCCAGGCAAAATGATTGTTTAACAGTCTTGGACCTCAAAGACACATATACTCGCATCCCTATTCTTCATACCCTCTGGAAATTCCTCAGATTCATGCGCCTCAAGAAACATTACCAATACAAAGTTCAATCTGCTAGAACTTCAAGCAATTGTGCTTCGAGCATTCAGCCCTTGGATTTGCAACACAAATAGACAGCCAAGTAGTGATATTCTACCTAAACAAACAAGGGGGCTCAGGATCCTTACCCCTTCGCAGAGAAGCTCATAGTCTATGGATTCTTTTTATCTCTTTCTTTTTCTCTCTCTCTTTATCTCTCATCCCTTTGCTTCCGCATACAAATCTGTATAAAAGACCATTAGAGACAGAGCTCAACTGATTCTCATAGCGCCTAACTGGCCCAGACAGATCTGGTATCCCATTCTCATGGATCTTCTAGTTGCTCCCCCAATCCCATTAGGGGATCATCAATCTCTTCTATTCCAATGCAACAGTCACCTGTTACATCCCAACCTGCGCAGCCTCAATCTCACAGCATGGAAAGTGAGCGGTCAATCGTCACTGATATCCCAGTCTTTTCATTAGTAGAAACGATACTGCTAGCAGCAAGGAAACCATCTATAAGAAAATCTTATCAATTGAAATGGAAACGCTTTTCCATATCGGCATGCTCTCAAGTTCAAGATCCATTCCGCTGCCCAATTAGTCACATTTTAGCCTATTTGCTGCACTTATCAGATTCAGGTCTTAAGACAATTCTCTATGTTTTCATCTTTCAGCCATTTCTACCTACCATCACTTACTAGATGGGAAGTCAATTTCACAAAATCCTCTGGTTTCTCAATTTTTACGATGCCTCAACAATCTCAGAACTCCACTTTATACTCCACCTTTAGCCTGGGACATCAACATTGTTTTGGACGAGTTGATGAAAGATCCTTTTGAACCTTTGGGATCTGCTACATTGCAGTTCTTAATTAGAAGATAGCCTTTTAATTAGCCCTTACTTCAGCAAGAAGAGTTAGTGAATTGCGAGCGCTAGTCATCTATGTTCCATATCTTCAATTTTTTTCCAATAAAGTACTTCTTCATACTCATCCAAAGTTTCTTCCAAAAGTCATTATGAATTTTTACATTAATCAGGCCATAACATTACCATCAGTTTTTCCTCCCCCACATGATTTCTTCAGTGGAGCAAACTCTACACATATTAGACTTCAGAAGGATATTACTTTTTCTACCTGTACAGGACTGTGGCTAACCGCACTACTAATCAACACTGTTTCCTTCAATTCATCTACTCAAGGAAACACAATTTCTAAATGTACTGTCTCCTCGTGGATTGCTCGGGGCATCTCTTTTTGTTATAACAGAGCTTCCCTATCTCCTCTTGGACAAATTGGAGCACATCAAGTATTAGCAACAGCTTCATCAGTTGCAACTTGAGATCAGTTCCACTTCAGGATATCTACAAAGCAGTGACTTGGGTCCTCAGTTCATACATTCACTAAGCATTATTGTTAAGACCAGAGTTCAGCGCAAGATGTTCAATTTGGACAATCAGTCCTCCACAGTTTATTTGCACTATAAATTATTTCCTTCTCCCTTTTCTAATTCAAGCTAGGGACTCACCAGCAAGTGTGCCTGCGTTTCCCCTGCTTGTTTCCGGAAAAAGCTAAGTTGCTTACCTGTAACAGGTGTTCTCTGTAGACAGCAGGGTAATGCAGCCACACTTGCCCAACTTCCATCCCCTCAAGAACATTGGTTACCTAAGCTAATAACATAACTGAATAGCCTTGGGGTGGAGCTCAGGAGGCAAGTGGTCCGCACATGCTCAGTAGTTTAAAAAAAACAAACTACTAGGGGAGAGCACCAGCACGCAGTCTCAGTCAGAGGACTTCACCAGCAAGTGTGGCTGCATTCCCTTGCTGTCTACAGAGAACACTTGTTACAGGTAAGCAACTTTGCTTTCTCTAGACCTCAAAGAAGCTTACACTCCTTCCTCCGTATTCGCGAGGGTTAGGGGCAGAGCCAGCCCGCAAATATGAAAAATTTGTGAATAACTTTTGTGCTGACTCTGACCCACCCCCGTCTCCCTCCTGCATCCCAGACCTTACCTGGTGGTCTAGCGGTGACGTGGGGCAGGAGCGATCTTCCTACACTCCTGCCCCGTGCAGAGCCATCATAAAAAATGGCTGTTGTGAGTTCCCGTTGTGGTCTCGTGAGACCACGGGAACTCACAGCAGCCATTTTTGATGACAGCTCTGCACGAGGCAGGTGTGTAGGAAGATCGCTCCCACCCCACGTCAACGCTAGACCACTAGGTAAGGTCTAGGGAGGTCGGGGACGGTGCAATTCACTAGGGGGAGGGAGTCCCGGGCCAAAACCACGAATAACCGAATCTGCAGATACTGAAACTGCGAATACAGGGGGAGGAGTGTATACTCAAATTTCAGTCTTACCTGCCCATAGGAAATACTTTCGCTTCCAAATAGGTTCTCAATACTTCCAGTACAGAGTTTTGCCCTTCGGACTAGTGTCAGCACCAAGAGTGTTCATGAAATGTCTGGTAGTAGTAGTAGCTGAAACCCTATCTCATGGGAAGGAAATTGTATGTGACACCCACCATTGAGCCTTCTCAGGAATAGCTCCCACATTCTGGAAACCACTTCTAGAAAGTTCTGCATTGAGAGAAATCTACAGGTATCTCTATTTCAAGAAGCAAGTGAAAGCTTGGCTCTCTTCCAAACCTTTAATCGAAGTAACTAACAAGCTAGTCACACACAAAGACTAACACTAGCTGCACATAGACTTGCCGTAGTTATCTTCTCCACACTCATTCTAGTTGATATTATTTTCACGTACATTTTCTGACACTGCATTTTTTCCTTCAGTTATTTTCTCTCTAACATTTAGTACTCTATCTTGTGTCTATATGTTCCACTTACATCCTATGATATCTGTTAAGGTGTTTTAATGAGTATTTTATTGACATCTGTAAGTAGCTTACTATACCATAATGCAGTGTCTCTTAAACTTTCTCGAGCCGGGACACACTAAAGATAGTGGCCACGGCTTGAGGTACCCGGAAGTGCGCAGATGTTGCCGTGATGACATCACGTGCATGCATGACATCAAATCGACATTACGCATGTGTAGAGGCCCTCCAGACAGATACTGAAATGCCAGTAGGGCATACCATCAGGGAAGTCTAACAAATATCAACTAAGTACCCCCAACCACAGACCTCCCCAGGCTCCACCCTAGACCCACCCTAGCTCTTCCCCAGATCTGGCCTCCTTTACTAATTGTAATGCAATTTTTTCCATTCATTTTTCACATATACACACAATATACACAGCAGATATAAATTCTCAAAACTGACACATTTCAATCACTAAATTGAAAATAAAATCATTTTCCCTAGCTTTGTTGTCTGGTGACTTTATTTTTCAGTGCTTTTAACTATATTTCCAGTGCCTTCTTGTCCACTGACTATTTTTCTCTCTGTCTTCACTTTCTGCCTTGCACCGATCTTTCACATTAACTTAACATTCAGTTTTTCTGCTTTCTTCTCAAAATCTACTTTTCCATATCTTACCTTCCCTTCCTATCTCTTTCTCATTCCTTCCTTCCCCCCCCCCCCAGTAGTCCAACATCTCTCTTCTTCTTTCCCCCCTTCCAGTCTGGCATCTCTCTCCTCTCCTTCCCATAATCTGGCATCTCTCTACTACTACTATTGTCATTTCTAAAGCGCTACCAGACTCCCCTCCTTCTCTTCAATTCCCTGGTCTAGTAACTCTCCCTTCCTTTAGTCATGTCCCCCCCCCCCCAGTATATCATATCTTTCTCCTTTCTGGCCCCCTTCCCAGTCCGAAGATGGTGAAACCTATGAAATTGGGTTTCAGTGTCTAGACTCCTTAATTTGTAGAGACAGTTATAAAACTTTACAGATAAAAATGTTTTATTTATATTCTTAAAAAAAAAAAAAGTGAATCGTAATTGTAAAAGGTTTTGAAATGCTACCCAGATACCATTTATTTCAATCGGGACATATTGCCTCAAGGGTTATATTTGATTCATCAATTTGACTTGATAAATTTAATAAAAGATTACCTTATCTAAACACAGGAGTTAATGAGTAATTTATATAGCTCATTAATTTGCACTATTTTGGGGTTATTTTCTTTGATGGTATTGTATACTTGCTTATTTAATTTAAATATCTTTAAAAAATTGTACTAAACATGTTGCTCTGGCATTCAAGAATAATTGGGTAATTTTACAAATAGCATTAAGAGTAGGATGAAAAATATTTTCAAGCATAGAATGAAGATGTTATTAGATACTAGTTGTTTAGCCCGTTACATTAACGGGTGCTAGCAGCCCTTCTCCCTTATTTTTACCTCCTCCCTGTCCAGCAACACCTCTCCCCCTTTCCCTGCTCCCCCCATATAGCAGTAGCCCTTCTCCTTTTATCTCCCCCTGTCCAGCAGCACCCCTCCCATTCCCTCCTCCCCCTGTCCAGCAGTAGCTCTTCTCCTTTATGTCCTGCTCCCCCTCTGTCCAGCAGTAGCCCCAGGAAAAGAGTGAGGATCACAGGACCAAAGCTTTTACTGACATCCAAGTAGGGGAAATCCACTCTCCCCACCTCCTTGCTCCTGCTGCACTTCCTCCTTGGCTATACATACGCGCGCGCACACACTTACATACAGCTCTCCGGCTCCTCGCGCCCCTCCTCCACATTCCACTTCTTCGGCGGGGGCCAACGTTTTCTTTATTTTGTTTTCTTTTCACGTGTTCCTCCTTCATGGAAAAACAGCACTACCGGCCAACTTAGTCCCTTGCCGCCCCCTTCCCGCGCCGCACAACCACCTTTCCTTCCCTCCCTCCATCAGGTGCAGTGAATCCACCAATGTTAAAAGGAGCCACGTCGAAATCGGAGGCCTGCCACTGCCGTAGCACTTTCCCCTCTGCCTTGGCAGAGAGGAACGTGTTACGGTGGCGGCAGGGCTCCAATTTCGACGTGGCTCCTTTTAAATAAAGAAAATTTTAACATAGGCGGAGTTGAACTGACCTGATGGAGGAAGGGAAGGAACGGTGGGGCAAATTTCGGCAACAGCAGGAATTGTTTGGCGGGTCAAGCACCGTGAAACTTTGTTTCTTTAGGCAGCCCCGGGGGGGGGGGGAGGGGGTTGAATCGTCGATGTGCAGGCCGCTGAGACGGGAGTGAGCAGTTCGGCTTCCCCTATCTGGGGAAACCGGGGAAATCGCCGTTCCGAACTCAGCTGCGCGTCGGGAGTGAGTTTTTCGACTTCCCCTATCTGGGGAAACCGCCGTGCCGAACTGAGCTGCGCATGGGGCCGTAGTAAGCGCGGGGCATGCTGCAGTCTTGGCGGCCACGGACATACGGATCATGGAAGCACGCCGATAAGACTGCGCATGCGCCGCCTACGGTTTTATTATATAGATGCATTAAAATTTAGATACATTTCAATAAAGCTATTATCCAAGGAAGCTTTAAGCCTCATTATCAGCTCCCTTCAGAGGAGGATGAACGGATGTTTCAGGAGCTAATGCTTTACAAGAAAAATGAATTTAATGTGTACTTTATAGAACTTAGGATTTCCAACACTGAAACTGTTTTTAAGGGACTATGCATCTGGACTCATTATTTACATAAATATGTCTTAGGACATTGCATTTTCAGTGATATAAATTATTTGCATGTGTGACCAGTACTGACTAAGTTCATTGCTTAAAGACAGTGTGGTGTTGCATGATGAAAATACTCTGGAACTGGAATAAAATGGAAATTCCAGCTGCTATTCCAATTTTCCAAATCTGATAGAGGTGATCTGTGAAATACCTAATGAAAACATTAAGTGAGTCTTCCTTGCCCTAACTTACCAAACTGACTACTGAATGAAGACTGAAAATTCTGTGAGCAGGTTCTGGTAATTTTGATTGGTGGCAATGGTTTTCAGATTATAAACCGATGGATATTGACTCATGTAGTAAGTTAGGGACCTTTTTTTTACTAAACTGCAAATGCGTGCTTATTGCAGCATAAAATAACTTACTGTGAGACATGCTTAGGCACCTTACTGTAAGTTCCAAATCGGCATGCACTAAAAAAAATTTTTTTCATTTTTGATGGAGGGATGTATCAAGTTTCTTTAAAATTTGATTTGATCACAATATTGTGATCCAATGCGATTTACAAATATAAAAACAGGGTTTCGACACAATACAGGAGGTGCAGAATGCACTACATTGCCATACATGCTAACAGGTTAGTGCAGGATTAGCACATGAAGGGAGATGGACTGCAGGGGCAGAAAGGAGAAAGAAATGTTATACTGGGGAGTGGGGGGACATGACTAAAGGAAGGGAGAGATACCAGACCAGGGAATAGATGGCAGTAAGGCCTGGATTCTACAAATGGTACACTAAGGCGCTGGTAGGTGCCCTACCACTGCCTAACCTATCCCCCCTTCTACAAAATGTAGCGTGGCTTTGAGCACCACCCGTGGCAGTAACAGTTCCGATACTCATATAATTCCTATGAGCGTCAGAGCTGTTACCATCGCGGCCGGCACTAAAAATCACGCTATGGTTTTATAAAAAAGGGGGGATAATTGGCTTGATTGTAATCAGTATGATGATTGACCTTGTTGTTTAAAATCAATTGTTTTCTCATTTTTAAAAAATGAAAGTTCCTCCAGCAAGAGCGCCTTTCTTCCGACTACAGAGGTTCCTAAAGACGCTTAAGATCACAGAAGGTGTGGTTAACGCCAGAAGTGACCTTAGGCGATTCACAGCAAAGATAGGCGCCAGAAATGTAAGCCTTTGAAACCCTGGCCTACATTTCCAGCGCCTATCTTTGATTTGCCGCGATTCTTGAATCAGCACTGTTACATGATAAGTGATTGGCGCTACTTTAGGCAGCCATTGTGAACGGTGCCATTTTGAGAATCTGGCCCTAAGTGCCCACAGACTAATATATATATATTTTTTAATCTTTATTCATTTTTAAACTTATAAGTGTGATAACATATCCATACAAATAACCATAAATATCACTTAATAATCAACAATGATACATATAATATTCTCTTATCTCCCACCCTCTCCACCCTTATCTATCATAAAATCAATACTTATACAATATGTAACAGACTAATATTTTTAATAGCTGCATCCTAATGGCAATAACACATGGCCATTAATACAAAAATTAGAAAATCTGCCATTTTACTGTTGCAGTAAAAATGGCCTTAGTGCATGGGAAAACCCCACACAAGGGTGCACTAAGACCCCTTTTTACCGCAGTTTAGTAAATGGAGCCCTGTGCAACTTACCTGTTCTGTAGATTAACACACTTAGAAACTGTGGAGTCAACTAATCGGAAGGTTCCTACAGTTAATCATTTTATAATTTGCCTGTATTGATATACATAAATGTATACTCAAACATAAGTATTATGGGTGAAGTGAAGATTTTTTGAGTGAAGATTATTGGTAAAGTGAAGATTTTGGAGAATGTGAACTGTGACTGGATAAAACTGACTTTATCCACAGGATTTTCAAGATAATATTCACATTATTCAACTTATTTAGTTAATTTTTAACACACATATAATTCTAATATAATTTAAATTTTGTGTTATTAATTAGCTGCATTTTGTTTGTTCTTAAAAGGAAAGAAGGTCTTTCTGGATTTTTCAAAGGAATAATCCCTAACGTACTGAAAGTGACTCCTGCTTGCTGCATTACCTTTGTGGTGTATGAGAATGTATCACACTTCCTGCTTGGTTTTGGGAAAGAAGGGAACTGAGCCAAAGTTTTATATAGGACTGCACGGAGAAATTGTCAGGAAAGATTCTGTGCTGCTGTAGTCATCTGCTTTGCACATAGATATGTCAGCAATCAAGAATGTTGATGGTGTATGGACATCTCTGCTTTAAGGGGAAAAACATTAGACTACTACTAGATTTTATACCTACTGGAAAATGGATACCATTTTGCCATGATCCTACAGAAAAGCTAGGTGACAGCTGAAACAGAACTATTTTGTATCAAGGTGCATATCCATGTACATTAATCTTTCTCTCTTTCTTTACCCTTTTTTTTTTGTTAATAAAATTGTGATGTGGCTGTGGGTATTTGAACAGTTACTTCACTACTATAGACTACTGGCTTGTATTTATTAATGCAAATCAAGGGAGGGCTCACTGATCCAGAAACACAGCCAAGATTTTGTGGTGCAGGAATTGAGCACAAATTTTACTGTCGACAAGGAAATATGAGGAATCTATAATAAGTGATAAAATTATAAGTATAAAACAAATTCCTTCCATTTTATGTTGTTTACTTGAATTTCTGTGCACATATGCTGGGTGTCCCAAGCATTTCTTTCAATTTTATATTTTTGTTTGGTATGGGAATAGCATTGTGCCAGAAGCAACTGGATGTTACAGTTTGGCTTTAATAAAAGCACTGGTATTGTGGGAAATGTTAAAAAAAAAAAATAATAATAATAATTTCTCTGTTTTAGCTAATGGTTTATATATAATGGCAAATGTTAAATAAATTTGTTTAAAAAATGTTTGTCTTCGTTTATTATAATAAAATGTAACAATAACAAAAAAACAAAAATACTATATACAGTACTATGAAAAGGCAAAAACATTAAGATAAGTTTTCTTTCAAAGCAGACCATTTGTTAACATATGGTCGAATCTTGTTTTCTTTTTTAGGTAAATAACATACATATCTATAAGTTAAACAAACTAAGTCCCACCACTTATAGGTTAATTGAGATAAGTCTTTCCATGAGGAACAAATAACTTTCAAGGCAACAGCCAACAACAAATCGAGTAATTGACAATCTTGTGTAGATGAACTATCCTGAAAACATATACTTTTCATTAAAATAATTTTATATGTGAGAGAGATGTTAACTGCAGAATATCACTAATAGTTACCCAAATTCCTAACCAAAATTTCTGTGAATAAGTACAATCAAAAAGAAGATGTTTAATATTTCCAATAGATGTTTTACATGACTAACACTCTTGGGAGTTTACAGTCAATTCTATGGGATTTAAGTAGCATCCAGTAAGCCCTGTACATTAGGAAATACAAAGACTACACCATGGAAGACGATCAGGAAGATTTATGAAGGGACGACTAGAGGCATTTCCAGTCATCCACAAAGACAAATTCAGATCCTCCTAAGAACTACACAAACCCCTTAATACAGATTGATTGTTACTTTAAAAAAATTTTATATACCTGGGACGCAACATGACCTGAAGCTATGAATTTGTTACTAAGTGAAAGAATGTCAGGTTCAGTATGTAGAGTTGCACAGGGGACTATGGGCTCCTTTTACTAAGGTGTGCTAGCGTTTTAAGCGCACGCACTAAATTACTGCTTGCTATACCACGCGGTACGCTTCTAGAATAACGCCAGCTCAATGCTGGCATTAAGGTCTAGCATGCGCAGCAATTTAGCGCGTGTTAAGGCCTTAACACACCTTAGTAAAAGGAGCCCTATGTTTTTACTTTTACGAATGGCAGACCTCAATTGTAACCAAGCAAAGAATTGAGAGTACTGTAAATGATATTCCTGGCTCAAGTCAGTAAAGGTTTTCCATCATCTTCTATTTGCATCAATAAAAACCGATAGGTCCCATAATCACAGGACTTGCCATTTTCGCCAAGAGACAGATTGCCTATCATAGAAACATGACAACAGATAAAGGCCAAATGGCCCATCTAGTCTGCCCTTCCACAGTAACCATTATCTCTTTCTCTCTCTGAGAGATCCCACGTGCCTATTCCAGGCCCTCTTGAATTCAGACATAGTCTCTGTCTTCATCACCTCTTCCGGGAGACTGTTCCACAAATCTACCACCCTTTCCGTAAAAAAGCATTTCCTCGGATTACTCCGGAGCATATCACCTCTTAACTTCATCCTATTCCCTCATTGTAGTTTCCTTTCAAATGAAATAGACTTGACTCATGCACATTGTTATTACGTAGGTATTTAAATGTCTCTCTCGTATCTCACCTCTCCCGCCTTTCCTCCAAAGTATACAGATTGAGATCTTTAAGTCTGTTCCCATATGCCTTATCATGAAGACCACACACCATTTTAGTAGCCTTCCTCTGGACCGGCTGCATCCTTTTTATATCTTTTTGAAGGTGCAGCCTCCAGAATTGTACACAATATTCTAAATGAGGTCTCACCAGAGTCTTATACAGAGGCATCAATACCTCCTTTTTCCTACTAGCCATTCCTCTCCCTATACAACCTAGCATCCTTCTAGCTTTCGCTCTTCCATTGTGCACATAAGTTCTTCACCCCCTAAACTGGTTTTTACAACCCAAATGCATGACCTTGCATTTAGCTGCCAAATTTCAGACCATTCAAGCTTCGCCAGGTCTTTCTTCATGTTATTCATACCATCCAGCATGTCTACTCTATTGCAGATTTTGGTATCATCCGTAAAGAGGCAAATTTTACCCGACAACCCTTCAGCAATATCATTTATAAAAATGTTAAAAAGAACAGGCCAAAGAACAGAACCTTGAGGCACACCACTGGTAACATCCCTTTCTTCAGAGCGATCTCTATTGATTACTACCCTCTGTGCCTTCTACTTAACCAGTTCCTGACCCAGCCCGTCACTTTGGGACCCATCCCAAGGGCATTCAGTTTATTTATCAGACATCTGTATGGAACACTATCAATGGCTTTACTAAAATCTAAATACACCACATCTAGCGCGCATCCTCTATCAATTTCTCTGGTTACCCAGTCAAAGAAATTGATCAGATTTGTCTGACAAGACCTACCTCTAGTGAATCCATGTTGCCTCCAGTCCTGTAATCCACAGGATTCCAGAAACTTGACCATTCTCTGTTTTAAAAGTGTTTCCATTAATTTGCTTACCACAAAAGTCAGACTTACCAGCCTGTAATTCCCTACTTCTTCCGTACTTCCACTTTTGAGAGGGACTACATCTGCCCTTCTCCAGTCCTCCGGTACCACTCCCGACTCTAGAGACTCATTGAAAAGGTCAGTCAGCGGAGCTGCTAGAACTTCCCTAAGTTCCTTCAGCACCCTCAGATGTACACCATCCGGCCCCATTGCTTTGTCTACCTTTATTCTAGCTAGCTCCTCAGGAATACAGCCCTCTGAAAATTGATCCATCCCTATTCACGTTTGTCTTCTGCGGTCCTGCTCCTGGTGCTTCAGCTGTGAACACAGAACAGAAATATTTGTTAAGCAATTCGGCCTTTTTTTATCAGCTAATACATATTCCTCCCCTTCACCTTTGAGTCTCACAATGCCACTTTTGCACTTCTTCCTATCACTAATATATCTAAAAAATGTCATGTCTCCCTGTTTTACTGTGTCAGCTATTTTTTCATCCATTTGCATCTTTGCTTTCCTGACTACACGACCAGCCACTCTTAACTTTTCCAGATATTTTTGCCTGTCTTTCTCTTTCTGCGATCTTTTGTAGTTTATGAAAGCTAACCTCTTATTCCTTACCTTCTCAGCTACTACTTTTGAGAACCAAAGTGGCCTTCTTTTCCTCTTACTTTTACTTACTTGCCTCACAAAAAGGTTTGTCGCCTTACAATCGCTCCTTTCAGTTTTTCCCAGGGTATTAAAAGAACTCAAAAGATGGCCACAAGATATGATGAGGCAGCTATCCAGCGAAGGAGGGGCAGGAGCACACAAAGCTCGCTCCTGCCGATACACCGCTGGGCCAACATCATTTAAAAAGGTACCGGGGGAGATAAAAAATTGTTGTCTGTGCGTCTTATAGAGCAAATATATTTCCACTCACTTTTATGGGGAAAAAAGTGTGTCTTATGGAGCAAAAACTATAGTACCGGGGTAAACAATTAATAGTTGGCTGGGACAGATCCCTCCTGTCCCAGCCTACCACTAGACCACCAGAGGGGGGACAGGGTACAGAGCATGGCATGGAGGGAGGGACAGGTTCAGAGCCTGGCAGGGAGAGGGGCTGGCTGCATAGCCTGGTAGGGCATGGAGGAAAGGGGGCTGGGTGCAGAGCTTGATAGGGAAGGGGGAGACAAGGTGAAGAGCCTGCCAGGAAGGGGGGACAGGATGCAGAGCCTGGCAAGGAGTATGGGGTTGGGTGCAGAGCCTGGCAGGGAGTGAGGGGGGCTGGGTGCAGAGCCTGGTATATTTTATTAAATATATTAGTACACAATTTGGTTCAGACTAGGTTTTTTTCTTGGTTTTCCTCCTCTAAACCTAGGTGTGTCTTATAGTGTGAAAAATACAGTATATTTTCTAGTGCAGTAGGTGTGTCATTCTGGACAGATGGGTAATATCCCCATGCACATAAGCCATGCAGAAGGAATCTACTCCAGCTTTTGAATCCCTCCTCCTTCACTAGAGAGTTTTGCTGCCCACTTCAGTTTTTCCTTTTGTATGTGAGCCAGGAGTCTTTCTGATCTGCTCTATATATTTCTTTATTTTTTCAGTCTTTTTGATGGCTTGCAATGCTAAGAGTGCCTCTCATTAAGGGTCCAGCTCTGCCTGCATCGAGGAGAAGCAGACTAAGGTCTACAACTGACAGGCCAATCTCTCTTTGGTACCTGTTGGCCAGCCTGCAGAAACTTTTCTGGAGCTTGGGGTCTGTTTCCCTTGTAGCATTGCCATCTACTGGGTCACAGAGGGTTGAGCACAGGCTGTCAGGCATCTGTAGGGGGCTCAGTGGGGCTCTACAGGGTGCCGGCTGCATTTGCCCCCCCCCCCTTTTCACATGTGTGGGTCCACGGGGGTTCAAGGCTCAATCAGACTCCAATCCGACTGGCAGCCCAAAGATTCAGCATTGGAGGAGTGGTCCATCTGAGGCAGTCTTCTCCCAAAACTAACTACTTTAGGAGCTGAGTCAGACTGCAGCACATATCCAGCACAGGTCACAATGAGTAAGGCTGTTACAGCCTATGAGGAAAATTAGGGGGATAGTATTTAAAACCTGCTCTTATGTTTCCCCCACCTTACAAATCCCCTTTTTGCTCTTTTAATTATAGTTAAGGTGTTTTAGAGCCATTTTTGGTACCTAAATGCTGCTGCAGCCATTTTGGATTTCCTAATTTTTTTTTTAAGTTCTCCAGAACCTTCAAATCACTTTGTTTTGCCTCAAAACTGGCAGGGATAGAGTCCTCAAGCTTCTTTATCCTTAATTCATGCCAGGTTTGTGCTGGATAGGCGCATGAAGGGGAGGCGGGAGCGCTCAGCTTAGCCTTCCTTTTGCTCTCTAGGGCTGAAGAATAGTCGAGAGGGGTCTATTGGTTGTGAATAAATCCCTTCCAGAGTCCCAGAATGGCAGTCATCCTAAGTACATAAGCGTGGATGCCACAGAGCCCAAGTGGCACAAGCTGGAGTCATCTAAAGGAGACTGTGCATTGCCTAATATAGCATTTTTTCGGGAATTTGTCAATCTGAAGTGGAGAGCTTAATCTGGATGGATGAGATCCCCAGGGGAATTCTAGCAGTGCACCAGGAGCTATGCAAGGGGGCTTGGGATCCCAGGGCACATCTGCCTAAGTGTCAGAGGCTGGCCAGGATCCAGTGGGCCATTCTGAGGGAGATTCAGGGGATGAGGGGTCTATTTGTATGCCTTTGCTGTCACAGAGCAACAGTCACATGCGAGTGTGCAAGATACATTGTGGCCCTCAATCAAGGGGATGACCTCCCTTTCTACTGGCTGTTCAGATCCTCAGCTTATTACTGACTCTGTGGGGATTAAACTTGGATTTCCATGGATTTCCATCAGTTCCCCTCTGCTCCCTGCTTTAAAATGAGCAGAGTGAGAGCCCAGTCTTGTTTCCCTGGCATCCTGATATCAGTGTATTAATCACAGAAAATTATATGCTCATGAAAAGTCGCTTAAAGTAGCCAAGGCAATGACTTGGCTGTATCTGATGGCACAGGAGTATCAGCAGCTGTTCACTTAGCCCAAGGTAAATTCCTTGGTAGTGCAGGTAACCAAACGTACGTCCCTACTAAGTAAGAGAGGCGTGGTATTAAATACAGGATCACAGACTGGATGTGATTCTTAAGACAATTCAAAGCACTGGCCTTGAGAATCAAAGCAGCTGCAGCAGTTTCCTTTGTGACCCATGCCTGTCATACCAGGTTATGAGGGCTTGAGCTGGTGGAGGGCGAGCCTTTGCCCCAGCAATTATTAGTTGGAGTGGATTATGTAGCCAATGTTCTCAATGACATCAGAGTCATGAGCAAAATTTTGGCTTATTCAATCTCCGCCTCAGAATGTTCTGGATCAGGCAGTGGGAGGGAAATTCCAACTCAAAGGCTTCCTTTCAAGGGGCAAATGTTCAGAAAGGGACTGGACAATCTCATGACCAGTGTGGCAGATTGTCAGCCGAAATCTCTACCTCACAATAGACTGCGAACCTCTAGAGGCTCTGGGTGGTCCTATTTTCATGGCTCCAGGTACTTTCAGCAGTACTCAGGAGGAGGAGCCACCTCTCAGATATCCTTCCAGGAATTAGATAGAGATTCTCAGGTCCCAGGTGGAGCCAGGCCTCCATTTTTTGTTCTGCTACAACCTCCAAGAAAGTACAATGATGCCAGGTCTGGAGCAGTTCCCCTCAAGATAGGGGAGTATGGGTGCTGGAGATTGTTCAGAGTGGTTACAAGCTCACATTGACCCAGCCCTTAATGAACTGGCTTGTGGACTCCCCAGCTGGGTGACCACAGAAAGCAAGCAAGGTCATGGCTACAGTTCAGAGGCTGTTAGATATTCAAGCCATAGAGTCTGTGTAGCCCGAAGGCTTGGACAGATACTCCATATACTTCGATACCCATTCTGGATCTTACGTACATCAGTGCAGCACTGAAAGTTCCTTGTTTTTGCATGGAGACTATGATCAGTCATAGCAACTGTGGCACCGGGGGAATTTCTGGCCCCTCTGGATTTGACGGAGGCTTACCTACACATTCCCATCTTTCCAGAACACAGAAAAGTCCTGAGATTTCATGTCCTGGAAAACCATTCCCAGTTCTCATCTCTTCTCTTTGGGCTGGCAATAGTACCTTGCACATTTACCATATGGTGGTAGCTGCCTATCTGTGTAAGACGGGTTTGCAGGTTGCTGTTCGGCTGCAGGAGAGAGGAGGAAGCTGATCAGGCAGCAGGAGAGAGAGGCAAGCGGGGAGGCAGAGGCAGAGGAAAGCGCTAGGAGTGCCAGGACTCGTGCGGATCACTTCGGGGCAGCGGCGAGAGAGAAGCTTCGCCCACCCCACCACGTCAGCGACTCACGACCGGGCTCCTCCATTAAAGGAGGCAAGCCAACGGGCGCAGCGCTGTTCGGCTGCAGGAAAGAGGAGGAAGCTGATCAGGCAGCAGGAGAGAGAGGCAAGCGGGGAGGCAGAGGCAGAGGAAAGCGCCAGGACTCGTGCAGATCACTTGGGCTTCGAGGTAAAATAACATTATTCGCTGACGACGCCAAACTAGGTAATATAGTGGGTGATTGCAATTTAAAAAATAATATGGAGCAGGACCTGCTTACTTTGGAAAGTTGGTCCTCAACCTGGAAACTAGGCTTCAACACTAAGAAGTGCAAGGTCATGCACCTCGGAAGCGGTAATCCATGCAGTACGTACTCCTTGAATGGAGAAACTTTAACTAGGACTTTAGCAGAACGAGATTTAGGAGTAATCATCAGTGCAGACATGAAAACTGCCAATCAAGTGGAGAAGGCTTCATCCAAGGCAAGGCGGATAATGGGTTGTATTAATAGAAGATTCATCAGCCGGAAGCCTGAAGTCATAATGCCATTGTACAGGGCCATGGTGAGACCTCATCTGGAATACAGTGTACAATTCTGGAGGCCACATTACCGTAAGGATGTGCGCAGAATTGAATTGGTTCAGCGGATGGCCACCAGGATGATTACAGGCCTCAAGGGTCTCTCGTACGAAGAGAGGCTGAACAAATTACAACTCTACACTCTCAAAGAACGTAGGGAGAGGGGAGACATGATTGAGACATTTAAGAACATCACAGGACGTGTCGAGGTAGAAGATGACATTTTCTTTCTCAAAGGACCCTCAGCCACAAGAGGACATCAGCTCAAACTCAAGGGCGGGAAATTTCATGGCGACTCCAGAAAGTATTTTTTCACGGAGAGAGTGGTGGATCATTGGAACAAGCTTCCAGTGCAGGTGATCGAGGCAAGCAGCGTATCAAACTTTAAGAACAAATGGGATGCCTATGTCGGATCCCTACGAAGGTTAAGTTAAGGAATTGGGTTATTAGGGCATAGACTAAAGGGGTGGGTCAGTAGGGTGGGCAGACTTGATGGGCTATAGCCCTTTTCTGCCATCATCTTTCTATGTTTCTATCCATACCTGGACGACTGGCTGATTAGTGTTCTGTTGTTCCCAGGAGAATAAGTGGTGGCTCGCATGGTCTGGGTCCTGCAGAGCCTTGGTTGGATAGTGAATTTCTGAAAGAACCAACTGGTACCATCCCAATACCTGGGAGTCTTCTTCAACATGATAGGTCATGCCTATTTTCCAGAGGCATGCAGATGAGCTTGTTGGCCTAATCAACTCTGTCCACATGGCACTACCTTTAAGTGTTAGGCTCCTGGCAGCCATGATAGAAGTGGTCCCATGGGCAAAGGCTCAAATGCATTCTCTCTAGAACGCATTGCTATCACAGTGGTTACCTCAGTCTGACTCCCTGCAGACGTCTCTATCATGGACTCCAGAAGCCTGGGCCAATATGGGCTGCTGGCTCCGCCCACAGGCATCAAGTGGCATGCCTTGCAGAATAGCTTCATGAATAATTTTGACAATGGATGCCAGCCTGTTCGACTGAGGGACTTACTGCAACAGATAGCCAATCCAGGGGTGTTGGTCAGCCTCCCAAAGGATGTGGTCAACCAACGGATTGGAGCTTAGAGCCATTCAATGGGCATTACAGATGTTGGAGAAGAGTATGGAGGGATAAGCGGTCCAAGTCTTCTTGATAATGCTACTGCGGTGGCGTATGTCAATTGCTAAGGAGGCACCAAGAGTGCGCAGCTGAGTCTGGAGACCTGCTTACTGTTCAGGTGGGCAGAGTTTCATCTTCAGGCTCTTTGAACGATGCATGTAGTAAGAGTGGACAATGTTCAGGCCGATTTCCTCAGCAGACACATTGGCTATGGTAGAATGAACGCTGTCTACACCAGACCAATTCCATTGTTTGTCACTGGGGTCACCCAATATATGATCTGATGGGTGACAGCAAGAAACAAGAAGGCAGATCTATTCTTCAGTTGAAGCTGAGCCCAGAAGCACAGATCTGGACACTCTGGTCCAGCCAAGGCCAAAGAACAAGCTCTTGTACATTTTTCCTCTGCGGCCCATGATAGGTCAGACACTACAGGATTGCAAGCCATCAGGGAGAAGTCATTCTCGTGGTTCGAGATTGGCCATGCAGACCGTGGTATGAAGATCTAGTGTGTCTTCAGTGGGGGTGAAAGTCTCAGACTGCGTGTTCAGGTGAACCTGTCACAGAGACTAGTGCTTATAGAAGATCCAGATCACTTTGCTCTTACAGCATGGCTCTTGAGTGTGCAGTGTAAGTGCACAAGGGATACTCAGAGGTAGTCATTGCTACTCTGCTCAGAGCCAAAAACGCCTATGACGGTCTCTGCTTATGCTAAGGCATGGGAAAGTTTTCAGCTTTGATGCATTAAGATCGAGGAGCTGTTCTTTGCTCCGATCTCGGTGGTGTTAGCTTTCCTGCAGGCTGACATTAACAAGGGTCTTACAGTGGCATCCCTCAGAGTCCAAGTGGCAGGATTCTCTTGTTTCAGGGCTCAAGAGTGTAAGACTTCGATAGCATCTCATCTGGACTTAGCCAGATTCCTAAAGGGGGTGCTATGGCTCAGGCCCCTGGTAAAACATCCTTTTCCATCATGTAACCTTATCATGGTTTTGCAAGACCTCAGTCAGGCTCCATACAAACCGCTGAAGGAAACATCCTTGATGGATCTGACACTCAAGATGGTTTTTCTTGTGGCTATTTCCTCAACAAGAAGAAACTCTTAGCTACGGACTTTTTCTTGCAGACAGCCTTTCCTCAAGTTCACAGAGGCTGGAGTTTCTTTGTGCACTGTTCTGTCCTTTTTGCTGAAGGTTGTTTCGGCTTTCCATGTCAAGAGGTTAGATTGCCAGCATTTGAGTTCACAGATTCTAAGGAGGAGGACTGGATTCTGAAAAAGTTGGTTGTGAGAAGAGTACTTTTACACTATCTTGAGGCTAACGAGTTCAGACTCTCTGTCCATCTTTTTATGCTCACTAGTCAGGCTAGACATGACGCACCAGACAATTTTGTCAGCATATATTGCCTGTGGAAATCAGTCACCAATCTCTGTAAAGGCGTTTCTTTGTAGGCAGAAGCTTGGGCGCTGTTCTCTGAGGAGATTTGTAGGGCAGCGACTTGGTCCACTCTACATATATTTTCCAAGTTTTACAGAGTGGATGTATCAGCAAAGGAGAACTCCATCTTTGGGTCTTGTGTTATGAGCTGGTGCAGTGGCCCTGCCCTAGATTTTTGGGATTGCTTTTGTACATCCTCTCCTTCTAGAATGACACACCTATTGCACTAGAAAAAGAGATTAGGTTCTTACCTTGCTAATATCTTTTCTAGTAGATAGGTGTGTCATTCTGGAGCCTAGCCCTGTTGGTTATTTCCTGTGCCTGCCTACTGTCTCAATCAGAAAGTCTGGATGTCCTTAAGGGTATAAAGAATAATCTATTGCTATAACAAGTTAGGGTGTCATATGGTAAATCTGACTCGTAGGAGCCAACTTTTCAAATTATTGGAAGTGCTACACCCAATGTAATTTACCTCCTACCTGGACATAGGCAAGGAGTTTGTTCAACATTTGGGGTGCTCAAGCACTTACTTTTATTTTACTTACTTTTATTTTAGAGAATAATTTTATACTGGGCACCTACTTTAAGGCAGACAAAATGCACCTGTTTTATAAAAAAATGTAGATAACTATTTTTCTTTAAAAAATCCATATGTAAGTGGCCACAGACACACCTTGAAGTAAGTTGTGATCATTGTATACCAGCCTAGGACTAGTGTAAATGCCCATATCTACAATAAATGGTAGCAAGGTCTTTAGTTTCATTTTTATGCGGTTTACGCTGCATTTGCTGCCAGCCAGTATTTTGGACTTTGACTGAAACACGATCGTGTCGAGTCTGTTTTATAATTAAAAAATTGAGCACCATCTGGTCTCCGTTGTTGTTTTCGTGATTAAAATACCACCATTTACGTGCATTCTTTCTGCCTAAAACTGGGCAGCTTCTTACGAAATTACTAATGTCAGAACATAAGAATTGCCACTGCTGAGTCAGACCAGTGGTCCATCATGCCCAGCAGCCCGCTCATGCGGCGGCCCTCTGGTCTAAGACCAGCACCCTAACTGAGACTAGCCCTACCAGCGCATGTTCTTGTTCAACAGAAACTTGTCTAACTTTGTCTTGAATCCTTGGAGGGTGTTTTCCCCTATAACATCCTCTGGAAGGGCGTTCCAGCTTTCTACCACTCTCTGGGTGAAGAAGAACTTCCTTACGTTTGTACGGAATCTATCCCCTTTCAACTTTAGAGAGTGCCCTCTTGTTCTCCCTATCTTGGAGAGGGTGAACAACCTGTCCTTATCTACTAAGTCTATCCCCTTCAGTACCTTGAATGTTTCAATCATGTCCCCTCTCAATCTCCTCTGTTCGAGAGAGAAGAGGCCCAGTTTCTCTGATCTTTCGCTGTACGGCAGCTCCTCCAGCCCCTTAACCATCTTAGTCGCTCTTCTCTGGACACTTGATAGTACACTTGTCAAGAAAGCTTTAGGAATGTGTAACATAACATTTCATTTGGTTGTTTGGGTTTTTAATTTTTTTAATGTTGTTTTTAGTATATACAGAGCAGGGGTGTCCAATCTGTGGCCCAAGGGCCGGCAGCGGCCCCGTGAAGTATTTTGTGTGGCCCCAGTCAAGGGCAATGCAGTGTTTTCCTCTGCTGCCCCTGGGTGTTTACCATCTTGCCGGCTCCCTCCTCTGTCTTGTTGCAGTGTTTGCGCGTTTGTGCGGCCCCAGAAAATTTTTTTCGCCCAATGCAGCCCAGGGAAGCCAAAAGGTTGGACACCCCTGGCTTAGAGCATAATTCTATAAAGGACTTGAGCATATAGACGAATAGGTATTCTGGGGGTGGAATCACTACTATATGTATTTTTGTATGTATCAGTTCTTCTTTGTACAAACATGTACAAATTTACTCCTGTTTCAGAGCGGCTTGTGTTAACAGAGAGCCATGGTCCTCTCTTCCTTTACAGCACAAGGATTTCCGGGGGTTGAGGCTCAGTCTGACCTTGATCCAACTGGCAGTCTAAAGACTAAGTACATCTGGCAAACCTGTGAAGCAGAGTTCTCCATTTGTCCCAATTGCATTCCTAAGCTGCAGCAGGCTTGCACATTCCACAGTGAGTAAGGCTATTAGGAATAAATTCTATAAACAGCGTCCCGATTTTAGGCAGCCTATTGTTGTCTAACAACCAATCGGGATGCACTTAAAAAAAAAAATCATCCCAAGCAGGCTGCCTATATTGTAGGTGCCTCCATGAGCATAGAGAGGCACATAGGGCCACCTAAGCTCCCCTAAGGCTAGGCATAGGGTACTTTCGCCCGGAATTGACCTTAGGCAAGTTTAAGCAGCCCTATGTGCCTCCTTAAGTCCACAATAGGCACCTGAAATGTAGGCCAGCAAAATGCTGGCCTACATTTCAAGCAGACGTGGCTGCTGAGCTTATTGTAGCAAGGGATCTCCCTGCCGCGATAAGTTTAGCAGTCCCCCTCTACAACCCCTCCCACAAAGATCACCGGCAGAAGGGATGCCCAGTCCATCCTGTCAGAACCCCTCCTCCCATCCCTGCAAAGATCGCCAGCAGGAGCGATGCCTAGTCCCTCCAGCCGGACACCCCTACCCCCCCCCCCCCGACCCCATCAAACATCATCAGCAGGGGGGATGCCCAATCTCTCCTACTCAAACCCCTCCCAAAGATCATCAGCAGGATGGATGCCCAGACCCTCCTGCCAGAACCCCCACCCCGAAACTTAGCCCACCCAGAACCCCCCTACCTTATTGAGATGGCCAGAGGCATCCTTCCTGCCTCCAGCCAGCTGACCCGCTTTCACTAGAATGGGGGTATGGGGGGGGGGGCAGCCCTTTCCTGGTGCATCATGGGATGCACCAGGGAGGGCCTAAGGCCCTGATTGGCCCAGGCGCTTAAGGCCCTTCCGTTGGAGGGGCCTTAGACACCTGGGCCAACTGTAATCTTAGACCTCTGGGAGTGGCCTAAGATTTAAATTGGCCAGATCCCCAGGGGGGTGGCCTAAGGGATCTGATCAATTGGAATATTAGGCCACTTCCAGTGCATCCCAGAATGCACTATGAGAGAGGCCTAAGATTCTGGTTGGCCTAGTTGTCGAAGGCCCCTCCTTAAGCCCCTGGGCCAAAGAGGGCCTTAGGCCCCTCCCCGGTGAATCCCATGATGCACCAGGAAGGGGCAGGCCCCCATTCTAGTGAAGGCGGCGCTGGAGGGTTCCAGCAGGAGGGACTGGGCATCACTCCTGCCACCAATTTTTGATGGAAGTGGGGTGCTGCAGGATTGCCAGCTTTGTTTACGGGGGGGGGGGATCCCAGCAGGGGGGATGGGTTGCTGTGGCCACTAAACTGATTGCAGCAGGGAGATTCCCTTGATATGGATGATGGTTAGAGAATCATGGTGTTAGGTGGGATTAGGCATCTGACCATGAGGACAGTGGGAGCTTTGGGCTTGGCCTCCTCCAAATCCTCTAGGGCTGGGGATCTGCAGGAGGTGCATTCCCAAGGGACAAAACCATGTCCAGAGCCCTCTGAAGATGCATTGGCCAAGCACAGATGCATAGTTGTCGCGGAACCCAGGAAGACCAACAGGGAGTCCCTGCTGGGGTCCTCAAGACCCTCACAATACAAGGTTTCATCCCAGACTTTGTGAGCCTTATGTGGCAAGCCAATTTGAATGAGTAAGGTTCCTAAGTGTTTGCATTTAGTGTGATGGAAGCAGTGGCACAGGGGAACTCCCCTCAGCATGTAGCCTATGATGCATTACACTAACATGTTAAAATGGGAATGCTGAGTTATTTTACCATTATCACACATTAAAGAAAGACTATGAGGTATCTAGTGGTCCTGAACACTAGCGTTATACAGGTATAAATAAAAAGTTTCACCTTCCTGGGAGAAGACAAGGTCCCCTGTAACACCCTGCCATAGTAGAACAAGATGCTACCAGCTACAATCACCGGTCCTGAGTAAGCCAACTAAAGCAATAAGATCCTCAACCCTTGGCCTACATCAGCTATCACTGCCCCTCAGAGAGATGTCCAGAAGAATCCCTCTGGGCAGTTGACAGCTTGGCCTCTCAATCTACACTCCTGGAAAGAGACTAATATCAAATCCTGGGAACATGGAGCCCCAACAAGATAATACCCTTTGAAGAGGCTACAGAACAGTTTGCAGATAAACCTGGTATGACTGTAGGCAAAGGGAGTATTCAATGTACATGTTTATAAGCACTGAAATATCATTAATGTTGTAGTAAACAGATTTACTTAGCATTTGAGCTAGCAAAGATCTACAGAGGTATTGTCAAAAAGAATTGCACAGATTGACTTAATATCAAAATGACAAGCTTCTGATTCATTTAGATTTTATAAGTATAATAAAAATCAATGTTGTACATTCTCTATTTTGGCAGTTCTTCAATGACGATGCGGGAGACTGAATTCCAGCCAGTTGAAGCATCTCCTTTAGGGTAGTCTGAACAAGTGCCAACCCAGACTGCTACATCCACCAGTCCAGCACTGATTCCTTCACACAGTCCTTCCACTATTAATAAACAATTATTACAGATTTAGTCCCACATAAGAAAATCAATAGTCTTTAAATCAGTATTCAAAGGCAGAGTTTGACTCAAACAAGCAGACTAGCACACAGCTCTTACCTAAAGATCACATACACTAGTTAGAGTTAGCATATGGCTCCAGAAAAAGGAAGATGGACTGAGATATTTTATTCATTCATTTATTTAGCCTGTTCTCCCAAAGGAACCCAGAACGGGTTACATCTGGATTTTATTTCCACTGAAAGCAATGGAAGTAAGGAAGATTGAGACATCTGGCTTTTACTTCCATTGAAAGCAATGGAAATAAATCCCAGATGTCTCAATCCATCCTTTTTCTGGAGCTATATGGTAACCCTACACTAGAAGAAGCTGAATTAGCTTGAGTTATCAAGCATTTCATAATGGTAGTCTCCCCTGGGTAGGAAAAGGTATGCTGCCAGTAGTTGTTTGAATCAAGCTGTTTATGCTGCACTTAGATCTTAAAGTTCATCTACTAAACAGTAGTCAACTTGAGTAAATTTAGAAGGATAAGACTGGTTAAATAAGAAGAGATTTTGAATTTCAGACGAGGAGGAGAAATTGATGATATTTAACTATCACCTGATAATTTTAAAATAGTTTCTAATGCAATTAACACATATACCCCCTCTTTTCCAAAGCTGCATTATGAGGAGGAGATAAAGATAGAAAGAGAGAATGGACCTTCCAGATGGAGAAGGAGAGAGAGATGCTGTGTATGGGGAAGGGAGAGAGATAATGGACTTAGCAGTGGAGGGAAGGGAGAGAGATGCTACAGAACTAGAAGGAGGGAAAATAGAGGGAGAGTTGTTGAACTCAGGAGTGAAGGGAGGGAGAGAAGAAAGAGAGAAAGATAATGAACCTAGGCATCAACGAAGGAAGGAAGGAAGAAAGAAAGAGAGAAAGAGGTATTGAACTCGGGGGGGAGGGATATAAATAGGAGGGAAGAAAGCAAGAGATAATGGACCTGGAGGAAGAAAAGAGATGGAGAGATGTTGGACCTAGGGGCAGGAAAGAGGGAGATATTAGTCATTTAGTCACATGATTAATTGCACAATTGATTGCAACAGTGGCGTACCAAGAGTGGGGGAGGTCCGCCCCGGGTGCACGCCCCAAGGTGGTGCACAGCTGGCCACCCGCCGGGGAAAGGCTTCCACTGCCTTCCTCGGGAACAAGCCGGCCGAGTTCTCCCTTCTTTTCTTCCCTGCAGGGCCGACCAACTCTCACCGCCCGACGTCAATTCTGACGTCGGAGAGTACGTTCTGGGCCAGCCAATCGCTGCCTGGCTGGCCCGGAACGTCCTCTCCGATGTTAGAATTGACGTCGGGAGGCAAGAGTTGGTCGGCCCCGCAGGGAAGAGAAGCAGGGCAAACTCGGAGCTGGCCTGTTCCCAATGACGGCAGTGGCAGCCTATTCCCCAGCAGCATTGGCATGGGGGAGGGGAGGGGAGAGGAGGGAGAAAGAAAGAAACGGGGGGAACAGGGAGCCAGAAAGAAAGGGGGCAGGGTGAAACAAAGAAAAAGAAAAAAATGGGGCACGGAGAGAGAGAAAGACAGACAGAGAGAAAGAAAGAGGGCATGGAGAGAGAAAGAAAGAAGGGGGCAGGGTGAAACAAAGAAAGAAAGAAATGGGGCACGGAGAGAGAGAAAGACAGACATACAGAAAGAAAGGGGGCATGGAGATAGAAAGAAAGAAGGGGGCAGGGTGAAATAAAGAAAAAGAAAAAAATGGGGCACAGAGAGAGAGAGAGAGCATGGAGAGAGAAAGAAAGAAGGGGGCAGGATGAAATAAAGAAAAAGTTTGAGGAGGGAATGAGGTCTGGAGGAGAGGAAGCATACAGGAGGCTGAAAGAAGGGAAGAAATATTGGATGCACAGTCAGAAGAATAAAGTGCAACCAGAGACTGATGAAATTACCAAACAAAGGTAGGAAAAATTATTTTATTTTCAATTTAGTGATCAAAATGTGTCCGTTTTGAGAATTTATATATGCTGTCTATATTTTGCACTATGGCCCCCTTTTACTAAACCGCAATAGCAGTTTTTAGCACAGGGAGCCTATGAGCGTTGAGAGCAGCATGGGATATTCAGCACAGCTCCCTCCGCTAAAAATCGCTATTGCGGTTTAGTAAAAAGGGAGGGGGTATATTTGTCTATTTTTGTATAGTTGTTACTGAGGTGACATTGCATAAAGTCATCTGCCTTGACCTCTTTGAAAACCCACGGAATATAAATGATAATTAACATTTTCTCTGCGTATAGTGTGCTTTGTGTTTTTAAAATTTTATTGTTGGTAGATCATTTTGACTTGGCCACGAAGGTAAGGGGGAGGGAGGGAGGGGAGCTGCTGAAAGACATCTAGTAATCCTTTCAGGCTTGACTGTGCAGGGAATTATTTTTGTAAAATCATGTTTTATTATGTGACTGGCATTATTTAGACTTTAATTTCTATGAATGAATAGAATGAAAATGATATAAAATTACTTGCTTATTTTTATGTGCGTGCGCTGAAGGAAAGTGGAGAGAGAGTGAGCTGAGGACGCTGAAGGGAAATGGGGAAGAGAGAGTGGGGAGAAGACGCTGATTTATAAATTGACAATTGTACAGAAGGCTTGTGTGGATGGATTCAGGTGGTTTGCGGAGATTGGGGACCGAGCTTACGGGGATTAGTCCAATAAAATGATTATTTGTTTTATTTTTATTTGTTAATTTGTAAAGTGGTGATTGTTATGTATCAGTTTTTTCAAATTTACATCTACTGTCTTTATATTTTGCAGTTTAGAGGACATGTATTACTGTTTTTGTGGTGTTGTAGTGTTGCATTGTATGCAGAGTCTGGTTTCTTGGTGGTTCAATTTAACTTTTGTCTACATATTTTTGTTTTTAGTTTGTGATTATTCCGTATTGGGCGAGGGTGTATCTGTCTGTGTGTATGAAAGGGACATGGCTTTCTGATAGCATCGACTGTACAAGATCAATTGACTGCAGGATCTGGCTTGTTTAGTTTTACAATGTATGTGTTGGTGTTCTAGTGCTCACTGCAGTGTTTAAGATGCTGCCTTTTCCTAGGTACACTCTTGTTGTGTGATATGTGAATTGTTACTAAAAATCATTTTTTTCATATAGATGGGGGGGGGTCAAAAAATGATGGGCCCTGGGTGTCACATATGCTAGGTACACCACTGGATTGCAATTAAAATGTTTTATTGAAATGCAACCCTATTATTATAAATTTAGTTGATATTCAAAATGATTTAACTGGCCAGAAATGGCTGCTCACTAGTTAAATCACTTGTTTGGGATTATCCACTAATTTGCAGAGGTGCTTAACTGGTTAGGTCAGTCCAGGTGTGGAGTCAGCAATTGGCCAGTTAAGTGCCAATATTCAGCACTTAACTGGTCAGAGTAACCGCATAAATGGGACTGTATAAAACACAGTCCTATCTTTATGTGGCACCCCATAGCCACTTAAGTTCCGAATATTGACTTACCTGTCTACGCATTATGTCTACACATGAGCTGGCTCCATAGAAACAGGATATTCAATGCCGCAGCCTGGACATAGCTCCACATTGAAAATTTGGAAATAATGCCAGTGGCGATCAGCAAAATGCTCATTGCCACCAGCTGAATATTTACCCCAATATTGTAAAGTTTCATTGTGTAGGAACAAAGAAAGAAAATCCAATATACTATTGAGGTTTAAGTGAAACTCTTTTAGTATTCTGTTCTTGAAGACAACATTGGCAGAATGTCTGATCCTAGTAGGGTCACACTTGCTGAACAGGTCTCAAGAGTCAACATGGTAGAACACAAGTTTCAAGTTTAATAAAATTTGTTATCTATGCACAATCATGTATTTCAATGCGTATTACAGTTTTCCAATAGATACAATAAAAAAGGGTAGACAGGTCCTAGAAACAGAGCTGTGCTATAGTCTGGAAACCCATTCACACAACGGAAGTAAACCATAAGATCTGAATGACTAAACCTAGAAAAGAAAAAATGAGAAATATTGAGGCAAATCTAGGAAAAGACAGACTTGTTGCCTAACCTGTTTTAGATTAAGAGGAGGTGGTCATGATACTGCATTTATTTATGGAGGCAACTTTATGGCCTATAGTCCTATTTACATGTAGCTTGTCTTCTAAATACATACCTGAAGAAGTCCGATGAATGTTGATAGTAGAATTGAACTCAAGGCTGCCTTGGTCTAAGTAAATGATGGCTTCTATAGGAAGAGGTCCAGTGCACTCAGCTCCATTAAATGTAAAATACCAGCGCTGGCAGCAGGCAGTTTTGCATTTTAGTCGTAATGATCCACTAAAGAGAACCCTTAGTGCACTATAGGACCGCATCTTTGTAAATGTGCATTCCTAGTATGAAACATATCCACAAGCATTAGTCTAATTCCCCCTAACTTCAGACTATAGTTTTGAAAGGTGGTTTTAAAACAAATATGTTTGTACAATTCTCTCTAATATACAGTATATACCATATTTCCTTGATTCTAAGATACACTTTTATGCCAGTTATAAGATCTGTGGAAAGTTGGTGCTGCTTACATTTGATGGCATCTTAGAATTGAGGTCTCCAAAATTTCAAATCTTGTGGCCTAATTTCTTACTTTCTCTGCTATAACATCCACATAGCTACCAGGGCTCTTGGGGACCTGCGGGCTCAGACACCCTCCACAACTGGTACCAGTATAATGTCTGTTGAAGGGCTGGTGGTGTAAGATACACTTTCCACATCTGGACTCATGCTGCACTGCCATTTATCAGCCACATGTATTTCTGAATGACAAGCGCTCACCAGTATGACTCACAGCCCTTGTCTTGTCTACTCTTTCTTTCTTTTTTTATCCATCAAGCCTTATTGGTCTTATCATGCCATCCCTAGGGAATGTGATCCTTGAGTAGTTAAATCCAAGTGCTGCCTCATGCAAAGAAGTTATTTTTAATTTATTTAAAACATTTTTAATCCGCCTTTATCCAAGGTAGCTTACAAGTTTCCATACATAATAAAATTGCAAAATAAAAAGTTTCCGTACAGAATAAAATCACAAAATAAAAAGACATACATTAAGTAGAGGAAAATACAAAGTTACAATAGTCTATCTCCATAGTCACAATATGAATGCATTCAAACTGTTCTTGAGTACCATCATTCTTCACTTTAATAAACCATTTACCTGTTCAAACCTAATTCAAACCACTTAAAAAAAAACACTTGAACAAATAAGTAGGTTTTAAGCAACTTCCTGAATTGCAGAAGGTTTCTACAAAAACGTAACATTCCTGACAGCGGTCTCTTTTCCAGCCCACTGACATTGATACTCCTTTCACATGCTCAATTCGCAAATGAGCCGAGCATGTGCGAGGTGTGCTGGCATAAGCAGCTGTGAAAGAAGCCGCTGACTTCTTTGCTGAGGCAGCACTGGGACTTAACCACTCGATTATCACATACCCTAGAGCAGTGGTCTCAAACTCAAACCCTTTGCGGGGCCACATTTTGGATTTGTAGGTACTTGGAGGGCCGCAGAAAAAATAGTTAATGTCTTATTAAAGAAATGACAATTTTGCATGAGGTAAAACTCTTTATAGTTTATAAAACTTTCCTTTAACAGTTAAAAGAGTTAGAGAGAGATAGATTCTTCAAATTTTCAAAACACATAAGAACAAGAGGGCATTCGGAAAAATTGGAAGGGGATAGATTCAAAACAAATGCTAGGAAGTTTTTCTTTACTCAGCGTGTGGTGGACACCTGGAATGCGCTTCCAGAGGAAGTAATAGGACAGAGTACGGTACTGGAGTTCAAGAAAGGATTGGACAATTTCCTGCTGAAGAAAGGGATAGAGGGGTATAGATAGGGGGCTACTGCGCAGGTCCTGGACCTGTTGGGCCGCCGCGTGAGCGGACTGCTGGGCACGATGGACCTCGGGTCTGACTCAGTGGAGGCATTGCTTATGTTCTTATATATAAACTATAAAGAGTTTTACCGCATGCAAAATTGTCATTTCTTTAATATGACATTAACTATTTTTTCTGCAGCCCTCCAAGTACTCTATTTTTTTCTGCAGCACCCACATTTAAAGTTCAATATCTTTTCTTTCTCAAAACTGGCACATTTCAATCACTAAATTGAAAATAAAATCATTTTCCTACCTTTGTTTGGTAATTTCATCAGTCTCTGGTTGCACTTTATTCTTCTGACTGTGCATCCAATACTTCTTCCCTTCTTTCAGCCTCCTGTATGCTTCCTCTCCTCCAGACCTCATTCCCTCCCCCAACTTTTTCTTTCTTTCTCTATGTCTGTCTTTCTCTGATTCTGTGCCCCATTTTTTGCTTTGTTTCTGGTTCCCTGTCCCCCCTCCTTCTTTCTTTCTTCCTTCCTTCCTCCGTGCCCCATTTTTTGCTTTTTTATCTGGCTCCCTGTCCCCACCCCACTTTCCTTCTTTCTTTCTTTCTTCCTTCCTGCCCTCCCCCATGCCACCGCCGCCGCGAAATAGGCTGCTGCCGCTATCAAGAACAGGCCAAGATCTCCCTGCTTCTCTTCTGCACGGGGCCAACTCTCGCTGCCCGACGTCAATTCTAAAGTCGGAAAGGACGTTCCCGGGCAGCCAGGCAGCGATTGGCTAGCCAGAACGTCCTCTCGACGTCAGAATTGACATCGGGCCGCGATAGTTGGTCGGCCCCGCAGGGAAGAGAAGCAGGGAGATCAAAGAAAAATGGTGCCGGCCTGATCCCCGATGGCAGCAGTGAGAAGGGAAGGGAAGCAGGTTGGGCACCACTGCTCTAGGCGAGCCGCACTCTAGGTGAGCCGCGTGTTTGAGACCGCTGCCCTAGAGCATCCTCTCCAGCAACAGTAAAATTACTGGCATTAACAAGAAAGGTATGGAGGAGGGAAGAGATAAAAAGCATATTTTTCACTTTTGCAAAATGCAGATGCGTCTTAGAATCATGTGTTTTTTCCCTCCTATGAAGGGAGGGGGTGTGTCTAAATTGAGAAAATACGATGTATCTATCCATATATATATATATACACACATACATATAGTATATATGTGTGTGTGTGGGGGCGCTTTCATGTTGCTATGATTATGTATTCAATTGCTGTTTTCTGCCTTGGTCTGGGCAGATTCTAAATTAATAAAACCATAACTATATATATACACAGATATGTACAGTGAAAGAATTTATATATATATATATACACACACACACACACACACAAACACTACAAATGCTTATTGTTACCCATTCTGTTAAAAACAACCATAAAAAAGCAGATATTAATAAGTGTTAAGGTATGGTATTCACCAGTATTGGACTCACAAATTTGTTATAGAATGTTTCTATTTCCTGCTTGAGTGACATTTATTTTAATAGAGGCGACTACAGGTTGTCACAGCTGATTGAAGCATATCTGCTGGTATTTCCCCCCAATATATTTTGAGTACCATAGTATATCACAGATTTAAACACAAAAATTCATATAATCTGAAATGATGTAAATATATTTTCTTTCAATGTATGTATAAAGAAGTTTTAAAATGGTAAGTATAATTTAATCTACTAACTTTGCATCCTTGCCAGTTTCTTCCTTCTTGTGCATACATTTCCAATTGCCTTGTCAAAATCTCCCTCTAACTGACATTAGTTAATATCTGAAACACAAACTTCACAAACACTCCAGCAGCTGGACGATGATTCTTTGGTTAAAAATAGTAAAACAGTTCTGCAGTACGGCTTATATTTCAACCTAAATACTGAAAAATCTCTACGTAATCAGGAAAATATTCTTACTAATTTATAACTTGAAAACAGTTTTACCACATCTGCTTAGAATATTTGCAGGTAATGTAGTTAAACCTCATTGAATTTCTTTTAAATATTATCCCTGTCTAGAGGATGGCTGGGAAATTACATAAGATGCTACTATATTAAAATGCAATCAAAGCCAACTGTTATGGTTTGTCCCTGTTCATTACTATAATATTGGAACTGGTCATGAGCTGTGCAATCATACCAATGCTCTCTGTCACTAGTCTTTAATAACAGACTATAAATTTTTGATAGGTGATCTACTTTGCTAGCATGTTAATATTAAATATGCCTCAAGAAATCTCTTTGGAGCTTGTTTCTGCAAACATAACATAACATAAAACTCACTTGTATACCGCAAATACCATTAAGTTCTATGCAGTTCACAAAGACTAATAATACAAATTAAGAAACATCCAATATCTAACTTCCAAAAAATTCCCTAAAAAGAAACGTCTTTAAGGCACGTCAAAATTGTTGATACGAATTTGAGAATATGAATATGTGAATTAAATCCCTAATCCATAAGGCTGCCTGAAAAGATAACAATCGTTCCTGTAATTTCTTATATTTACATCCCTTTACAGAAGGGAATGAAAATAATGAATGAGATTTTCTAGAATGTTTAGAATTTATAATGATAAAGGATTCCATAAGATACTTAGGAATTGAACCTGTTAGTGCCTTAAAACAAATACAGCCGAGCTTAAATTTAACCCATGATTCAACTGGAAGCCAGTGCAATCGGCGATAGAAATCAGTGACATGATCATACTTCTTTAAATTAAAAATCAATCTGACTGCTGCATTCTGAATCATGCGCAGTCTTTGAAGATTCTTCTGAGTACCAGCAAGATGAACAATATTACAATAGTCCAACTGACTATGGACCAGTGATTGAACCAACAATCGAAAGGAATATCAAAATATGCTCTAATAGTTCTTAGTTTCCATAAACCAATGAGTCAACCTGATTTTTCATAGTATAAAATGGCTCAGTTCTTAGGCGGATGTAACAAAACATTTTTCTAAAGGCATAAGGGGCCATAATCAGTCCAGTGAGTCACAAGATCCAAAACAATATGGCTTTTACCAAAGACAAACCGTATCAAATTGATCTTTGACTGGGTGTGAAAAGAACAGAATCAAGGACACGTGCTGGATGTGGTCTACTTAGATTTTAAACTGTTCCTCGTAGGAGGCTCATTAAAAAAAAAGTGATTTGAGGATCCAAGGTGGTAAAGTGGATCAGAAACTGGCTGACTGATAGCAGAAAGTGGTGGTAAATAGAATTCACTCAAAAAGAAAGGTAAGTAGTGGGGTGCTTCAGGGATCTGGCCTGGAGCTGATTCTAATCAATATATTTGTAAGTAATATTGCCAAAAGGTTAGAATGAAAAGTAGGCCTTTTTGCAGTTGACAATAAGATTAGCAGCAGAGTTGACACTCTGAAGGGGGCAGAAGCATGAGAAACAATCTATAAAAATTAGAAGCTTGAACTAATGCTTGGCAGTTAAAGCTTTAATGTGAAGAAATGTAGAGTGATGCATTTGAGATGCAAAAATCCATAGGAACTATACATGATAGAAGATGAGAAGCTGCCATGATCTGTTTCACATTATTTGCTCATTCAGATTTATGACTGCATGTGCAATAGTCATCTAATTATGGTGATGTGTAGTAATGCAGATATGCATGTTCTTTCAGAAGCTGATAAATGCTATCTCAACTAAATTGTCACAGTGCCTTGTAAAAGTCTTCACACCCTTGTACATTTTTTACATTCTTCTGTCTAAAAAGTAGACCAATTTACACAATACCATCTACATATCCTCTGTGAAACAATTATAGAAATATTAAGAACACAAAAGTTGGGAGTGGAGGAGTAGGCTAAATGGTTAGTGCAGCAGTTTTTGATCCTGGCAAACTGTGTTTGATTCCTAGTGCAGCTCCTTGTAACCTTGGGTAAGTTATTTAACCCTCCATTGCCCAAGGTACAAAAAAAAAAAAAAACAAACTTAGATTGTAAGCCCACTAGGGACAGAGAAAGTACTTGATTATAATATGTACAGCACTGCATAGATCTAGTAGCACTAAAGAAATGATTACTAGTAGTATAAGAGTCCATCAAGTCCAGTATCCTGTGGCCAATTCAGGTCACAAGTACCTGGCAAGATCCCACGAGTAAAACAGATTTAATACTGTTTACCTAGAAATAAACAGTGGATTTTCCCAAGTCCATCTTAATACCTTATGGTCTTGTCTTTTAAGAATTATTTAAACCTTTTTTTAAACCCTGCTAACTGCTTTTACCACAATCTCTGGCAACAAATTCCAGAGTTTAAATTACATGTTGAGTGAAGGATTTGGTAAAATCTAAATACACCACAACTTCTACGAAACACATGGGGTAGTTATAAATAAGTTAGGATATTTGCAACATGTGAGAATTAGTGCTGTCCAATTCAGGAAAAAAAAAATTTGATTCGATTCAGCCTACTGAATTGGTTTTTCGATTCGATTTTCCATCCCAATTGGGTGTTTTTTTCAAACATCCTGGTGGGTTTATTTTATAGCCTCTTTACCCCCTTTGCCTTCTCCTAACAACACTGGCGCTGTGGTGTAAACAAAATAAACAAACAAAAAAGACTTTTCCTCTCTCTGTTAAATCCTAGCTCACGTTTGCGGTTTAACACTAGCTTTGGCAGGATACAAATTTCAAATCTGACAAAATGGAAAATAAAATTAGTTTTTCTACCTTTTGTTGTCTGGTCATTATTCAAATCTTGTTGGTCCCAGGTTCTGGTTGTCTTCTGATAACTTGCTTGCCAGGGTCTCCTTCTTTCTTCTTTCTCTGTGCTAACCATCCATCTGCCATCTCTGTCCTCATCTCCCTTTTCCCTTCCCTCCCCCAGAGGTCTGGCATCTTTATTTTTTTCATCTCCATCCACAGATCCACCTTTTCTTAACTACCCTTTCATCCAGCATCTCTCCCTCCTTCCCCACTACCTCAGGATCCACCATCTCTCCCTTTCTTTTCCCAACTACCCTCCTATCCAGTATCTCTATCCCCCCTCCACACCATCCCTTGTGTCCAACTTCTCTCCCTTTCTGTTCCTTCCCTTCCTAAATCCCATTGTCCATCATCTACATTCTTCAAGAAATTCCTGAAACAGCCCTAACTTCAAACTTATAGATCTTCCCCCCTCCCTCTTCCCGCCACACAGAAACTACATAACCTACTCTTTACCTCTCCAGAAAGGACAAATGTTCTTCCATTGTAACCCTCCGCTTTTTATTTCTTTTGTAATCCGCCTTGAACCACAAGGTAATGGCAGAATCAAAATCTCTAATGTAATCTAATGTAATGTTTCTCCCTCTCCTCTATTTTTAGACCCATTATTTCTTCCCCCCAAAGTCCGGCATATGCACCTCTCTTTGAACCCCCTTCCCTCCCTCCGTGTACTTCTACACCAGGGCCCCCTTCCCCTGAAGGTCTGTCCCCCCTGAAGGCCTGCATCTACCCCCTGAAGGTCTGTGTCCCCCCCTTGAAGGCCTGCCTGTTCCCCCTGAAGGCCTATGCCACCATCCCTGGCCTGTCCCCCCCTTAAAGGCCTGCACCCCCCAAGGCCTGTCCCACCCCCTGAAAGACTGCCCTCCCCACGGCCTGCCTGTCCCCTCTGAAGGCCTATGCCACCATCCCTGGCCTGTCCCCCCTTTGAAGGCCTGTCTCCCCCTTAAAGGACTGTTCCCCCTTGAAGGCCTGCACCCCCCCAAGGCCTGTCCCACCCCCTGAAGGACTGCCCCCCCAAAAGACTGCCCCACCAAAAGACTGCAACCCCCCCCAGGAAGACCTCCGTGTTCCCCCTGGCCTCGAACCGTTTACCTTATAGTTTCAGCCTGCAGCAAAGATCACGGTTACAGCGTCTTTGCAAAGTGCTTTGAGCTGTTTCCTCTGCTACGGTCCCGCCCCTCCTCTGACGTCAGAGGCAGGATCGCGGTGGAGGAATAGTTTGAACATTTTCTAATTTGCTAACAAGTAGATAGTATTGCAGGAGGAGTTTGGGACATGTCTAGTTGTGTTATATTGGTTTTATGTATTTTTTGAAGAGTAGGGTTTTTGTTTCTTTTTTGAAGGTTTTGTAGTCTGTGGTCAAAATCAGCAGATTGGTGTTATCTGTCAAGTTTCTCTGCTCTGGTGGCCAGTAGGTTGTCATACAGTTTTCTTCGTTTGACATTTTTGGTTGGCACTATTTAGAATCTAGTCCTATATGTGAGGTATTGGAAAATCTTTATAGGTCTAAGAATCTTTGGGGCCCATAATCAAAAAACATAGACATCCAAAAAGCATCCTAAATCAGTACTTGGATATCCTAACCGCCAGGACATCCAAGTGCTGATAATCAAAACCATCTTTCTGCATGTCTAGTGAGGTGTTCCAGCCTCTGTACATTCAAAGCACGAAATGGGCATGGTGGAGGGGTGTTATGAGTGGGCTTTGGGCAGTGTCAAGGGCGGGTTAGACATGGATGTCTTGCAGCAATAATCAAACATTTTGCAAGACATGCTGGTCAGAACATATAAGTTTAGAACTAGACCTGTTTAAGAAGGGTCTAAGTGCCACAAACGTACCTACACTGACCAGATGACCACTGAATGCATCAAGATAAGACACCCCCATACTCTTTCAGTGCTCAAGGACTCCCTCACACCCACCAAAATCAGACAGCGAGGTTGAGCAAGGCATCAGTGAAGGTCTTTTCTCGGCATCAGAATCGGTGGACATCCTCGATGCTCCTGGTGTGAACCCAAAAAGTTTCTCATATTGGAGCTGTATAGCCTTTAGTGATATTTTTTAAAAGTTGAGAACAGAACTGACAAGAATCTACATAGGGAAAAATGCTTGTGTACCTGAATAATTTGTAATCCGCATAGAATTGTAGGATATGAGGAATATAAATAAATAAATAAATAAAATAGCGGTCAGGACCGAAGCACTGAACATACCAATTGTGTGGATCAGAGGCCAAGATGGTCCTGTTGCACCAAGTGCACTGCTTAAAGCTACCAGAAGACTTTGACATTGAGGGAAAAACTGCCGATACAAGATTGAAGGACTCAATGGTCCGGAGAGGTCAAGTTAACTGAAAACAGTTCAACACTCCTGGCCTGAAACAGCTACATGAGAGGGTCTGAAGTCCCAAAAAACAGACCTTAGAAAAAATTTAAAAAATTCAATAAGCAACAAAAAAAAAATTGAGTGAAAAATATAGGCAGAAAGGTGAAAAATAGTAGTTTGTCATGTTTTTGGAAGAACTTAAAAAAAAAAATACAGCTTCTCATCTCTATGAAAAACTGAGAACCGATGATCCCACGAGCTGATCTCAGGTGGGAAGGCACCAGTTCATGCACGGTACAAGCAGTCTTGAAATTGAATTTTTTTGAAAATGACAGTACACTTTACCATTGTCCATACCAGGATCTGTGGATGACATTACTCCAACTACATGTGAGAATATGCTACCTGCTTGTCTTAGGATAATGTATTATTTATCTACAAAAACATTGCTCAGAGAGCTGAAGGCACAGCAAATGGGACTGAATTCTATATATTATGCCTTAAATATTGGCATTGGAAAAAATCCCTCTTAAGCGTTATTCTATAAATGGCACCTACAGTTAGGCACTGTTTATAGAATAGAACTTATGGCTGGGAGCAATGCCTCTTATTCTATACAGGTAGTCCCCGGGTTAAGAACATGTTCTGTTTTTTAAACTGTTCTTAAGTTGAATTTGTATGTAACTCAGATCCTAGTATTCTTCCCACCTTCTCCACATCTTTGAGGCCCCTCTTGCATCCCTTTCCATCCATCCCACTGTTCTCTCTCCATCCCACAGCCAACATTACTCCCTCTCATCTCTCTCTTCCCCATTCATCTCTACCTTCCTCCTCTCCCACCACCATATCCAATAATGCTCTCTCCCTCCCTATGCCCAACAGTTCTCCTCTTCCTTAATCTCCCCATGTGCATCATTTCTCTTTCCCTCTCTCTCAGACACCCAATTTATCCTTTCTATTCTCTCACCTACCTCAGCATGTTTCCCTCACTCCCTCCATTCTGTGTCCCAAGTTCATGCCCCCTCTCTCCTTCCTTCCATCCTTTGTCTTAAGTGTGTGCTCCCTCCCTCCCGTGTCCCAATACACCCCTCTCTCTCCCTCCCTCCATTCTATGCCCCAAGTACGTGCCTCCATCCAGAGGTTGTGTTTACCTTCTGGCTGGCTCCCTCCTTCTTCCAGCCACAGTCATTTCTCTGAACAAAGCCGCCGGCAGTGGCTCCTAAGCGCATCCTGCGGCTGAGCAGGAAGTCTTCCCTCTGACGTCAGAGGAAGCTTCTCCCATGTCAAAGGGAAGGCTTCCGTCTCAGCTGCAGGATGTGCATAGGATCCGCTGCCTGCAGTTTTGTGCAGAGAAACGACTGTGGCTGGAAGGAGAAGGGAGCCAGCTGGAAGATAAACACCTGCTGGAGGGAGGCACATACTTGGGACACAGAATGAAGGGAGGGAGTGAGAGAGAGGGGCGTGTTGGGACTCGGAAGGTTGGGAGAGAAGCACGATGGGACACCAAAGGTAAAGCATGACCCCCATTCGTAAGTACGGGTCCGACATAAATCAGATATTCGTAAAACGGGGACTGCCTGTAATTAAGTATGTAATTTTGAAGAATACCCTGATCTATCCATGACACTCCCATTTCTGTGGCCCTTTTTGACACTGCAAATACATTTTAGGTTCAGATCAACCATCTAAATTTATGTGCACAAATTTAAATTAAAACCAATTAATGATAACTGCTTGTTAAGAAGCTAATTATCAGTGCTAATAGGCTCATTTTTCAATTGAGAAGGTGGCATAGACCTGAGTAATGGAAAGGGAAACATAAAGGGGACAGCAGTTAAGAAGATGTCTTTTTCATCTTATTTGTAGGGGGTATCTTATAAAGTCTTTCATGGAACTGTTCACAACCAATGGCTAACATGTGGCCTAACTAACTCCTATGAATTAGGCCTAGCTAAAGGTTAGAGTGAAATTTCAGCTGCCCTGAATTATATGTTTTGCTTTACCAGTTTCATGATCTCCCTGCAGGCACTATAATACTTACTGCAACCTTTCCAAGATCAATACCATAGTTCAGTGAGTTCCATGCACATTGTTTAAAGTTGGGCATCCAGGACTCCTCCATTCTTTCTCTCATGCATTCACCCTTTTCTCCTTTTAAGCCATCATGACCAGGTATTCCAGGGGTACCTGGGATTCCATTTATTCCAGGATTTCCATCTCGACCAGGAAGACCATTGGGTCCTTGCAAACACATTCCATTATACTGAAAAACAGAACATTTGTTTAATAATTTGTTGATCTTAAGCCTTTAAAAAATCAGTTGCTTTATGATTGTTTAGATGTGCTTAGACCTGTAAATCCTTCCTAGGGTAGCTAACACCTTTTGTAACAAAGAGCTGGAATCACAACCCAACCTACTGATCTCAAAGGATCAGGAAAACCAGATTTACACAGCGATATCTCCACAGAGTGTTGTAAACAAAGCAACAAAAATAACATAATGAATTTTAAAAACTGATACAACAACATAGTTCACTAATAAATATATTTTTTTTTAATTGCACATGCAATATTCAAAATCACATATTTTATATCTCAGGTAATACTTTTTTTTCCCATTTATTTGCTTCATGCATTTCTCCTTACCATACTCTCTTCCTTGTGTGGTTGACAACTCATATCAAGTCAGATAAACAAGCCAATCAAGTCCTGGTTTTACTCCTTTGTACTCAGAATTGTATTTCTTATTTTTCCATTGAGATCCTTAAGAAAATCATAACTGTATGTCCATTCATGCAATGGAGCAAATTCACAACTAGACCAACATGTATTTTCATGAATAGTGGCTGCAAAATATATTTTTGTCCATTTCATTTTCTCATAATATGGTGTTAAAAAATGATCAGCCCCTGGTGTCAAATATACTAAGGGCTCTCTTTACAAAGCCGCGCTAGCGGCTTTAGTGCACGTGACTTTTAATCACGCACTAACCTCCAAGCTGGCCAAAAAACTACCGCCTGCTCAAGAGGAGGCGGTAGCAACTAGCACGGCCAGCAGTTTAGTGCGTGCTATTACACGCGTTAAACTGCTAGTACAGCTTTATAAAAGGAGCCCTAAGTATCAGTGTCTGCCGCTATCCGCCTCCCTCTTATGCAACTCAAATACTGTGTGCAGTCATGGTCACCGTAACTGAAAAAAGATATAGCGGAATTAGAAAAGGTACAGAGAAGGATGATGAAAATGATAAAAGGGATGGGATGACTTCCCTATGAGGAATGGCTAAAGTGGCTATGGCTCTTCAGCTTGGAGAAGAGACAGCTCAGGGGTGATATGATAGAGGTCTATAAAAACTAGGACTAGGGAGCATGGGATGAAGCTACTAAGTAGTAGATTTAAAACAAACCGGAGAAAATATTTATTATTTTATTTATTTATTTAAAAAATTTATCAACCACCTATATCTAGGCGGCTTTACAATAATAACATGCACAGAATATGACAGACTTTTACAAACGTGTTGGTTTACAGATGAATAATCTCATTTTAAATAGATCGTCACAGTACAGTTCATCTTAAAACCAGCATTCAGTATTTCAACTTTACTGGAATGCTTCTAAAAATAGTGTGGTTTTAAGGATTTTTTTGAACTTCTGAATATCTGGTAACGCTCTTTAGCGGTACAGTTAATTTGTTCCACAGCATTACTCCAATGATAGAAATGGCCGATGTTCTTGTGTTCTCATAGTGTATTTTTGAGAAATCTGTCAAGGCCAATCGCATTTCACCCTCAGTTCGCAAAGTTCTGAGCGGTTAGTAAATTGCCATAGCCTGTGATAAATACCAAGCAATGTTTTGAAAATAATGCGTGTAATTAAACTCTGGCATTTATTGCTGGAGAATGTGGTAAACTCAGCTTAGCGGGGTTTATAAAAGGTTTGGATAATTTCCTAAAAGAGAAGTCCTTAGGCTATTATTGGATGGCTTGGGGAAATCCACTGCTTATTCCTAAGATAAGCAACATAAAATCTGTTTACTACTTGGGATCTAGCTAGGTATTTTGGATCTGTGTTGGCCACTGTTGGAAACAGGATACTGGGCTTGATGGTCCTTCGGTCTGTCCCAGTATGGCAATTCTTCAGTTTATCTCAGTATTTATTGTAGTAATTGTCTATTGTCTGTGTTCAACTTGTTCTTGCTATATACCACCTTGGATGCTAGTTGCACACAGCTGGTTGGTTCCTGGATACTCCTAAGTTGCAAGTTCCTGTTGATTGTTCCTTTTTCATGTGTTACAGAGCAGAACAGAAATGTATGTTCACGAACTTTGCATGTCTTTCAACTCTTCCCCTTCACTTCTTCAGTTTTTAATATGTTACAGAGCAGAACAGAAATGTATGTTGTCTCCAGAGAAGATCCTGGGCTCCTCCTTCTCTTTTCTTCTGTTTCAGTGGAGTTCGATTACTTTGGTACTAACTGAAGAGGGAGCTATTGTCGACTGGTGAAAGGGAGAGGTTGAAAGATATGAGTGACACCCTTCTGCAAAGGTTGTGACTAAAAGAGGACAACAGCCCTTCTCAATTCACTTGCTTTTGTTGGCTGTGCTGCCATGTGACCCCAAGGATTGTTGGTATCTGTAGTTGCCAAATCTCTGTCTGGACTCTTGGAAAGGTCTCTAGGAAGAGGAACCAGAGCAGAACTGGAGAAATCGTTGAGAAAAATGAAAAGCGCCTCTGCCTCCCCCGGCGGAACATTGAGTTCTGTTATCTGGAAGAGATTTGGGTCAGTGATTTTCGGCATAAAGAAATGGGATCACATAACCCCCTACTACCAAAAACTCCACTGACTGCCCCTGGAGGCAAGAGTATTGTTCAAATTCGCCTGCCTCTGTTTCAAATCCATTCTCGGTTTGGCCCCTCTATACCTGGTCTCCCACTTTAAACTAGACTGCTCCACACACGCAGAATACGTATGTTTAGCCACCCTAGATTAAAAACCTGCCGATACAAAAGATATCTTGACAGAACGGTTGCCTTCCAAGCAAGTCTGCAGAACGACTGGTTATGCAGCATCATCAAGCACTCCTCATCCTACCTCAACTTCAGAAAACTAGTTAAGACCAACCTGTTCAACCGATTTGTGACCAAGGATTCCTAAAGTCTTCACTGCTCACCCCACGCTGTATGACCAGCCCTTCTTTTCGTAAATCATTTCGACCCACTTCTTCTTGTAAACCCGCCCCTACAATGTAACCTTACTCTGTACAAATATTCATGTAAAAGACTTCATTGGTTTTTTTCACTGAATGTCCAGCTCTTCTTTATTGTAAACCGCCTCGAACTACTTTGGCTTTGGCGGTATAAAAACAAGCCTTTGCCAAAAAGCATCTTTCCTTTAAAGAGTAATTTGCTTAGAGTAGCTTTGGAGGCTGAATTGCTCACCCACTGCCCGATCCAGAGCATCTGGTGGGCAGAAACAGTATGTCAATATCTTGTCGGAAAGAAGGTAGTCTGAGCATTCGTGCTGCTCACAACGGAACACTAGGAGGTGGAGGGCTGCTGAGGGTCCAACTTCAACTCACAGGGTGTGTCTGAAAGAACATGTGAAACTGTTGCGGACCTGAAATGACAGCTTCCAGAGGGATCGTCACTCTGATTGAGAACAGCTCCAATTGGTCACTGATGCTTGGAGCCATTTTGTTCCAAGGCAGAGAAGCCTTTGTGGGAAGGAACTCTCCTTGTTCTGGTGCTGGCGGACTTCCACCCAGGAGATGGACAAAGGTCTGGTCGAATGCGCTTTGAGAGAGATAGGTTACTGTTTGCCGCAGGCAATGTAGGAAGAAGAAATTGCCATGCGAATCCATCTAGCAAACAAAGCCTTTAAAGCTTGCCTGACTTGTCTTGATTGACTGGTCAGCACAAAAAGATGGTCAGATAGCATCTTTATATATGTGATAGAGATGAAGACTATACCTGAATTCAAGAAAGTTTGGAATAAGTACATAAGATCAAGGGAGAGGAAAAGATAGTAGATGGCATGGATAAGCAAACTGGAATTACCATATCATCTTGAGGTGAGAAGGGGCCTAGTAATAACAATAACAATAACAATAACAAATCCCCGGGTCCAGACGGAATCCATCCAAGGGTTCTGAAGGAATTAAAGGAGGAGATAGCAGAACTACTGCAGCAAGTTTGCAACCTATCCCTGAAAACAGGTGTGATACCAGAGGATTGGAAGATAGCCAACGTCACGCCCATCTTCAAAAAGGGATCAAGAGGTGACCCGGGAAACTACAGACCTGTGAGTCTGACCTCGGTTCCGGGGAAAATGGCAGAAGCGCTGATAAAAGAAAACATCGATGAACATTTGGAAAGAAATGAACTTCTGATACCAAGCCAACATGGTTTCTGCAGGGGGAGATCGTGCTTAACTAACTTATTGCACTTCTTCGAAGGAATCAACAAACGGACGGATAAAGGAGACCCCATAGACATCGTATACCTAGATTTCCAAAAAGCCTTTGACAAGGTGCCTCACGAGCGTCTACTCCGGAAACTGAAGAACCATGGGGTGGACGGAGATGTGCATAGATGGATCAGAAACTGGTTGGCGGGTAGGAAACAGAGGGTAGGGGTGAAGGGCCACTACTCGGACTGGAAGAGGGTCACAAGTGGTGTTCCGCAGGGCTCGGTGCTCGGGCCACTACTATTTAATATATTCATAAATGATCTAGAAATAGGGACGACGTGTGAGATAATAAAATTTGCAGACGACACCAAACTATTCAGTGGAGCTCGGACTAAAGAGGACTGCGAAGAATTACAAAGGGAACTAGGGGAATGGGCAACGAGATGGCAGATGAAGTTCAACGTTGAGAAATGTAAAGTACTGCATGTGGGAAGCAGAAACCTGAGGTACAACTATACGATGGGAGGGATGTTATTGAATGAGAGTACCCAGGAAAGGGACTTAGGGGTAATGGTGGACATGACAATGAAGCCGACGGCACAGTGCACAGCGGCCGCTAAGAGAGCGAATAGAATGCTGGGTATAATCAAGAAGGGTATTACAACCAGGACGAGAGAAGTTATTCTGCCGTTGTATCGGGCGATGGTGCGCCCGCATCTGGAATACTGCGTCCAATATTGGTCGCCGTACCTTAAGAAGGATATGGCGATACTCGAGAGGGTTCAGAGGAGAGCGACACGTCTGATAAAAGGGATGGAAAACCTTCCATATGCTGAGAGATTGGAGAAACTGGGTCTCTTTTCCCTGGAGAAGAGGAGACTTAGAGGGGATATGATAGAGACTTATAAGATTATGAAGGGCATAGAGAGAGTAGAGAGGGACAGATTCTTCACACTTTCAAAAAATAAAAGAACAAGAGGGCATCTGGAAAAGTTGAAAGGGGACAGATTCAAAACAAATGCTAGGAAGTTCTTCTTTACCCAACGTGTGGTGGACACCTGGAATGCGCTTCCAGAGAATGTAATAGGGCAGAGTACGGTACTGGGATTTAAGAAAGGATTGGACGGTTTCCTGCTGGAAAAGAGGATAGAGGGGTATAAATAGAGGATTTCTGCACAGGTCCTGGACCTGTTGGGCCGCCGCGTGAGCGGACTGCTGGGCATGATGGACCTCAGGTCTGACCCAGCAGAGGCATTGCTTATGTTCTTATGTTCTTAATAATAATAATAATAATTTATTTTTTTATATACCGCCAAAGCCATGATAGTTTGAGGCGATTTACAATAAGAGGTGCTGGACAAACAGCGAAGTGGTACAATACAGAGAAGTGGTACAATACAAAGTCATCGTATTTGAGGTACAGTGATACATTATAAGATGATTAGGTTACAATCGATTGAACAAATTTGTTTTTATTGCTTTTCTAAAACTGAAGTAGGATGAGGAATGCATGATAATGTTACCCAGCCAGTCATTCCATTTACCTGCCTGGGAGACAAGAGTTCTGTCCAGGAATCTTTTGTAGCGGCAGTCCTTTAAGGATGGGAAGGAGAACATTCTGAGTGTGGACCTAATAGGACTGTCCAGATTAAATTGAGAAACCAGGTACGTAGGGGCCAGGCCAAAAATTGATTTATAACAAAGGCAGAAAAACTTGAACAAAACTCGTGCTTCCAGGGGCAGCCAGTGAAGTTTCTGGTAGTAGGGGCTAATGTGTTTTCATTTTCTCAGCCCAAAAATTAGACGAACTGCCGAATTTTGAATGATTCGGAGTCTTTGGAGGGTTTTTTTGAAGGTTCCCAAATAAATGATGTTACAGTAGTCAAGTGTGCTAAGAATGGAAGATTGAACCAGTAAGCGGAATGAAACTGCGTCAAAATATTTTCTGATGGTTCTGAGTTTCCATAATATCGAGAAGCATTTCCTAACCAGTAAATCTGTGTGTATATTTAGGGTAAGGTGGCGATCCAGAGTCACTCCCAGGATTTTTAAGGAATCTTCAACAGGGAAGGCCTGACCATTCACTAGTGCTGCTGCCTCTGTACCCAGAGGTTGTGGGATTGAATCCCAGGGCTGTGCCTTGTGTTCCTAGGCAAGTCACCTAATCCTCCATTGCCCTGGGTATAAAATAAGTATCTGTGTATATATATAGTATGTAAACTGCTTTGAGTATGGCTATAAAACTACAAAAAAGCATGTATGGAGGCAGTGTATGCTAATCTACTTCATGCATATTCAATGTGAAAATCCTGAAAACATGACTGACTGACACTCTATCAGAACAGGTATAAGGACTATTGGGTTCTCTAATCTGATGTGTCCCAACTCTCCCTGACAGCACCCCTAGCTGGTCAAGATTTTTGGGTTACTACAATAAATATACATAAGAAAGACTGCATATAGTAGGTCTCTGCTTTATGTATATTTATTTCATGCATATTAATTGCAATCCTGAAAAACCAACCAGCTAGGTATACCTCCAGGAGCGAGATATATAAAGCACTGCTATGTTTCATAAACCAGCTTAAAATCATCCACTATCACCACCCATCTTGTCTTATTTAAGTAAAAACATACAACAGGGATCATTATCTTTTGCTATATTTGTAACAATAAAAATGGATGTTTAAAACTTGTTAATTTAGACAGTAAGGCCCGAATTCTGTAATAAGCACCTAATAATAGGCACCTATTTTCAAGGCGCCCAACTAGATAGGTGCCTATCTAAACTGAACGACAAGCCCATTTAAGTTTTTTAATCAGCAATAATTGAAACTTAGGCGCCTATCAAGAAAGAGCAATTCTGTAACAAGACGCCTCTAAAAACAGGCGCTATTCATGTTAGGCGTAGGTGTGGCTACGTGTTAGGCGCCTTGTTACAGAACCGCTGCTCTTAAACGTGCTTAAGCGCTTGCATGGCTGCCTAACTTTTAGTTGTCCCTAGAGCTAGTCTATTTATTGGGTGCCTCCAAAATAGATGCCACTCAGCGCGATTCACTAAATTGCAGCCAATTGTACTGGAATCACGCTGAACGGTGCCTATTTCGGCACCTAACTTTTGGGCTCTTCTTATAGAATTTGCCCCTATTTTTCTTCTTATAGAATTTGCCCCTATTTTTCTCCATTCAAAATGATTTTAATACACATTCCTGATTTATTTTTGTCTTATTTTTTTCAATTTATTTTCCTTTTTTAGGTTCACTAACACTTCTCAATAGAATTATGAATTAAACACAATATGTGAACTTTACAATGATTGATGTCTGGCTTCCTTTAGCAATAAATAGTTTTATTCTTTCATATATGTCCAGGAAAAAATGAAGGTATACTGGCACATTGACTGACAGATGTTAATACATTTGTTGAAGCTCATGTTCTTGAAAAAAACAAATTCCTGCCATCAAAAATGCTTAACCAAACTTTGATTCCATTTATTTAATATTACCTAAATAGGTTTCTTACATGAAAATCTCTGCCTCAAGGAAATAGCACTGAAGTAGACTGCATGTACTGCAAATGAGAGATCGAAAAACAAAATTCACTAAAGGCTATTACTGTATTAATTCATTTCCTTAATAATAGCATCATTCTATACGATTCCAATTCTTGCATCCTGTAACACAGAATGTGCTGTATACAAAAAATGAACAGTGATTCAATTTAAAGGCATATTCAAATAAGTACATTAAAAAAATATCGGCTAATCTTGGGCTGGGCTCAGTAAATAGAAACATGATCCGAGAATAAGAGCAATAGAGAGGTGATTTATTTTTAGTGCTATGGACAGCATTATAATTGTAATAACCTCAGTCAATTGAACAGCCCCAACCACCCATTAAAAGCAGCACAAATGGCTTAGATTTACTAAAGTGCACTACCATGTTGACATGCTTTAATACTTATTGAAATATGCTATTTACTACAGGCCCCATTTTATGCTGAAGAATCTATTCATTAGAAACATACACTAGTGTGAGTATCTTTTCTTTCCTTTCCATTCCCTCTTGGGCTCGGTGAGGTTGTTTTGTTTGAATTTTCAGGGAGTAAAATGGACTTTCATTGGTCTGCCTGGGACTGGGTCCTAAATGTGCTGTGACTTTCCTTATTGGACTGTTTTGGATTCCCCTGTTGTTATTCTTCTCATCCTGTTTTGTTGTATCTGATGTGCCCAGTTCTTATGTCATGACTGGGTGGAAGCTTTAATAAAGATATTATTAAAAAAATAAAAATAAAAATACACTAGTAAAGTGTGCTCAATATTTGTTACATTGATTTGTGAGGAATATGCACATAAAGCTTTACTTAATAACATTTTCGCACCGCCTTTCAACTAATATCAAAGCGGCTTAAAATAAAACAATTTAAAAAGCAACATTACAATTCCAGTCACTGCTTCTCCCAACATACCAGTTCCCTTAGTCAAATTACCAGTTCTTTTTGTTTACTATTCTTTTAGTAATGGGATTTTAAACTAACAAAAACTTCCTTGTATAGAAATCAGTATGACTCAGTAATATACATTCATAAAGATCACAGACAAAAACATTAAAGAAGGAAATAATAATACACTCATCACATACCAGTCAGAGTGGAAGTATAACCTAATGCTTAGCATAGTAGGTCAAGAACCAGAGAAGCCAGGCTCAAATCCTACCATTGCACTTTGTGATCTTGGGCAAGTTACTTATCCCTTTATTGTACCTCAGATACAAACAGATTCTAAGCCCTCCAGGGACAGAATGTAACTCACCTTGAGCTACTATAGATAAGGGCATAAGCTAAATCAGTGGCGGACCTAGGGTATGTGACACCCTGGACCAATCATTTTTTAACACCTCCCCATATACAAAAATATTTATAGTAATAATCCATGAAATGAAACAAATGGTCAGAAAAGAAACAAGCAACTAGCCTTGCTTTTCCTTCCATAAACTTTACTCAATTGGCAGCCTCAATCTTGAGAAAAAAATATTGGGTTTCATGAACTTTCCCTACGTTTTTCTTTTCTTGTTTGAGTCCTGCTTGCCAGCAGACTTCAGGCCACCAGCAGCATCAATCACTAGAAGATGCTGCTTTTGGCAGATCTGGAAACTTTCCCTCTCTGCTTCAGCTTCCTGTCCCCGCAGAGGCAGGATGTTGCAGAGGGAAAGCTTCTGGGCTGCCGATTGCAGTGTCTTCAATTGACTGACACTGCTAGCAGCTCAGTCTGCAGGCTGGTGCTGATGGCTGAAGCATTGGGGGACTTAAAGGATTGGAGGAGCATCCCCCTAAGAGCTGCGCCCAGGGCAGACCTGACACCCCCCTCCCCTTGCCTAGGAAGGGGATTTTGGTCTCCAAAAGTTAGTTTAAGTTAGTATTAAATTTAGTCCAATAAAAAGATTACTTTATTTCTATTTTCTATTTATAAATGTTTATCAATACAGCTACAATACTACTTTATTCTAAAGCAACAAAAAAATTTTATTTTTCTACCTTTTGTCATCTCTGGTTTCTGCTTTCTTCATCTTCTCTTCACTCTGCATTCCATCTAGCGTCCACCCTCTTTCTCTTCCCTTCCATTTTTCTGTCTACATTCCTTTCCCCTCTAGCATCTCTCTCTTCTCCTTTCATTCCCTCCTTCCCACCCCAACCCACCCCATGGTCTGGCATCTGCTTCCCTTCCCCCCATGCCCTGGGACCAGAGCTGGATTAAAGGATAGGCCCAGTAGGCACGTGCCTAGGGCCTGAAATTGTTAGGGGGGCCCGCTGAAAGAGGGCAAAGAGAGAACTTTTTTTTTTTTTAAACGGCGATGGGCGGCACTTAAGATCAGCAACGGGCCCCCCCCCCCCGGCATCAACAGCACTTCAGATTGGCAACACGATACTCGGCCCAAAGCTTCCCCTCTGACGCAGCTTCTTGTTTCCAACCTTCCAGTTCACATCAGAGGGAAGCTTTGGATTGAGCATTGTGTTGCCGATCTGAAGTGCTGTTGGTGCCGGGGAGGCCCGTTGCCAATCTTACTTGTTGCCAAAATCGGAAAGAAAGGTGAGGGGAAGGGAGGGAGAAGGGCCTGGGATGGAGGGAGAGATTGAGAGAAGGAGGCAGATGATGGAAGTGGGGAGAAGGGGAGAGAGAAGAGGGTAGATGGATGTCAGTTGAGAGGGGAGAGCAAATGCTGAATGGAAGTGGAGAAAGAGAACACATACTGGATGGAAAGAGGGGATAAAGAAAAAGGACATATGCAGGATGGGGGGAAGAAGATAAGAGTTAGTGAGATAGTGGAGGGGTGAAGGAAAGGAGTGGCATGCTGTGGGTAGACACAGTGAAAAAAAGGAAACTGAGGACTGAATAGTAAGAATTTAATTTAGACAGAGGCAGCAAATAGAAAAGGAAGACCAGAGAAGAAAAGGAAAGGGAAGAGAGAGGAGAGAGAGATGCCAGAGAACAGGGAAGGAGACAGAAATATCAGATCTGAGTGGAGGAAATAAGAAGAGAGAGATGCTAAAAACCACAGGGGGGAGGAAAGGAGAGATGGAAGGAGAGAGATGCCAGACCATGAGGGAACAGAGGGAAGATGATGGATGCCACACCAAAGAAGGGGGCAGGAGGAGAGATGGCAGGGGGAGACAGTGGATGGAAGAAAGAGAATGACAAGAAGATGAGGAAAGCAGAAACCACATGATAAAGGTAGAAAAAGTTATTTTTTTTTGCTTTAGGATAAAGTAGTATTGTAGATTTGTTGATAAATGTTTAGAAATAGAAAATGGAAATATGGTGATCATTTTATTGGATTAATTTTAATACTAACTTTAAGAAACCAAATTTCAGAAAGATGTTTTTTGTGATGAACCCTCGTGAGCATGGGTACAGTCACTAGCCGTCTGCTCTGGAGTCCCATTCACAACAGGGTTCATTGCACATAGGGTTACCATACGGCTCCAAAAAAAAGAGGACGGATTGAGATATCCAGGTTTTACTTCCATTGAATACAATAGAAGTAAAGATGATGATAGAGACATCCAAGCTTTACTTCCATTGAAAGCAGGGATGCACAGACTCCATTTTCTGGAGTCAAATGGTAACCCTAGCTGCACAGTCATTTTGGACACACATCTAGAAACCCCCGGTTCATTTGGATGGTGAGTTGCTCCAAAATAGCATGCTGATTGGCCGCACCAACCTGCGCAGCTGATGTTCACCTCTCATGTTACCCCCACAGTTACCACGTTGGGTTATCATAAATGGTTCCATTCATCCACTCACGATACACTTTAACAACAAGAGCCTGTAAACAGTTCACAAACTCCGCCATTTCCAAAATGCTGCCACCCTTGGCCCAGTAGCTGATGAGCATGCCTTTTTCAATGTCTGATAAATCAAACTTTTTCCCCATGGCAGCCACAGTTGCTATATTGGCAACTTGTTGGCATCCCACCTTATATACCCACAAAGTCTCTCCGTGACACGTGCATTCATTCATTGGCTATTCATCCCCGAAGTCAGAGGTAAGCGGTGGTCATAACTGAATTTAACAGAGGGATGCAGACTGCAAGCTATAACAATCCCCAGCAGCCCTCACTGGTTCACATTCATACAAACAAGCTTAAGGTTTCAGCTTTGGTTTTGGCCAAAACCAGATGAAAAATTTCAACTTTGGCTAAAAGCATTCAGCCAGTTTCGGTGGCAGTTTTGATTTTGGGCAAAATTAAAAGAAGCAGTTTCGGTAGGCCTCTTAATACATTGGTTAGTCTATAACAGTGATCTCAAACTCAAACCCTTTGCAGGGTCACATTTTGGATTCGTAGGTACTTGGAGGGCCTCAGAAAAAATAGTTAATGCCTTATTAAAGAAATGACAATTTTGTAATGAGATAAAACTCTTTATAGTTTATAAATCTTTCCTTTTGGCTAAGTCTTAATAATAATATTGTAATTTATAGCTAAAGAGACATATGATCAAGAAACTGTTTTATTTTACTTTTGTGATTATGATAAACATACCGAAGGTCTCAAAATAGTACCTGGCGGGCCGCATGTGGCCCATAGGCCACGAGTTTGAGACCACTGGTCTATAACATCTTAATTGTCTTTGTCACAAATCTTCCAGACCTTTCGAAAATATCAAAAGGCCTGCATTAAGGTCACATTGTTTAGGTGATTAAAAACCCTCATAATTAACCTCAGGTTCTGAAATCCATTTTATTTAGTAAAACAGTACGAAAAACATGGATGGAACTCTATAAATAATCAATATTGCTTTAATACCATAGAAGAAAAGTGGATGAGGCATGACTACTGGCTTTTATGTTTTATGTTTATGCTTCTGGTAAGAGAAAAAGTTATTAAGGCAACATAAAAAGAAAGCAAGGAACATTTTGTGGAATTTTTTTTTTTTACATTGTTCTGTACTAATAATATTGTTTTGAAATGTTTCACTATAAAACTAAGGGCCACTTTTGCAAAGCTACAATAGCGAGTCCTGGTGCAGCAAATGTGACACGGGTCATATAATTATATGCACATTTAGACTAGTCTAGTTGATTGAAGGTACAGAACTAAATGGACTGTGCCAAAACATTGTTAGTCTGTATGACAGGAAATAAGAAGACGTGTAACATATAAACACAATATCCCATAGCAAAACATGACTTGCCACTAAAGAAACACTTGAAAGGAACAGTAATTGTGCCCTTTTGGTAAAAGTAAAATTGGATTAAATTACAAGCCAGCCCTAAATTTAGCACTTAGACCAAAAGATGTTAACCAAGCTAAACATAGCCTTTGGAAAAAGAAAAAAAAACACTCAACAATGAATGCTCTGATTAAAACAAACCATGCAAGGATATATGCATAGGAATAACTCCTTGTTGCAGTACTAGGAAAAAGTTCTTACAGCATATGAATGAAAACACACACACACAAAAAAAAATCATTCCTTCTTTTTTATTCTGAATGTATTTCATTTCTGAGATGCTTAAGCCTTTCAAGCTTTTGGAACTGCTTTTAACTAGCCATTTGCAGTATTGTGAAACTAAGGGGCCTTTTTGCTAAACTGCATTTTGCAGTTATACATGAATTAATTCACACTTTTAGTGCACAAGCGCTGTAACTGTTACCACACTGACCTGATGGCATGTACTGTTCACTGCAGTTGGCATACAGTACTTTATCAGATTAAATAGGAGACAGTATGTGCATCCACACTAACCATCAATATACCATCCAGAAAAGTTTTATTCTGTGTATTAACTGTATTAGAACATGCTGGGATTATTGCTAACAGTTAGCATGTTGGCTTTGCACTTACCATGTATTATTTTGCCTGTGGTAAATGTAAAACTTTATCCCACTATAGTAAGCAGGCCCCAAATTTATTAGGGCACTGTTGTGTTGATTTCCAGCAGGACCCCAAACAGGTGTCGTTTCAGAGAGAATTACAAGAAGCAGGGGACACAGTCCTAATAAAATAATATTTTCATATTGATAAAGAGTTGGGGAGGGTTAAGGTAATCTGTAGAGTGAAAGATCTGATATAATTATGGGTGGACATTTCTTGGGTTAATTTGTTTACAATTGTTCTATAATTAAAATAAAAAATGTGCAGATTTAAATATAAGAAAATATACAAATTAAATATGAGTAAGAAATAAAAATTATATCTTACCTGCTAATTTTCTTTCCTTTAGCCCATCATCTACCAGCAGGTGGAGATAGAGAGTGCTGAATTGATTCTGTCTTATTGGATGGAAAGCATCCTGGCCAATTAGTATGCTTTTGCCAAAGCAGAAGGAACTGGATACCCACAGAGAAAAAACTCCTTTCCCATATAGGTCAACTTTAAACATACAACTAATGAAACCAACAACCAACTACGAATTCCGACAGTGTGGAATACTGCAAAACCTCTAGCGAGAAAAAACAAGTGCTGAATTACCTATAGGGTGGGGCTCTGGATTCATCTGCTGTGGCTAAAGGAAAGAAAATTAGAAGGTAAGATATAATTTTTCCTTCTTTAGCACCAGCAGCAGATGAATCCAGAGACTAGTGGAATTTAGCAAAGCAGTTCTAAAATAGAGAGGGGAAAGGACATCAGCCCCACAAAGACTGACATGCCCAAAGGCAGCATCTGAACATGCCGCTATCTCCAATATGAAATGCCTGAAACTAGAGTGCAAAGAGGACGAAGTTGCTGCTCTGCAAAATTCCTCTAATGCAAAGGATTTGGACTCCAACCAGATACACTGCTTTAGGGAAATAAATAGTAAATGCTGCTGGAAGTTGCTACAATAGCTTTCTGAAATTAGCGCGCCACCATAGCTGGGGAAGTAGTCACCCCCAATAAAGCTGAGAGAAAAGACCAAAAAAGATAATCTCTAAGGCTAAAGTCAATGGTGATTGAACGATAACCTAGTAGTCTACAAAAATTGAGCGGCCCACAGGAATGAAACTGCTGAACTTAATCCTCTTCTCTGAATGAAAGCAGAAAGAGACACGATGGACCACTGGTCTGATCCAGCAGCGGCAATTCTTCTGTTCAATGAAATGTCAAAACCACCCTTGGTAGAAAATGAAGGCATTGATTTTACCAATCTCCCTGCCACACAGGAATCCCAGAAATGGATCTCTAACTGAAAGGGCTTGCAACTCTGAAACCCTGCGAGCTGAAGTTAAAGCAACCAGAAAGCACTGTTTTTATAGTGAGACCTTTGATCGTCGCAGTGCCTAATGGTTCGAATGGTGCAGACTGAAGTGACAAGAGCACCAGATTATGACCGCAACCCAGCCAGGGTTTGCGGAGGACAAGCATGAGACAGTTGACTCCACATTAAGACCGCACCACGTCTGTCTGCAAAGCCCCTGTATGTTAAGGCATCAACAGCTGCTGCATCCAAAGCCACCTCTATGGACCGCAGCAATAGTACCATGCCTTTGGACATCACCTATAAGGCACACCTGTTTATGTCATCTGTAACACCACCATTGCAGGACATAGAATCTTGGAACAGGAATGTGTCCATTCTGCACCAGAAGACGGAAAAGCACGAAGCCATACAATAGGATGACACTTATGATGCAAAGAGGCCCGCACTGCATAGGAGTGCTATGAGCAGGCCCTTGATCTGTGGTATCCAATAAACTCAGCAGGTAGAGAGGACAGAGGTCAACCTTGGAGCCGAAGAGTAAATTCCAGAGTAGCCAAACTAAAGAGCAATTAAAGAAATTGTTGTGCCTGAGCACCGATTGGCTCAGACACTGACAGGAAAGTAAGGTGTGACAGCTCAGACCCCCCCCCCCCACACACACACACACACACTCAAATTAAAAATATAAAAACAAAACCCAAAATGAAGATTGGCAGGAGAGATGGCCACTCTCTCCTGTCGCATCACTCAATCACCCAACACTGCTAACTCCCCTCCCCCAGCACCAAGCAACGTGCCCCCCCCCCCCAGACACCCCCTGCGCTCTAAAAAGAACCAGTAGGTTGGCTAGCTAGGTGTCCCCAGGGGCTTATCCTGCTAGCAACAGACATCTGCCATGCAAGTCTGCATCTTCTCCCAGGCAGAGGTCCCACCAAGTGGGAACCACTGGGACCGAGCTTCCAAAGATCACTGAGCAAAAATACCTGAAAATAATAAAACCGCAGAGAAGATAAAAAAACACTTCTGAGCAACTTGCTTACAGAAAACAAACTGAGGGAGCAGGAGCAGCTGGGGAAGGAGGTGGAGTTGGAAAACATGAGTGACAGTTTTCCGCAAGCAACTTGCTGATTCAGATTCAAGACCCAAGCATTCAGGACCACTAGACACATTGCACTAGGAATTTCACTCCACAGGGAGAAAATGTGAGGGGCGTTTTATGCAATTAATCATGTGATTAAAAGTTTTAATTGATATACAGCCATACATACATATATTTCAAGAGGTATGGGGGGGGGGATGGAGAGGAGTTGGGCTCTCCTTACTACATCACTGTATGTGTGTATATATATATGTGTGTGTGTTCACAATAAAGAACGAGAACTTTTATGCATATTTTAATCTCCATCAAAGAATGGACACGTAGCAGTTTCTGTGCCCACAGCATGACTTCAATAGCATACATATTCATGCACGTTTTCCTTCGGTAAAAACCATTAGGTTTAACTTTTCAGCTATTCTACTACAAGTAGTGTTAAAACTTCACTCCACTCAACAGATCTGTAGCTGCTGACCAGAAGGCTATAAAGTTATAGTAAAGTATCTGAAGCAGAAGCCATTCTTCTTCCCTCCACCGACCCGACCCGGGTCCTTTGCATCTAATTTCCTTCCAAATCCCTCAAAGATTTTATGAAGGAATCAGTAAGAGACACTTCACCATTCCCCCACCCCCACCCCCACCCCAGGTGGACTGAGTGTCGCTTGTTTTACAGCCCTTTCCCGTAACGCCGAGGGTACAGCCGACGATATAGATGGGCTCTTAGTTCCCTCGACCGCAGGGAGTTGCGGAGGAGGATTTACTCCGTACCGTTGCCAGTCATTTGTGAGGAGTACAGAAAAAGAAAAGAACTTTCCCCCGGCTCCGCTTCCCCGCACCCTTTCTTTCCGATCCGGGCACTTTACCAACGCAAGCGCTATCAAAAGTTAGTCAGCAAAAAAAGCCCGCGCATTCTGGTTAGTCAGTAAAAAAGCCCGCGCATTTTATTTTGCCTTTCAAACACCCCCCTCCCCCTTCAACAACGCTCAACCATATGCACGCTATGCAGACGGAGAGCACGGGGGGGGGGGGAGAGCACGGGGGCGGGGGAGAGCACGGGGGGGAGAGCACCGGGGGGGAGAGAGCACCGGGAAGGGGAAAGCACCGGGGGGGGAAAGCACCGGGGGGGGGGGAAAGCACCGGGGGGGGAAAGCACCGGGGGGGAGAGCACCGGGGGGGAGAGCACCGGGGGGAGAGCACCGGGGAGGGAGAGCACCGGGGGGGGAGAGCACCGGGGGGGGAGAGACCGGGGGGGGAGAGACCGGGGGGGGGAGAGAACCGGGGGGGGGAGAGAACCGGGGAGGAGAGCACCGTGGGGAGAGCACCGGGGGGGAGAAGAGCACCGGGGAGGGGAGAGCACCGGGAAGGGGAAATCACCGGGGGGGGGAGAGAACCGGGGGGAAGAGCACCGGGGGGAAGAGCACCGGGGGGGAAGAGCACCGGGGGGGAAGAGCACCGGGGGGGAGAGAACCGGGGAGGAAAGCACCGGGGGGGGGGGGAAGAGCACCGGGGGGGAACCTCACCCTGTCCAGGAGCTCGGCGTCCCGCTGGCGCAGCCCCTTCTGCTTGCTTCGGGGAGTCTGAGTGAGCGCGGCGGGGAGCAGCAGCAGCAGCAGTAGCAGCAGGCGGGGGTTGGGGCTCTGCATCCTCCTCCCCGAGACGGCAGCAGTCGGTCGAGGGAAGCGGCCGGGTCTGCCGCTGCTAAAGCAGTGAGGCGCGTCGTGTCTGTAAGAGGGATAATGAATGGCTGCTCTTCAAAACCCTCACTCCACAGGGCAGAGGAGGAGGAACTCCCTCCTCGGCTTTAAGGCCAGACCGCGGTTACCTAGTGGTTGGAGGAAACTTGGGTCCCAGAGTCCCAAGATAATTACTGTACAGTTCCCGCCTCTGACCTTCGTGGCTAATCGTCTGGCAATGAGGGTAATCAGATACGGGAAAGCCAGAATGAAAGATTCTCCCAAATCAAGCTGAGAAACTGCTTCAAGAACTAAAAAACAACAACCAATAAACCGCAACTACATTCTTCTATAGGGAATTTTGCTTTAGTTTAAAAAATATATATTTTTTTTAAGATCTGTAACTCAAGTAGCCAGGACTCGAGCACGAGTTCGTGGCACCTAAAGAAGAATTATCATTTTCATTCACAATCCTACATACATTTGTTACCATAGTTTAAGCAAATTTAACAGAACTTCTGTTGGGTGCTTTTACTGCCTTTTCCTTTCTGATGGACCAATACTATATATACTGTACATACATACAAAATTGTTGCACCCAATGCAGTAGCCAAATAGAATGCAAATACACTGTGCACAGAAAGTGTATACTAACACAGGAAAGCAAACTAGACTACTATATTTTGTGCACCTGGAGTTGCATGCCCCTACATCCGCACATGTGCTGGAATGCTATTTGGTGCATGCAATTTTCTAGTACTAATACACTATATATGTAAACAATAACATTGCTGAACGTTATGATGTGTTACTTATGAAGGAGTGATAGCCTTGAAAAAAACATTGGAAACACATGGGTGAAACATGTCGGTGTATCTCCCCTGTCTGATCTAAGACCATACAGCTAAGCACTTATAGTACAAGTATTAGAATCCAATAGAACGTATGAATAAATATAAGTTTAAAAGAAGTCATAAAATGATGATTTTGCCTGTGGTTTCTTACCAAATGGGCATGTTACTGGTTTATTTTCAAGGGTCCTTTTACAAAAAGTTAAATAGTATTCTGACAAAATTTATTTGGCTTGGGAAAAATGCGAGAATTGCTCTAGTATCTTTACAAAAACCAATTGTGGAGGGTGGGGTAAATTTTCTCAATTTTTATAGGTATCATCAAGCCTATATAATGCGTCAAGGTATGTATTGGATCATCCCTGAGCTCATGGAGCATCTTCCAGATTGGCTATATCTAGAATGGAAAATTATGTCCCCTATGCGACTATCTCATGCATTAAGTATCAGACTACCTAAGGACAACGTAATTTTATTGGATACATGGAAAACAATTAAATTTATTGAGAAATTAACAGATGTTCCGAAATCTACTTTGCAGTCCTTATGGTTGAACTCCAAGATTCAAGTAGGAGGTGCTGGGATCGCCTGGAAGAATTGGATGCAGGCAGGTATTCGGACATTGGATGATGTTATATCTAATAGGAAACTGCTTGATTTTTCACAGCTGCAACAATCATTTGGTATTTTAAAGTCTCAACATTATAGGTGGTTGCAGTTGAAGCAGGCTGTTCAGAGTGGGTTCCCTGAATGGAAACACTTATTATAGCTTGCAGATCCTTTGCTACCAGACAGATTTAGTAGGACATCAGGCCACCCAGTGATACAAATTAATTTCTGAATTTTTGAATAAGAAGCCAAAAAATAGCCTTAGAGATATTTGGAGCATCGAGAGAAAACCGTATATTTCTGTATCTCGTTGGCCACGAATTTGGACTTGGAGGTTGAAATGTACAGAGTCAGCATCTATGAGACAAACTTGGTTATTTTTATTACATAGGATTTTTTGGACCCCCAGTTCGTTTACAAAAACTAGACACTTCTAAGTCTAATAGATGCTGGCACTGTCATATTAATATAGGGACTTTGGATCATCTGTTTATATTTTTGTCCATTGATACTTGGTTTCTGGAAGTCAATTTGGGGACAAATTAATCTCATTCTTGAAGCAGCTAATCCCTTATCTTATGAAGCTGTAATTTGTGGTACATTACTACATATTAAGCCTACTTTAGATAAGTGTAAAAGTCGCCTTTTCCTGATTATGACAGGAATAGCTGTTCAATTGATTACACAGAATTGGAAAAATCATGATAGGATCAATTTCACTTTTTGGTGGGTAAATGTGTGTACCACATATAAGTATGAAAGGATGATGGCAAAATGTTTGGGGACTAGTAAATCCTATAATGATGTATGGAGTCCATTGACTAATTTTATTGCATTATAATAAGGGTCATGTTTCTTTCTTTATCATTAGATTTCCTTACACATCCAGGGAGGGTGGGGGGAGGGAAATGTATTTTGAATAGTTAAATTATTTATTTATTTATAATTTGTAATCACATCATATGTATTATTATATTAAGAGTGAAGATGAGGATGGGAGAAAATGATTGTTTAATGTAATAATTGTATAGTGAATAGTGTGTTTTGTGCAGTTTTTTCTGATTTACCATTTGTATTGCACTATCGAAGTTTGAAAATCAATAAAGATTTTTTTAAAAGTCATAAAAAGTATAGAAAGCTATACAAGTAAATCTAAAAAATAAATCGATCCAGTGACGATTTGAGGCATAAAGTCACCCACTATAAGTGAATGCTGAGTGGGAGGTGGCCTCGCTGAGGATCGGGGATAAGACAGTTCATAAAACTTTTGTATGAATAAGGTGGTTATTATATGCTACCTATAGTCTGGCATACATAAAGTGCTATAAGAATAACATTCCAGCACAAATGGGCATACAACTCCAAGTGCCAATAGCATTTTTGTAGTACCAACCATATTGTGTTGCATGTGTCAACAACAGTCCTACACTTTTTGTTCCAGCACATCCCCTCCTCAGCTCCCCATCCATAGGAGCCAACTTATAATAAAAGATGGTGGTAGTGTGCTACATTCAGCACAAGTGAATGCTCCCTCATCGGAGTTTGCTCATTTTGGACATCCATGTCCTCCTCATCACTGTCTTTTTTTATCCAACCTCTTCAAGGAAGCCAGAAAAAAAAATTGCACTCATAATCTGTATGTGCAAAGTAAAAAGAAGAGACAGACATTAAATTTAAGCTAACAAATGCAATTCTCCTGAAGAAGCTCCATGCAGAGTGAAACGGGGACGATCCGTCGAGCACTCTAATTTCATCATAAAATCTAGCAAGAAGAGTACATCATTAGCTGTACATAAACCCAGCTGGGGAAAACAAAGCTTAAGTACAAGAGTTAAATAGAAAGCTTGTTTTTTCCTAGAATTGATTGTTACCACATTGGAAAATACATTAACTTATCAACTATAAACAAAATTTAATGAAACTTAGCACCAAATAGAACAATCTGGTATTTACAAAAAGAAAACTATAAAAGTACAAAAAAAGAAGAAAGGGACCAATGATAGTTTGCATCAAAGCTATATTGACAAGACTAGTTCTAAAGTCATAAAAGCCGCAAACACTGGAAGTAACTTTTCCCCATAATAAATGATATACCAGAATGGCTGTTTAAAGAAATAATAGAGATATTAAATGCAAGGATGTAAAGTCCATCTATATTTGATAGGGTGATTAGTTGATGAAATTTCCACTAACATTGACTAAAGAATTCACAAGCTAACCTTTCACTCCTCCTCAGACCTTGCATTAAAGCCATCACTCTAGTAAACCTTATGCTCAGCCTTCTGGTCTTCTGTGCACTTTGGGCTCCATTTATAAAGGTGCATTAGGGCCTTAACACGCAGAATAACGCGTGCTAAATTGCCCCGTGCGCTAGCCGCTACCGCCTCCTTTTAAGCAGGCAGTAATTTTTCAGCTAGCGCGTGCTAATCTTGTGTGTGCGCTAAAACCATTAGCATACCTTAGTAAAAGGAGCCCTTTGTGTCTGTTGAACAGCTAATGCTTTCATTACCATGAGATTTAAATGAGTTGTGTGCTGATGTCTACCTGAATGCACAGATAGCTTGTGCGCAAAACCCATTTTAACACTGGGTACCCACGATAGTACTCAAAATTGTGCACAAACGCCTTGGGCCTCGAATGTGGAGTAAAGGTAAAGGGGATGGGACTTGATATACTACTTTTTTGTGTGTGTGGTTACAATCAAAGTTATTATTCCCCAAGAAACCAATTAATGCAAATCAGCAGTGGCGTACCTAGGGGGGGGGCGGGGGGGGCGGGCCGCCCCGGGTACCAGCCCTAAGGGGGTGTTCCCGGCCTTGCCGTTCAGTCCCCCGCCACCCCCGAAGGACCGCTCGCCCCACTGACCTTCCTGCACCATCTGTGAAGCAGCCCGCAGCAGGATCGCGAAGTCAGCGTCAGCATCCCTGCGCTGCTTCCTGCGCCGCGATCCCGCCCCACCCTGAAGGCCTGATGCCCCGACCCACCCCGAAGGACCGCTCGCCCCCCTGGCCTCCCCGCACCACCTATGGACAGCCGCAGCAGGATCGCGAAGTCAGCGTCAGCATCCCTGCGCCGCGATCCCGCCCCTCCTCTGACGTCAGAGGAGGGGCGGGACCGTGGCGCAGGGATGCTGACGCTGACTTCGCGATCCTGCTGCGGCTGTTCATAGGTGGTGCGGGGAGGCCAGGGGGGCGAGCGGTCCTTCGGGGTGGGTCGGGGCATCAAGCCTTCAGGGTGGGGCGGGCGGGCAGGCAAGCAGGCTTTCAAGGGGGAGGGGGTGACAGGCAGGCAGGCAGGCCTTCAAGGGGGGACAGGCCTTCGGGGGGGGGGGGTGCAGGCCTTCAAGGGGGGCAGGCAGGCTTTCAGGGGGGTGCAGGCCTTCGGGGGGGGTGTAGGCCTTTGGGGGGGTGCAGACCTTCAAGGGGGTGCAGGCCTTCAAGGGGGGAAAGGCAGGCAGGCCTTCAAGGGGGGGACAGGCCTACAAGGGGGGGATAGGCCTACAAGGGGGGGGGGACAGGCCTACAAGGGGGGGGGACAGGCCTTCAAGGGGGGGTGCAGGCCTTCAAGGGGGGTGCAGGCCTTCAAGGGGGGGAAAGGCAGGCAGGCCTTCAAGGGGGGGACAGGCCTACAAGGGGGGGGACAGGCCTACAAGGGGGGGACAGGCCTACAAGGGGAGGGACAGGCCTACAAGGGGGGGGACAGGCCTTCAAGGGGGGGGTGCAGGCCTTCAAGGGGGGTGCAGGCCTTCAAGGGGGAGACAGGCCTTCAAGGGGGGGAAAGGCAGGCAGGCAGGCCTTAAAGGGGGGACAGGCCTACAAGGGGGGGACAGGCCTACAAGGGGGTGGGACAGGCCTTCAAGGGGGGGACAGGCCTTCGGGGGGGTGCAGACCTTCAAGGGAGTGCAGGCCTTCGGGGGGGGGGTGCAGTCCTTCAAGGGGGTGCAGGCCTTCAAGGGGGGGAAAGGCAGGCAGGCAGGCCTTCAAGGGGGGGGACAGGCCTACAAGGGGGGGAGAAGCTACAAGGGGGTGGTACAAGCCTTCAAGTGGGGGACAGGCCTTCGGGGGGGGGTGCAGACCTTCAAGGGAGTGCAGGCCTTCGAGGGGGGTGGTGCAGGCCTTCAAGGGGGTGCAGGCCTTCAAGGGGGGACAGGCCTTCAAGGGGGGGAAAGGCAGGCAGGCAGGCCTTCAAGGGGGGACAGGCCTACAAGGGGGGGGGGAGAAGCTACAAGGGGGTGGGACAGGCCTTCAAGTGGGGGACAGGCCTTCGGGGGGTGCAGGCCTTCGGGGGGTGCAGACCTTCAAGGGGGGGACAGGCAGGCAGGCCTTCAAGGGGGGGACAGGCCTACAAGGGGAAGGGACAGGCCTTCAAGGGGGGTGCAGGCCTTCAAGGTGGGACAGGCAGACCTTTAAGGGGGGACAGGCCTTTGGGGGGGGACCATGATTTAGAAGTACACAGAGGGAAGGGGGTGTTCAAAGAGACATGCATATGCCAAACTTTGGGGGGGGGAAGAAATAATGGGTCTGAAAATAGAGGAGAGGGAGAGAGATGATGGACCATGGGATTTAGGGAGGGAAGGAACAGAAAGGGAGAGAAATTGGACACAAGGGATGGTGTGGAGGAGGGATAGAGATACTGGATAGGAGGGTAATTAGGAAAAGAAATGGAGAGATGGTGGACTCTGGGATGGTGGGGAAGGAGGGAGAGATGCCGGATGAAAGGGTATTTAAGAAAAGGTGGATCTGTGGAGGGAGATAGGGAGATGAAAAAAAGGAAAGATACCAGACTTCCTGGGAAGGGAAGGGAAATGGAAAGGGAGGACAGAGTTGGCAGATGGATGGTTAGCATGCAGAAAGAAGGAGACCCTGGCAAGCAAGTTATCAGAAGAAAACCAGAGCCTTGGACCAACAAAATTTGAAATATAACCAGACAACAAAAGGTAGAAAAATTAATTTTATTTTCTGTTTTGTGATTATAACATGTCAGATTTGAAATGTGTATCCTGCCAGAGCTGGTGTTGGACTGCAAACATGAGCTAGGATTTAACAGAAAGAGGAAAAGTCCTTTTTGTTTCTTTATTTTATTTACACCACAGCGCCAGTGTGGTTAGGAGAAGCCAAAGGGGGTGAAAAAGCTATAAAACCCACCAGGAGTTTTGAAAAAAATCACCCAACTGGGCAGGAAAATCGAATTGAAAAACCAATTCAATAGGGCTGAATCGAATCAAAATTTTTTTTTCCTGTATCTGGCAGCATTAGTTTGCGCTACTGTCTTAGACTTTAGGACCTGGGATTGGGGAGAGATGGCATCCTCAGTACTTTATAATGCAAGTGAAACGAGGATTTGGTCAGACTTTTGAAGGGTCTGCAGAAAAAAAATATTGTATAGGCCGGGGACATGAGACAGCAGGAAATGGGAACTTTTCTTCCTTCTATTTTTGTGAATGGAAAGGCTGAGGATGTCAGAGAGGTCAGTTAAAATATGTGCTTTATAAGAAAATATAATAATGTGTTTTATAAAGTTTATAGCATAGCTGGCCTACCCAGTGAGGTGTTCCTAGTGGTGATGGTGGCAGCGTGTCAATGTGTTGAGAGGAAGAGGTGGTCTGGGAAATTCTGCTGAGCAAACTACGGGCCCATTTCCACCCCCCAGTTAGTCCACTCCACTCAACTGATTCACACACTGAGTGGGTCTTTGGGTGTTGTTTTGGGATCTCTTCCAGTGGTTTATCTCCTTCTGGTCCAAGGAAGGAAACTTTGTTATCCTTAGCATTGACCTACAGAATATGTTTGTAACAGCGCTGCTTGTGTGGCATTAGGCTATGTAGTGATCGAAAGAAAAAAACAGACCTTTGCACATTTTTGCACTATATGGTGGGTGTATGAGGAGATTCACATTTCCTGCACAGCTAAGTCCATGTGAAGTTACCTTGTGCTGTATTTGACATCTAGCAAGGTCTCTGTTTGAAAGGAAAGATCTAAACTTAAAAATGAAGTGGCCAGAAGTTATGGTAAAAGCAGATAGTGTAGCTGGTTTTAAGAAAGATTTGGACAAATTCCTGGAGGAAAAGTCCATAATCTGTTATTAAGACATGGGGGAAGTGTCTGCTTGCCCTGGATCGGTAGCATGGAATGTTGCTACTCTTTGGGTTTTGACCAGGTATTAGTGTCCTGGATTGGCTACCATGAGAATGGGCTACTGGGCATGATGGACCATTGGTCTGACCCAGTTAGGCTATTCTTATGTTATGTTCTCATCTGTAGGGGCCTTTGTTTTCACTTCTTATTTTAATGTATTTTTTTTCTGGGAACTTATCAGTGTTTTTTATAATGGGAACAAAAATGGAAGAGAATTAATGTGTGTGGAATGGGGGGTAACTAATTTCTTCAGCTAAATAATTCAATCCACTTCAAACAGACATAGGAGAACTTGTGCACCATTCACACACCCTCCAACCAAAAACGTCAAAAGAAAAAAACTGTTCGACAACCTCCTAGCCATTCGAGCTGCAACACTCGACCCCCAACTCTACAACCAATTGATATCAACCACAGACTGCAAAACCTTCAAAAAGAAATAAAAACCCTTCTATTCAAAAAACACATAAAACCGAACTAACACAATCAGAACTGTCCCAAGCATCACCTGCAACTACTCCATATGTACTTCTAATGTCATGACAATTTAGACATAATTTATGTTATGTTATGTTTGGAATAATGGTTACATATATGAGGTTCAATAAAAGAAAATTTTCACTGCCTGTTTCTATTCTGACCATTTATTCCATTTCATGGTTATTGCAAAAAAAAAAAAAAAAAAAAAAATTTTTTACATGGGGGGGGGGGGGGGGTGTCAAAAAATGATGGGCCCCGGGTGCCACATACCCTAGGTACGCCACTGCAAATCAGAATAAATTGTTCCTCATCATGACAGGAGTAGCCATGCAGCTGATAATGAAAAATTGGGATAATTTAAATTATAGTTTCTGGTGGGAATCATTATGTCAGATTTATAAGTTTGAAAACATTTATTCTTTACCGAGGGGACATCATAGCAAATTTGAGAAAATTTGGGGCCCGTTAACAAAATATTGTAAGATATGAACGTGAATTTTATTAGCATTATTTCCCTTTGATTCATGAAAGATTGTTATACATATCCAGGAGGGGTGGGGGGAGGGCTAGGGTGGGGAAGGGGGTTAAATAGCTGTATATTATTTATTGGTATAGAGTGCAATATGTTATATTACTTGATTGATCATATGTTTGCACTATGTATTTGATTTTAAAAATGAATGAAGAATATTTAAATAAAAACAATCAAAGTGCTTTACATATTTTTAAACAGCTGCTTATTGAGTACCCGGGCAATAAGGTGTTAAGTATCTTGCCCAGAGCCACAAGGAGCTGTAGTCAGAAACCAACTTATAACCATTCCTTCACCCTCCTCCATCTGGAAGTGTCCTTTTAAAATATAGAAATTATGTATTGTTAATTTTCTGGGTAAAAAAAGTGCCAGGTCAGGGTCAGCGTGTATTTCCAATTTCCACTTCAATTGTAATGGAGAAAAGGAAGTAACTTCAAAAAGGTTCAAAGGGTGTGACATGATAGAAAATCACCACTTTTATCACTTACTGTTAGAAACAGAAAATGAAGGCAGATGAAGATCAAGTGGCCTTTCTAGTCGGCCTAATCGTGCCATCTACTATCCCCTCCTCTCCCTTCATAGAAATACTTGTAGTAGGTTTCCGGGTCTCGTTGCGTCTTCTCAGGTAGAAACCGACATTTCAGCCACCATGCTGTGGCTTTCTTCAGGGTATTCTGTGAGGTCTTTAGTTTGTCTTTGGCAATAGTGGGTTCACTGACCTGATTGGGAACAGGGCAGTCCACCAATTTGAATTTTGTCGGGAAAGTCAGTTGATCTCTTTTTCCATAGAATGGAAATTAAAATTTACAATAAAACAAAGTCCAATGAAGTCTAGGATTTATTCACAATTTTGATATATAAATTCCCAAGGCAGTGAGAGAGATAATTAAGCAGTTGGATTGAATGTCCGGTGTCCTATCGCATTCCTTTTAAATACAATATTCTCATTCATCAAATACTTTCAAGTGGTCTTCCTTCCTTCTTATTTCGTCTCCTGGTTTCATATTTGCCCCAAAGAACCTTACGCTCATCTCAACAACAGTTATTAGCCGTTCACTCTTTTCAAAGATTATTTCTCGATTTTCATAGGAATTATTCGTTCTCTGTCATGGTTCCCACCCTCAGGAACTCCTTACCTTATTACCTCTGCCCTGAAAAATCTTTTGTGATATTCAAGACGCAATTAAAATCATATAATTTTACTCTGGCTTTTTGCTCTTAACCCCTTTTTTTCACTCAGTCATAACTGCAGGCAATCTTCCTTCCCCGGCTTTTTAAAAATTAGATCTTAACTTGCGTGGGCAGAAACCAAATATGTGTGTTGGCAGTTTGTTCCAGAAAAGAGGTCCTTGGTATTCAAAGGTAGCCTCAAACATCTTCTGTCAAACTTGTTGAGGTGATGGGAAGGATAGTTTGAAGTACATGTATTGTGATACTCATGAATTGAAGAAGGAGCATGGGACTTTAATACCAGAAGTTAGTCCATATGAGTTTTCTCCATAGATCACTTTGTGAACTACTACTATCAATTATTTCTATAGCGCTACCAGACGTACACAGCACTGTAGAGTCACAAAGAAGAAAACAGTCCCTGCTCGAAAAAGCTTACAATCTAAACAAACCATGCAGGCTATCTTGAATTGGATTCGCTTTTTCATTATATCTTGCTCATCTTACTAAGGGCTTTGCAATGTCCTCCTCTGCCCATGGACCTTGCTAGTAGAAGCTGGGGCTGGTCTGAGGCCTGATCATGGAAGCAGCAACATGTTTCCAAATTATGCAGTCTGGGAACTGACCATTTGCTCCCAGGCTTTGCCTCCCATATGGAGGTCAGGAAGGACATAACTATAATGGGTCCTAGGAGAAAAGTATATCATAGCTTCAGCCCCAGCTTGTGTCTGTGGGAGCATGTTATTGTTGCACTTCAATCATACTTTAGTTTATGGGACAGGGGAGGCTGGAGGGTGGGGCTGCTACTGCCATTACCTTAGCATAGCTTTGTGAGCAGGCTGAAGATAAGGATTCCAGGCTAGGAGGTGGTGGCTCACTACTGAGGCTGCACAAGCTGCTCCCACTGGTCAGCCTGAGGGCCAGAAAATGCCATATTGATGCAGACTATAGGGGGGTATATTGGGAATGGTTGGACTGGCAGGAGCTGGGATTGGTGGTGGGTGGGAGAGTCCTGGGGCTATAAAAGGCTGTCCTGGGAGAGAGAATGAAGGGGCTGTGGTGGAGGACTCTGATTAGTGTTGGGAAGGGAGAGGGCTAGGTTATAATAAACATGATAATTGATAAACACAGATTGGAAGCATCTTTAAAAAAAAATCCCACTTAACTAAAAAAAATTAAAATTAAACACCTAGAATCAGAAGCCTTGATCATATTCATGGGTGTACTTTTCATTGGGTTAGTCAATAGCTTCTTAAGGTAATATAGTGAAACTAATACTTTATGTAAAAGTTAACATAATTTCTTGAAATTGTGTCTAAATTCTTAACATTTAAAAAAAAAAGAAAAGCAGGCTTATATACAAGAAAGTGACTTGGAATAGGGCATTCAGATTTTTGTATCATAACTGATTTTTAAATATCATAACGTTTTCACAGTTTAATAAATAGACATGTAGGGCTCCTTTTACTAAGGTGCGTTAGCATTTTTAGCGCGCACTGCATTGCCGTGCATGCTAACCCCACGCTACACACCAAGAACTAATGCCAGCTAAATGCTGGCGTTAGCGTCTAGAGTGCGCGGGTAATACAGCACGCGCTATGCGCACACTAAAACCGCTAGTGCAGCTTAGTAAAAGGAGCCCTTAGTTGTCTTTTCTCTTTCTTTTCCTTATTTTATTATATATATCTATATATCTATATATATAAAATCAGAGGTATGTATGTATGTATGTGTGTGTGTGTATGTGCCGCGATCACGCAAAAACGGCTTGACCGATTTGAACAAAACTTGGTATGCAGATCCCTCACTACCTGGGGTGATATGTTCTGGGGGTCTCGCAGCCCACCTGCACACGTGGGCGGAGCTACAAACAGAAAATCTTATTTCACCCATTCATGTCAATGGAAAAAATGTAAAAAGCTGCCATTCTCACAGTAATTCAAAAACGGCTTGACCGATTTGAACGAAACTTGGTATGCAGATCCCTCACTACCTGGGGTGATATGTTCTGGGGGTCTCGCGGCCCACCTGCACACGTGGGCGGAGCTACAAACAGAAAATCAGATTTCACCCATTCATGTCAATGGAAAAAATGTAAAACAGCTGCCAACGCAAAAACGGCTTGACCGATTTGAACGAAACTTGGTATGCAGATCCCTCACTACCTGGGGTGATATGTTCTGGGGGTCTCGCGGCCCACCTCCACATGTGGGCGGAGCTGCAAACAGAAAATCAGATTTCACCCATTCATGTTAATGGAAAAAATGTAAAAAGCTGCCAACGCAAAAACAGCTTGCCCGATTTGAACGAAACTTGGTATGCTGATCCCTCACTACCTGGGGTAATATGTTCTGGGGGTCTCACGGCCCACCTGCACACGTGGGCGGAGCTACAAACTGAAAATCAGATTTCACCCATTCATGTCAATGGAAAAAATGTAAAAAGCTGCCAACGCAAAAACGGTTTGCCTGCTTTGAACGAAACTTGGTATGCAGATCCCTCACTACCTGGGGTGATATGTTCTGGGGGTCTTGCGGCCCACCTGCACTCGTGGGCGGAGCTACAAACAGAAAATCAGATTTCACCCATTCATGTCAATGGAAAAAATGTAAAAAGCTGCCAACGCAAAAACGGCTTGCCCGATTTGAACGAAACTTGCAACACATCTTCCTTTTCAGTTTAAGAGATTGCAAATTCCAGTGAGACTTGCATTCTCTATCACAATCAACAAATCACAGGGACAGACTATTACATACTGTGGAGTGGATTTAAGATCCCCCTGTTTTTCCCATGGACAACTCTATGTTGCTTGCTTAAGGGTGGGTTCACCCAAGAATTTATATGTTCTTGCTCCTGGAGGTGAAACTAAAAATGTTGTTTATAATCAAGTTTTGTGTTAGTTGTATTGTATTCATTTTGTCAAATATTTCACATTATAATTTGAATATTGTACTTTTTATAAAGCTGTAAAAAAAAATTTTCATTCACCACTATTAAGTATCTTTATTTGAATCCATTTACAGTGTTATTGCTATAATTAAATACCCGTGCAACGCTGGGGCATCAGCTAGTATATATATATATATATATATGTCTTTGATATACCCCTTTATATTAATCACCCTACACTGGGGTCTTGCTTTATGTCATTTTTCATTATTCTTCTCCAAATCTATGTCTCCTCTATCATTAACTCAGAAACAAAGAAACAATTCACCAACTATTATCCAAATTTCAATTTATTAATAGTAACAAAACATTAAAGTGCTTAGAGGTGATTTAAGTGATGAGACAATTGTGTGGGTCAAACTCACCATAATAAGGTGTCTTCTCTTTCAAACATAGCACATACAGTATAGTGATCAGATCAATAAGCCAACTGATTTTCATGTATACTGTATAGCTGCACTTATCTTTATGTAGGTACACACGTTTCTTCTTGTACACTCATTCAGGGTCCTGATGCTTTCAATAGAAAGTGAAGAGTGAGAGACCACATTGCTCACAGCTAAGGGCCCACACAACTTACTAAGGGTTCTCTGTGGTAGCAATATGCGAAACACGTCCTGAATGAGTAGCTCCCAGAGCCAAAGCCTCCGAGCACATAGCAATACATTTCTTCCTACGATCTTGAGAGGTTTTACAAAGATCTGGAAATATCCAGATTTTATGACCAAGGAATGCAGTATGTCCATGTTGAAAAAAAGTCTCATATAAGAATATAAGTATTGCCTCTGCTGGGTCAGACCAGGAGTCCATCATGCCCAGCAGCCCGCTCCTGTGGCGGCCCTCAAGGTCCTTGACCTGTAAATTCCCACCACCTGAATTGTTTATGCCCTAATCCTGATGTACCTTGTATAGAACCCTTCTATTTATACCCTGTAATCCCTTTCTCCTTCAAGAAGTCATCCAGGCCCTTTTTGAAACCCATTATTGTACTCTGTCCTATCACCTCTCCTGGAAGCGCATTTCAGGTATCCACCACCCTCTGAGTGAAGAAGTACTTCCTAGCATTCATCTTGAATCTGTCTCCTTTCAGTTTTTCTGAATGCCCTCTTGTTTTTGATGTCCCCGCTAGCCTGAAGAATCTGTCCCTCTCCACCTTCTCTATACCTTTCATGATTTTATAGATCTCTATCATGTCCCCTCTAAGTCTCCACTTTTCCAGGGTAAAGAGCCCCAGCTTCTCCAGCCTTTCGGTATATGCAAGGTTTTCCATGCCCTTAATCATTTTTGTTGCTCTTCTCTGGACCCTCTCGAGCATCACCATATCCTTCTTAAGGTGCGGTGACCAGTATTGGACGCAGTACTCCAGATGCAGACACACCATTGCTCTATACAGCGGCAGGATAACTTCCTTCGTTCTGGTAGTGATACCTTTTTTGATAATGCCCAACATTCTGTTCGCCTTTTTTGAGGCCGCTGCACATCCACCAATACCCCCAAGTCTTTTTCAAGGTTGCCTTCCCCCAATACCCTCCCTCCCATCGTATAGCAGTACATCGGATTCCCTTTCCCTATGTGCAAGACTTTACATTTCTCTACATTGAAGCTCATCTGCCATCTTTTTGCCCACTCACTCAGCTTGTTCAGGTCACTTTGTAGATCTTTGCATTCCTCAACAGTTCTGACCCTACTGGAGAGTTTTGTGTCGTCCACAAATTTTACAACTTCACACTTCGTCCTCGTTTCCATGTCATTAATGAATATATTGAACAGCAACGGTCCCAGCACTGACTCCTAAACCTGACTGCCTAAACCTAAGTGGGTTCCAAAACACATACACAATTTTAAATCCATATCCAAGGTGAAGAAAAACAACACCAAGAGCATTGCTCTCTAGAGAATGACATGGGGACAAACTTTTCCCCATCCTGGCAGTTCTTTTCCTGTCCCATTCCTGAAAGCTCCGTCCTCATCTGCACAAGCCTCAAACACTTTGAAATCATAAGTGTTCAAGTCTTGTGCGGTTAAGGCAGAGCTTGCAGGAACAGTGACAAAACTCACGGGGAGGGGGTCAGGAAAATTGAGTTCCTGCAGGGACAGGACAAATTTGTCCCGTCATTCTTTACCATATAGCAGATTGTACTGCCTTTTTCTCTCCCTAACTTGGAGTCTTTCTGGGAAAAGTTTGCTTCTCATGCTACCGCTTCTTCATTGAGACTTGACAATGGCACAGGCCTATTTTATCAGCACATGCATGTTTCCTATCGATATGCCCTTATTATTTTGGTGTCCAAATTTATAGAAGTGGTGCTATTGTGTCACGTATGGAAAGCACCTATTTTTACATACTGTGTCCTTTTCATTTATATTTACATAATTTTAAACCTTTCTTCTTACTCCGATACCTCTTACTTAGACCTTCTCTAATTGGCAAAGCCTACTCCAGTTAGTGGGTGGATGGTGCATGCAGCTGTGTGCCTACTCAGTTGTTGCTTCTCATTCTTGAATTCCAACCCAAATCACTAGCTGGAATCTTCCCCCTTCCCTTTTGCCCTCATTCTGCATGCCACAACACATCATCCCCGTCCCCTGTGTCTTTTATGCCTCTTCCCTACAATGAAAAAGCAGTTTGAGTTAGTAAGGTAGTTCTAAGGGCAAATTTATGTTTAACAAGTACCTATCCCATGTCAGCTAAACTTTTAGGTCACATCTATCTGATAGGTACTGTACTGAGACCTCATTACAGTGGAGACAAATGTACCCTATAGATGATGCACTATAGCTTTGCGAAATAATGTGAATTATATTGGAATCCTTTAATAGCAGTGCGACTCTAAAATCTAACATGTTTCTCTTGGAATAAGTGGCCAGTCTTTTCCTACACACCTCTGCATAGGTGGCTCACATAAGCCTTCCAAATTTCACCACACACATAGCTCTGATGTCTTGTAAATGAGAGCCAATAACTGTTGGGATAGTTGGGTGTTAGAGCATCTAAATCAGATTAAGAATGGTTATGGAACATAACATAAGAACATAAGAAATGCCTCTGCTGGGTCAGACCCGAGGTCCATCATGCCCAGCAGTCCGCTCACGCGTTGGCCCAACAGGTCCAGGACCTGTGTAGTAATCTTCTATCTATACCCCTCTATCCCCATTTCCAGTAGGAATTTGTTCAATCCTTTCTTGAACCCCCAGTACTGTACTCTGCCCTATTACGTCCTCTGGAAGCGCATTCCAGGTGTCCACCACACGTTGGGTAAAGAAGAACTTCCTAGCATTTGTTTTGAATCTGTCTCCTATCAGCTTTTCCGAATGCCCTCTTGTTCTTTTATTATTAGAAAGTTTGAAGAATCTGTCCCTCTTTACTCTCTCTATGCCCTTCATGATCTTGTAAGTCTCTATCATATCTCCTCTAAGTCTCCTCTTCTCCAGGGAAAAGAGACCCAGCTTCTCCAATCTCTCAGAATATGACAGGTTTTCCATACCTTTTATCAGACGTGTCGCTCTCCTCTGAACCCTCTCGACTAACGCCATATCCTTCTTAAGGACGCAGTACTCCAAATGTGGGCGCACCATCGCCCAATACAACGCTAATATCTAATGCTAATATCTTGAGATATGGTTCTTGACACCATATGAGGCTCCGGTACAAACTCTGAATGTTATCGCTAGGCTTCTTTTCCTGGAAGAATGAGTAGAGGGGAGGGAGGAAGGACCAAGCTCATACTTTGCAGCCTGTTATATTACAGATGTTAAAAGATGAAGGACTGTACCATTAAGCTAATATGAATAATTACCTTATTTCAAATTCTACAATTCAGGGGGTAGGATTTTGTTACATTCATTACTGCAAAAGCACAGACAATTTAGAGTGTGGCTTCCCTAATAGGGTCATGAAACCTAGATTCAGGTTATGACCTGAACATGTGCTCCATAGGATGTCACTATCCTGTACTAAGTATCATGTGTTTCTGCATCTGTGCAAATTGTGGGGGTTTAGGCCACAGAAAGACTGGGAGCACTAATTTAGAGTTTTGCATCCTTTCATCTGTGGATAGAATGTTACCTGTACAAACAAACTTGACAGAAGATAATACCCTATTTAATATATTTTACAGTTATTGATTTTATTGGATAAGATGCTTCCAGTTAGTATAACTTTTTGAAAACCTTGAAAAAAATGCACTAGTTCTGATATTTGGATTATTTTACAGGAACCACACAATAACATATTCTATAAAAGGTCTTTATTATAGGCCAGAAAATTGACATTTAGTATGGAAAAGACAGGAATATTTACAAGTTTTTATACAGAAAAATATTTCAAGAATTCTTTGCTTTTTCTGCAGTAAAATATTTATAATGGGCTTTATAACATTGAGAAAACATGTCTTGCTACAAAAATATATATAATAGTACACAAATCTCCGCAGTTAATATACGCTGCTTAACAGCACTCATTATTACAGAGGAAAAAGCCTCAGATCAAAAGCAAATGCTGGCTTAAAGTGCTGCTAGTTTAATCCATCATAGGCCTCCACACTCCATTAAACAGTAAAGTAAGTTCAAAACTGAATAATAATGCAAACGTGCTCTTCTCTTGTAACTAGGTCCCCCGATGAAGGCCATTGTTTCATGGTTGAAAACCACTTCTTCAGGGAATATGGACCAACTACTGCTTCTCCGGCCATCCAATAATATTTTTCCTCCACTTGTCCATTTTAACACAAGTACTGTTAAGCAGTGCATATTAAGTGAAGAGCTTTGTGTACTATTATTTTTATACACCGCTCCTTCTATTGTTGGATTACTATAAGAATGTAAATCACAGATATTCAATAGATGAATTCAAAATACATAATATGTGGGGCAATGCAATATAGAGTTTAATATAGTGTTCTGTATGTTAAAAGCTAGAAGCCAATGGTGGATTCCACCAATCCTAAGTACAGTCATCTAATGCTCTTGCCTTAGTATACAGTCTCCTACACCTTCAGCTGTTCCAAACAAACTACAGTGCTATTTTTTCAAGATCATAAAACACCCTTCCTAAGACCCTGACATTAAAAATAAAATCCTTGGGAGTCGTCAATCCCCACCTAATGTCTACCTTAAGGAGCCAGGCGCAATGCCCACTTGCTCCTGCCTCCACTGCCTTCTTGAAAAATGGTGGTACATCCTGGGACACATCAAGCAGGGTTAGTCTACCAAATAAAGGAATTTTAAGGTCTCTGCCCTTATTTGGCAAGATGACTCTTATCTTGGCATCCCAAGTCCTCTAAATTTTCTTCACACTTCTACCTCTAACCCTCTGTTGTAGTTCCTATTTCTTTTACTGTAAACCACGCCGAGCTCTACGAACGTGGAGATGATGTGGCATACAAACCTAAGGATTAGATTAGATTAGATGACTCCATGCAATGCATCCCAGGACGCGTGGAGGCAGGAGCAAATGAGCATCGCTCCTGTGTCCTTCAAGGTATGCAGTGCACAAAAATGGGGTTGCATCACTTCTTTGCTAAGTGAAGAACACTGGCTCCTAGCCTCCCATAGGACTGTGTTTAAAATTTTAACTTTGATATTTAAGAACATAAGAATAGCCTTACTGGGTCATACCAATGGTCCATCAAGCCCAGTAACCCCTTCTCACGGTGGCCAATCCAGGTCCCTAGTACCTGGCCCAAACCCAAAGAGTAGTAAAATTCCATGCTACCGATCCAGGGCAAGCAGAAGCTTCCCCCATGTCTTTCTCAATAACAGACTATGGACTTTTCCTCCAGGAAATTGTCCAAACCTTTCTTAAAACCAGCTACACTATCCGCTCTTACCACATCCTCTAGCAATGCATTCCAAATCTTAACTATTCTCTGAGTGGAAAAGCATTTCCTCCTATTGGTTTTAAAAGTATTTCTCTGTAACTTCATTGAGTGTCCCCTAGACTTTGTCATTTTTGACCGAGTGAAAAATGTATTCACTTGTACCCGTTCTACTCCACCCAGGATTTTGTAGACTTCAATCATATCTCCCCCTCAGCCATCTCTTTTCCAAGCTGAAGAGCCCTAACCTTTTTTAGTCTTTCCTCATACGAGAGGAGTTCCATCCCCTTTATCATTTTGGTCACTCATCTCCAAAAACTACCGTACTACTATTAATTATTTCTATAGCGCTACCAGACACACGCAGCGCTGTAGAGTGTGGCAGGGAAGCTTGGGTTAGGTCGGTATGACCTACCCATGCCCCCGTACCACAAGGAATAGAGTTTGCTTGTGACCCAGATCCTGCCAGTGGCTCCCAGGCCCACTGGTGTACTCCCACTAAGCTTTTCACTTGGTGCCAAAAAGAACCAAACCATACCGAGTTCAAAAAGCAAAGCCAATGTTTCCTTTAATTGGAACTAATAATTCAATTCACAGTCATGTCAAATGGCATAATCGAGCAAATATAACCAAACAGTTGGAGTGCCTCCGGGCTAAGCAAAGTTCATAAACAGGACCTGGCATTCAAGCTTTGGCACTTCTTATAAACTTGACCAAATCCAGAAAAGAAAAGAAAAAACCCTCACATTTAAAAAAATTCAGGGTTTTTCCCTAGAGCAGTGCTGGGATAGCAGCTCCATCCTAGTTCAGCTGACAAGGCTGTTCCCCAGCAAGAAACATTATGCTAAACAAAGAAACTTTTCCCCCTCCCCCCACTCCTGGAGGTCTTATTGCTACAGTCTCTTATGAACAGTACAGCAAAATAAGCAGCCTTGAAGAAAACCAGTTTGGGTTTAAAACATACCTAAAAGAAAAACCAGCCTTTTTATTTTGGAAAGTCCAGTTCAGGTTTTGTAACCATTTCCCTGGGTCACACAAGTTCCAAGCAGAAAACAGAAAGAAACATAAAAAGGCAAAAATAACTTTCTCAATACTTCCAGTCCTTGCCCTCAAACACAGGCTCAGTTATTTGAGAGCAAAACCCCAGCTTCTCTTACTATCTCACAGAATGCAGGAAGCTTCTGGTTTTCCTTAGACCATTCATTCAGCTGAGTCCGTTTTCAGCCGGCATTACTCAGGTGCCCTGGGCTCAGGTTTCAGCCCAGAAGAAAATGACACAAGGTCAGCAAGCAGAGCAGCAAACTTCCTCAATGATAACTTTGAAACTCTGACCTGCTTTACATGCTGTGCTACCATGCATGGCTTCTAGCATAGGCAATTCCTCAGCAGGGAAATCTCCATTCTTGCTACTGGCTCTTTCTCAGCTGTGCCTCTCTTCCAGCTTTCCTTCAGCTGTTCTTCTCCTAGCTCTCGCCCTCTGGCCCAGCTTTGCTGGAGGATAAGGGCTCATACTTGTCAGGCCCCTCCCTCTAATTACTATCAGTGAACACAGCAGAGGCTTCCTGACTTGAAGCCAAGGTAATTTTCTGTCTCTTCTTAAAGGGACAGGATTAAAAGGTGCCGCACAATCTGTTTAACTTTCCCCAGCTGCACTGTTCTAGGCTAAAGAATAGACACAGGGGAAACTTAAAGACACCATCCTTCTCTAACCCCTGTTCCTCCCTGCTCTTTCCTATTGGTACAGGAAGCAAACTAGAGGCTCTTGGGAAGTGTAGTTTTCTGTACAGTAGGGTTTCTGGTTTAAACCTAGGCTCTTTGGAGGGCATAGGGACTGGCTGGGCACGCGGCACAGTATCTCTATCACCCTGCCCGGGCTCCCTGCCACAAGAGTCACAGAGTAAGAAAACAGTCCCTGCTCGAAAGAGCTTACAATCTAAACACTACACTCTCAGCAAAATCTCTTGACAGTACCATCTCTTCACCAAATTCATCTGGACACCATGCATCGTTCTATGTTTAGGGGCCCCTTTTACAAAGCCAAAGTAGCAATGCTGCTGCGGTAAATGGACTAAAGTCCATTCAATTCCTATGGGCTTCAGTGCATTTACTATGGCAGCATTGCTACTGTAGCTTTGTAAAAGGGGCTCTTATTATATCAGTCCCTCCTTGTGGAATAAAATACCACAATTTTTACATTTGGAACTGCCTATGTAAAGTTTAGAAAAAATCTTAAGGCCTTTTTATTTAAAGATGCTTTTGAAATTTCTTGATGTATGGCAGCAGGGAGATCTGCTGAAGCCAATAGAGAATATGGTAAGCTCTCTATTTTATTTTCTAATACATCTGTATTTTTCAAAAAGCATTTGGCAAAGGCGCTCATGAAAGTCTCCAGAGGAAATTAAAAAATAATAGGAAAGGAGGTAATGCTCTCCTGTGGACTGGAAACTGGTTAAAACATAAAAAACAGAGTTGGGTTAACTGATCAATTTTCTCAGTGAAGAAAGTGAACAGTGAAGTACCACAGGGATCTGCATACTGATATTGCTGCTTTTTAACATTTATAAAATGATCTAGAAATGGGAACAAGATGATCAAATCCACAGGTGATAAAATTAGTCAAAGTTGTTAAACTGAATGAGGATAATAAGAAATTGCAAGAGGGCCTTGCAGGACTGGGAGTCTGGAGCATCCAAACCGCAGAAGAAATGTAATGTGAAGAAGATCAACATGATGCAATAGTAAAGAATAACCCAAGTTATAGCTACATAATGGTAGATTTGATATTAGGAGTCGCTACCTAGGAAAAGGATCTAGGCATCATCGTGGGCAATAGATTGAAATCTTTTGCTCAAACCGTGGCAAAGGCTGAAAAAAGAAAAGGCACCATCAAGAATTATTAGGGAAGAAATAGAGAATAAAACAAATACCGCATTGCCTCTAGTATGACTGCACAATCATTGAGCATTTTGTGCAGTTCTGGTTGCCCCATCTCAAAATAGATATAGTAGAATTAGTATAGAGAAGGGGTAACTAAAATGATAAAAAGGATGGAACAAAAAAAGGCTAAAAAGGGTATGCTATTCAGCTTTAAGAAGAGATGACTGAGAAGAGGGATGATAGGGTTCCAAAAAATTGAGTACAGTGGAACATATAAACCAGAATTGCTTACTCTTTCATAAAACATAAAGATTAAAGGGTGTGCCTTAAAGCTATACTTAAACCAATAGGAAAATATGCATTGAATGAAAAACAATTAAGGTCTGGAAACTGTTACCAGTGGATATGGTAAAAGCAGTTAGTAGAACTGGACTTAAAAATGCTATGGACAAGATCCAAGTGGAAACAACCATGAACAGTTATTGAGGTAGACCTGAGAAAAGCTATTGCTTTATTCCTGGGGATTGGCATCATAGAATCTTGCTACTTTGGGGGATTTTGTCAGGTACTTGTGATCTGGATTGGTTTCTCTTAGAGACAAGACACTGGCCTTTATGAACCTTTGGTCTGACCCATGACACATATACTGTATATTTATTCAAGTTCTGGGTCTAAAACCAAAGTTTGTCATTTATTCACATGCAAATATCAAATGACAAATACATCTTTATATTCAAGTCTATTTTGAACATATGGATTATTTTCTCAAATACTAGCCTAACTACGATTCACATAATACACACATCTAGATGTATGTGTATGCCATATGTTCCTGTTTAGTGAACATTTAAAACTAAATTTCCCTTTGTTTACATTATTTTTGCATTTTGTTTCAGTAATTAGTTGTGAGCAATCAGCTAAAACTGTAGCATCCAATTAACCCCACTCAGTAATACTTATCCTACATAATGAATTCATACACTAATTTTACTGATCACAAGCCTATTTGCATCACTGTATCTGTGATGCAAGACATTATTTAAAGATGTAAAAAAAAAAAAAAAAATACCCCGTTTCTAAATAAAGACATTACAACGTATTCTAAAACAGATTTCCCCCTGCTTTGCCAGGAATATGTATGCAAACAAAGTAAACTGTATTTCTTCATACAAAGTGCAACTAACCTCTGGAATTTGTTGCCAGAGAATGTGGTGAAATCAGTTAGCTTAGTAGGTTTTATAAAATGTTTGGTTAATTTCCTAAAAGAGAAGTCCATAGGCCATTATTGAGATGGCTTGGGGAAATCCACTGCTTATTCCTGGGATAAGCAGAATAAAATTTGTTTTACTACTTGGGATCTAGCCAGGTGCTTGGGAGCTGGGTTGGCCACTGTTGGAATCAGGATACTGGGCTTAATAGACCTTTGGTCTGTCCCAATATGGCAATTCTTATGTTCTGGAAACTCAAATCAAGGAATTGCTTTTGTGGTACCCGCCTGGGCTGGCCATTCTCGATTGGGGACATGGAATTAGAAGCTGACTGAGAGTAAGGATGACGGGTTTATTTTTAATTTTCGTTTTGCTTTATATTTGTTGGGCTGGTTTAATTTTGCTATCTTTTTCCAGCTTTTATTTTTAGGATTTTTCTTTGGGGTTCTTTGATAATGAAGTTTTCCCTTCTGTTGTGCCTTTTACACACATATAATATTGAATTTATTGTATTATGTTTTCCCTCTTCCTTCTCTTTTATAGATAAATGTAAGTAATTATTTCTTTCATAGGTACTATAGTTCAATTGTGAGCCCGTTGGGACAGAGAGGGAAATTCAAAGTACCTGATTAGATTTTTGGCCATTACATAAGTCAATTTAATTGTTTTGTAAACCGCCTCAAATTCTTTGGGAGATTTAGCGGTATATAAGACACCACATTAAATGAAATGAAAAAAATCAATTCTCCAGTGCAGAGTATCTCAGTCCAAGTCCTCAGGACACACCTAGCCACTCAGATTTTCAGGATACCCACAATGAATATGCATAAAAGAGACCTTCATTCAGTGGAGGTAGTGCATGTGCATTTATTTCACAGAATTCATTGTGGATATCCCGAAAACCTGACAGGCTGGGTGTGCACCGAAGACCGAGTTGAGAAACGCTGCTCTTCAGTAGTATTACCACAAGTATGAAGTGCACTGCAGTGTAGATAATATAAAAGACAGATCTTGCTCCATGGAGCTTACAAACTAGTCAAGAGTTATAGATAAGAAAATTATGCTGTTTCAATAGCAGCTAGAAATAATTATCATGGAGGCATCATCCAGCCACAGTGTATCAGTGTTTTGTAAGGTCCATTCACATCTGTTTATCACAACACTTTCTGTGTAGTATTAGCAAATCATTTGGAGATGCTTAGGGCCAGATTCTGCAAATGGCACCGTTATCGGGCAGTGCCTCCAAACATGGCTCCGTTTGCATGTCAATCATGCAATAGCGCCATTTGAAGAATTGTGGCTACATTTCCAGTGCCTATCTCTCATGAGAATCGTGTCTAAGGATGTACCTTTTTAGGTGGGAGAATGGCATGAGTTTTGGAGGCACACTTACCCCCTCTTCTACAAAGCTGCGCAGTAACGGCCCCAAAGTCCATAGAGATTTAAAGGGCTTTGGGGCTGTTGCCGTGCGACAGTTGCTAGCGCGGCTTTGTAAAACAGGCCCTTAGGTGCCTCCATTTTTTTTAGTAGTGTTTTCATTGATTTTTAATTGGCACAATTACTGCACCAATTGAACCAATTCAAACAAGTTAGGCAGCATTAACATGCCTAACTTACAGTGCCGTTATTAGAATCTGGCCCTTAGTGTCTTTCTGCTTATATTAAAGCTAGTCAATAGAACACATTCAATTCGAAAGTACAAACATGAAAAATTCCATTTTTTTCTGGGGTTTTCTTTTTTTAATTAGTATAAAAACTATTGTGATACAAAATCTGTACATTTGGTAAAAATTGTATATAAATATCAATTGCTGTATAAGTTTATTACTATTCTATATCTTTAACAGTCATGTAACAATTCCCCCTGCCCAAAAAAAATCCCCAAAGCAACTGAAAATCCATCTTTGATGGTTCATAATGGTTTAGACAACACTCTCACACTTGATTCCTTTAGAACCTTTTCATTGAAATTGAACATTTTACAGCATTTACGTATAGTCACGTAGTCAAGCCCCATATACATTCACTGATTTTTATTATAACCACTGTGGATATTTTTTTTCTGTCAGCTTTGTAATTTTCTATAACAAATACAATTTATCTGTACGTCTGTGTTTCTTTATAAGATGACCGTTAATCACTAGTGCTACATGACAGCCACAGTAGTAAGTTTAAAACTTCTTCAAAATGTATGAAATGCAAATGTAAAAAGAAAGATTTCTGAATGTCGTCTACTCCCACCAGTGGATCTATTTACATTACGCAAGAGGCAACTGATGCATAGGACAAAGCTGGCGACAAGACGTGTGAATATTTTCTGCATGGGTAGGGCTATAAGAGAGCATAAAGCTTTTCTCTTGAGATTGAGGCAGCTGGCGCTAGAGAGTGCAGTGAAGCGAAGAACAGAATCAATGTTGCTTTAAGACAAAGGCTCTTTGGGAGGTATAGTCCCACAAGGCCTAGACCTCAAACTTAAAAGGAGACATGTGAAGGTGTGACTAATTAGAGAACAAAAATTCTCAGAGCTGTCTAGCCCAGAAGCTGCAAAAGAGGTTGCTGAGAAGACAAAGGCCATGAGACTACCTTTAACCTTCCTTATATAAAGATCTGGTTTTTGATTTTATAGCTCCATTCAGTTTCAACCACATATCCTCCACTGCTCCTACGTTCTCCCAACCCTTCGGCTCTTTCTTCAGGAACTCCTTCATTTTAACAGTCAGCATGCTTAATACTCAGCTTTAGTCCATACATCAAACCATACAGTGTGATGATCACTATATGCCAGGTGGGTATCTACCTAGATGTTGGAAAAACGTTTCCATTTGTGAGCATAAGATCTTGCGTCATCCCTCCCCTTGTGAATTCCATTACCAATTATCTCAGCAGTGCAATTTGAAAAGCATCTACCACCTTTCTGCTTCTTTCTGATTCTGCAGACAGAATTGACAAATTGAAACCCCCCAGCAAAAGTACCTCCCTCTTCATACCCAACTTTTAAATATCTCTGACCAAATCTGTGTCTAATTCTCTGTGTGTGTTGGGATGTCTGTAGACAATGCCCACATGGATGAATGTTCCATCTTTTTTCTCTAAGACAATCCACATTGCTTCTTCCTCTCCCCAGAACCCCTGCATTTCAGCTGCTTTATATGTGAAAAACATTAAAGCCACCTTTCCAACCAGCTCTATCTTTCCTAAATAGGGTATAGCCCGGTATGTTTGGAGTCATTGAGTCTTGTCTCCTTGATAGGAACAATATCCAGGTGTGCCTGCAACATCAGGGCTTTCAAATCATGAACTTTGTTGCATTTGTGAATATAGCTTTCTTGTCCTCGTCTCTCTCACCATCTGTTTTTCCTTCTGCTTAGTCTTCCCATCTACTTTTTTGCTGATTAGTGATTTGCTGAGAGAGTTTATTTTAATTCTTTCTCCACTGCTGTCAGTCTCTTGGTTTTGGCAAGGGTGACTTCCAGAGTTCATCCACTTCTATTCAGCACCCCCACCTTCTAGTTTAAATGCCTAGAAATATATTGCCTGTGTTTCTCCCTAAGGATCCTTTTTCCTGTGTCAAAAAGATGTAGGCCATCATAACAAAAATATCCAAAAAATCAAGAAAAGGATGCCCAAAATAAATCACAAAAAATTGCACCCTCCAAAATACAGGACAGAAAAGTCACCTTTCTTTACAAAAAGGGAGAAAAGACCTCAGTGTCTAATAGGGGCTCTTTAAGCTTCCCATATAGACAGGCTAGTTTTAAACAGAATTTAATCCTAGCAGACACATCCTTGGTCAGAAAAACTCCCAGTTAGTGCGTGAACTTCTATTCTAATTTTCTAATAGTTTTATATTTTTAACAGTTTTTCCTGCTTGCTTTACTCCAGGACTACACCTGAATATCGAAGTGCTCAGATAAGTGACTTCTATTTTTGACAATTGTTGTTTGAAGAAAAGTTTAAAAAAATATATAAAACTATAAGAAAATACATAAAACTATAAGAAAATTAGAATAGAAATTCACGCACTAATTGGGAGTTTTTCTGACCAAGGATGTGTCTGCTAGGATTAAATTCTGTTTAAAACTAGCCTGTCTACATGGGAAGCTTAAAGAGCCCCTATTAGACACTGAGATCTTTTCTCCCTTTTTGTAAAGAAAGATGACTTTTCTGTCCTGTATTTTGGAGGGTGCAATTTTTTGTGATTTATTTTGGGCATCCTTTTCTTGATTTTTTGGATATTTTTGGCCATCATAACAAAACATTTTTTTCCCCCCATCCTCTTAGGGACTTAAAATCTCCTTTTTAGCCACTTATTGAAGTTTTCTATATTTTGTAGCCTTTCTTCACCCTTTCCAAAGGCAGGCGGTATTTCAGAAAAGGCTTCGGTTCTTACCAAGGAAAAAGAACGAGATAGCCGATTTAAGATAAGAGGCTCTTGGGAGATATAAACCCGGGAATCAGACCAAATAAAATGAAAGTGGAAGTAAGGAAGAAGTAGGAACTAGAGAATGACACAGGGACAAATTTGCACAGGAAGGAACTCAATTTCCCCATCCCTGCGAGTTATATCGCTGTCCCTGTCCCAATCCTTTACGCTCTGCCTTAACTGCACAAGCTTCAAACATTTGTGATTTTAAAAGGCTTGAGATTTGTGCAGATGAGGACAGATCTTGCAGGAATGGGGCAGGGATAGGAAAAGAACTTGCCGGGAGGGGGAAAAATTTGTCCCAGTTCATTCTCTAGTAGGGAACTACAGGTCTAAGTCTGACTTCTGTGGTAAGTAAATTAATGGAAACTCTTTTAAAATAGAGAATAGTGAAGTCTCTGGAATCCAATGAATTGCAAGACCCAAGGAAATATGGATTCACTAGAGGCAGGTCTTTTCAGATAAATTTGAACAACTTCCTTGACTGGATGACCAGAGACCTGGTTAGAGGGAGTGCACTAGATGTGTTGTATTTAGATTTTATCAAAGCCTTTGACAGTGTTCTACACAGGTGTCTAATAAATAAACTAAGTGCTCTCGAGATAGGCCCCAAAGTGATGGGTCAGGAACTGGTTGAGTGGAAGGCGACAGAGGGTAGTGGTCAATGGAGATTGCTTTACGTAAAGGGATGTTACCAGTGGTTTGTCTCACAGTTTGGTTCTTGGGCCTGTTCTTTTTAACATTTTTGTAATCAATATTGCTGAAGGGCTGTCAGGTAAGAATTTGCCTCTTTGTGGATGATACCAAAATCTGCAACAGACACCCTGATGGTGTGGATAACATGAGGAAGGACCTAGTGAAGCTTGAGGGATGGTGTGAAATTTGGCAGCTAAGATTTAATGCTAAGACATGCAAGGTCATGTATTTGGGCTGCAAAAAACCGAGGGAACAGTACAGTTTAAGGGATGAAGAACTTTTGTGCACAGAAGAGGAGCGGGTCTTAAGTGTGATAGCATGTGATAATCTTAAAGTGGTCAAACAGGTTGGAAAGGCAACGGCAAAAGCTCAAAGGAAGCTTGGGTGCAAAGGGAGAGGAATGGTCAATAAAAAAAAGGAGTTATTGATGCCCCTGTATAAGACTGTGGTGAGACCTCGTTTAGAATACTGTGTACAATTCTGGAGACCACACCTCACAGGATTGTTGGTCCAGAGGAAGGCTACTAAAATGGTCAGTGGTCTACGTCATAAAACATACGGGGACAGACTCAAAGATCTCAATATTTATAGTTTGGAGGAAAGGCAGGAGAGAGAAGATATAAGAGACTTTTAAATATCTACATGGCATAAATACGCATGAGACGAGTCTTTTTCAATTGAAATGAAACTCCAGAATGAGAAGGCATGGGATAAAGGCTCAGGAGTTATCTAAAGAACCTTTTTACAGAAAGGGTGGTAGATGTATAGAATGGCTTAGTCTCCCAGAAGAGATGGTGGAAACAAAGACTCTCTCAATTCAAGAAAGCATGGGGCAGGCAAGTGGGAACTCTTAGAGAACTGAGGAAATAATGAATGTAGCAGATGGGCAGACTAGATGGGCCATTTGACCTTTAACTGCTGTCATGTTTCTATGTTTCCATCATCTCCACACTTCAGGGAACCCCTATTCATATTACCTGTTATTATGTCATCAGCATAGCTTGCTGGGACTTGTTCAATTCTAAATTTGCTTGTTCTGCGAGTCATCTCTAGTCTAGCCCCTGCGCAGCATCCCCCTTTCCACACATAGGAAGCATAAGCTCCATTATGTCAATCCATGGGTGCAGTAAAAATGAAACAGTAAAATCTTTGCTCCTTTTTTTCTCATCATGTAGAGCAACCAGGGGGCAGATTGAAGGGACTGAAAATTACTACAGTATCACAAGGACTAAGCATATCCATTTCATTGTCCTAATGGGTCCCCCTTAAACAAATGAAGCAACAGGAGCTAGTGCAAGGGACAACAAATATCAAATTTGCCCTATGTGCTCCCTGGACACTGTCTGCTTCAGCCTTTTTAATAATGGTAACAGAAGAGTGAGTATGTGTGTGTGTGTGTTTAGACAGTAGTTTTAAAGCTAAAACCATTCATGTACTCATTCAGGCACTTGGAAGTGTTGTTCCTGTAGACTGATCTTTTCCAGCATCAGGAGTGGAGTTGCTTGGCATCATTATAGCTCCCTTGCTGCTGCTGGGTCGAGAACTGCTGGCATGTACCGAAGATGTTTCACTAAATTCTCCAGCAAGTAGAACTCTGAAATTAGATAAAGAAAAAAAATATATATATATATAGGTTAGCTACAGAATTCATTGGAGGCAGTCTTTGCTTTTATACTTTTCCATGCCCTTTTGAACTTGCTAAAGCAGTGCAGTGACTAACTGTGGGCAAATATTTTTGGTTTCTGGCTTTAGCCTGAGCAGACATGGCAGGAGCAGGCTTGGTCTGCTACATATGCCTGCTTCTATTGTAGATATTGATGTCTGGAGAGGAATTTTGTGTATCGGGAAAGGGATGAGGGCAGTGATGATTTTCTGCTGGTTCATGCCACTGATCAGGAATTTTCTGAATTGTGACAAATTGCTTCCTTTTTTACATTGCAGCCAGATTGGAAGCTGGCTGTATTTGGGCCTGACCCAACATTTTTTTGTTTCATTTGTAAAGATCACTGGAATGGGGTCTTACATGTTGTAATGAAGTTGATTATGTTACTCTAGTCCAGAGATTTTCAACCTTTTTCATTTCATGGCATATTTACACAGGACTAAAATTGTCAAGGTCCTCCACCCCCACACATGTTCCAGCATTTTATCTTCTTTCCCCCCACTCCCACAAATGGTCCAGCATTTTACCTCTCTCACAAATAGTTCAGCATCTCTCTTTTCTGTCCCCTCTCTAGCCAGGCATCTTCCTTCATCTCTCTGCAACCCCCCTCCTCACATGCACATGCAGCGGTCCTGCGGGGGGGGGGGGGTGAATCGGACGTAGGGGGGGGGCATCAGGCTTTCAGGGTGGGGACAGGACTTCAAGGGGGAGAGCAGAGTCGGGGCGGGAGAAAGGAGAGTCGGGGTGGCCAGAGGAGAGTCGGGGCGGGCGAAAGGAGAGTCGGGCAGCGACGGGAGAGTCGGGGCAGCATGCACGGTATACGGGTGTGCGCGGTATATAAAATTTTTTTTCCATATATGTCGGTTTCCCGCACGCTATACCCGTGTGCGCGTTTTACACAGGTGCGCGTTATCTACATGAAAATACAGTAATACATGACCCTCAGCTCACACGGCACACCTGCGGACTAGCCACAGCACACTGACTGAAAAACGTTGCTCTAGTCTGAGCAGCAGCTGGTCCAAAAAAAAAAAAAAAGGTGTAAAGAGAGTTTATGTAACTTTCTAAAGACATACAGATACTCTGGGAGATAGCAATATTTTTATTCTCTTAAAGATGAAATCTTTAGGTTGCAATTCTTTTCCCTATGACATTACATTGGTGTGAACTAATTTCAGAGCTGGCTATATTAAAAGAAAACTAAAGGATCATTTAATGTCATTCTCTTACTAACTACCAGCAGATGAAAGAATTTAAATTGTGTTGAAGTACTTTAAACATTAAACAAAAGTTAATTTGTCACAGACATAGTAAAGTTTTTTTGGCACATTCAGTTATTAAAAAAATAAAGCACAGTTGCCTACTTGTAATGGGGCTCTCCTCGGAGAATAGGATAACAGCCATCTAAAGTGGGTGACACTGATGGCGCCAAGATGGATCAGTGTCCCAGAACTCAGAAAAACAGTAAAGGTTTCCTGAGCATGTGGACTGGCTTGCTGTTTAGGCAAAATATAACATTTATAAATGAAATTTCCAAGCTGCTGCTGCTACTACATCAAGTACCTCTTTCTTGTATGCAGCTCGCTTCATGCTTGTAAAGGAGGGGGAGACGGTATAGCAGATTTATCCTGCTCTCTGAGAACCTCGGTTATAGGTAAGCACTTTCTCAATCAATAAACAGAATATACAGTAGCTAAGGATTCTGTAATTAGAGGTAGCCACTAGAGAATGACACGGTGGTTGTTACCCGCAGGTAACCCGCCGAAACGGAGAGAGAAAATTTAGTGGTCGCTGCGGGGATGGGAACAAGGCCATTCACCGCCCCGTGGAGCGGTGAATGGTCTTGTCTCCGCAGTGAAGCCAGCACGGATTGTGCAGTCCAGCATCCCCACCCGATCGCCGCATCCTACATCCTGCCATCTCCCTCCCTCCACCTCACCTTAGGTGCACAGCAACTTGGGCTGCTGGTATGGCACTGCTCCGTCATTGATGTACAGAGTGGCTTTGCTGCCTGTCTGCTACTGCTCCATCTCTGGACCTACAGTTTGGCTTTCGTCCCTGTTGGGCACTGTTCCTTCTCTTGACATATGAGCAGCTTCATCTGCCTATCAAGCCCTGCTCCGCCTCCGGATCTATAGGATGGCTTAGGTGCCTGCCGAGTCCGACTTTAATTCTTCTCCCAGTTGCATGCTTTAAATAAGCCGCGCGTGTGCGGCTGCTTGAATTGTTGAATCTCCTCCTCCAACGCAATCGGAAACAGGAAGTTGGGTCAGAGGAGACGATTCAACAGCTCAAGCAGCTGCGCATGTGGCTTATTGAAAGCATGCGGCTGGGAGAAGAATTAAAGTCAGACTCAGCAGGCACCTAAGATAAAGTGGAGGGAGGGAGATGGCAGGACGCGGCGATCGGGCGGGAGGGGGCTCCTGGACCGCGCGATCCATGATCGCGCTTGCTCCCTCACACTAGGAAGGAGTGGACAGTAGTCGCGGGGACGGGGTGGGCACAGTGGTTGCGGGAACGGGGCGGTGACAGGGATGGTGGTCGCAGGGACGGGGCGGTGACGGGGACAAATTTTTTCCCCGTGTCATTCTCTAGTAGCCACAACCTGTGAACTATTCTAGGATGGATAGAAAATTGAAGCTATTACAAAAAAAAATGTTGGAGGACTCTCTGACCAAGAGCAGTTTGATCTTGAGAAGGTAATATGTATGGATGAACAAGTGGCTGCTCTTCAGATTTTCACAAGAGGGTACTTTAAAGCGATGAGTGCTAATTTTACCAGAGAGGTGCAGTCTATGCTTGCTTGTAATAAAGACACAGTAGAAAAACTCATTCCTTGTTTAACTTTCCTTCTGTTCAGGGCTGCAAAAGCAAGAAATTTTTAAACTACACACTAGCGTCCTAAGCAGCTCTTCATGATAAAGAATTTTGAACATTCCTGCTTACAGCTTATTCTTACAAACATTTTAGAATGCAATTGAAGACTTATCTTTTTTTCTAAATATCTGACTATTTAGCTCATCTTATTCCATGCATTGTGACTATTGTTAGTAATCTTTTGTAAATCGCGTTGAACTTATGGTTACGCGGTACAATGTACAATGTAATGCAAGTACAAGTACAATGTAATGCAAGTACAATGTAATAATGATGAGACAACGATGACCTACTTGAACTTGTAACTATGTATTTGTAATAACTATGACCTAACTGTATTAACACCTGTACTGATTTACCTGTACTAGCAATTCTATTGAATGTCCATGTCAAATTGTCCATTGTAACTTCTGGGTAACTGACCCAACCTCTTATAGTGTAATCTGACCTTGAACTGCATAGATAAAGGCTGAATAGAAAACATCACACCATAACAATTTTATATTCAGTATTGTTTGGTTTCTGGGTGGGGTGAATGGTTTTAATTAAAAAAAAAAAAAAGTTTTATGTTTATGGGTGGGTTTCTATGTGGGGAGAGCTCTACAGTGCCCAAGATGGTTTTAATTAAAAAAAAGTTTTTATATTTAATGCTGGTGTATTTACCTGCTAATGAATACAGCTTAATCAAGCATTTATAAAACAAAATTTTAAGGATATGTGCCATTATTATAACTATTTTGCAGGATACTGTTATGTGTTGAGATGTTTTCCATTATACCAAGTGATAATACCTTACATAAGTCTATCTTAAACTTGACCAGACAACTATATTTAAAATGTTGGTGTTTCCTTTAAGTATATATGCAGTTTATGTTGAAGCAGGACAGCTGTTGGGCAGAATTTGGCAAGAAAAAACATCCATTTGCCCCTTTATGCTACTTTTGGATGTCTTTCTCTTTTGAAAATGAACCCCATAAGGTGACAAGCTAAAACCCAGCAGCTAGGTACTCCCAAGTCCTTTTCCAAAGGCTGATGTTTCCTGATGTGGTTTATATGTACACCACATACTTGATGATAGGATAGGAGCTTGAAACTAATCCCATACATAAGATGTGTGCAGAACTGGAATAGAATGGGATACACTAGGTCAGTGTTCTTCAACCGCTGGTCTGTGGACCGGTGTCGGTCCGCAAAAATTTCCTACTGGTTAGTGAATAATTTGTGTCCCCTGCAAGCGTGTGTCCTCTGCAAGCGGTCCCCTCCAGGCAGTTACCTCAACCAAGCAAGTTTGACACCGTCTTCCTTCTGGCTTGGCTGCTTCTTATCTTCAGCGTCAGCTGTACTTGTTTGCCGGGACAGTGCACAGTGGCTTTTGCATGCTGCATGTGGCTGACCCAGACCTGGGAGTAGGAGAGATGCACCATGGATCTCTCTCTCTCTCTTTCCCCACTCCCTGTGCACGGGATGGAGGTGGGGACTGAGTTCAAGGGGACGGTGCGGGGACCGAGCTACGGGGATGGTTACGGGGATGGTTTTTTAAATTTCAATCTCAGTAGGTTGCCGGTTCACAAAAAAATTATTTTATTTCTGCCGATCCATAGGTGTAAAAAGGTTGAAGAATACTGCACTAGGTTATGTGCAGCCTTCCTTTTCCCAACCCAAAGCCATATACCATTCATTCCAGCAGTGGCGTACCTAGGGCATGTGACACCCAGGGCCGATCATTTTTTTTAAACCCTCCCAATATAAAAAGGGATTGGAGGAGCACCCCATAGGAGCTGCACCCAGAGCAGACTCCCCCCCCACCCTGCTTTGCTCCCCCCTCCCCTTGGTACACCACTGCCTGAAGAAGGGGTTTTGGTCTCCAAAAGTTAGTAAAAAAATGTAATACAATTAGTCCAATTAAAAATTACCTTATTTCCATTTTCTATTTATAAATGTTTATCAATACAGCTACAATACTACTTTATTCTAAAGCAACAACAAAAAATATTTTTTTCTACCTTTTATCTTCCTTTCCCTCCCCCCATCATATATATATATGATGGATCGCTAAGTAAATACTCTGCCCAACAGTTGTCCTGCTTCAACATAAGCTGCATATATACTTAAAGGAAACACCAACATTTTAAATATAGTTGTCTGATCAAGTTTAAGATAGTGCCCGCCCAAAATGTCAGGTCTGGCTATGCCACTTCAGGGAAGGTTGATTAATGTAAGATTCAACCTTATATGAATGAATGTCAATAAAGGCAGCATTAAATCATCCACAAACAGCAAAAAAGGAACAATAATAGTTATTAATACAGTTTCAAAAATGGCGTTTAGAATCCAAAAGTAGAGTAAAATAACTCAGCATAGGGAAAAACCCTTTTATAAATTTTCATAGGATCAATCATTGCACCATCTTGTTAGAATAAATGATTTTTAAATAACTTCATAATTCATAAGTACTGTAATTCTTAAATTTCCATAATGTGAAAATAAAGTCCAAAGTTTTGTGAAAAGCTCATATAAGTAAACAGATTTAGTTTCAATGTCTCTGCAGCGGTGACCCAGCGGGGTTCTGACGCGTTTCGCCGTCCTGGCTTCCTCAGAGAACCCGCTAATGCTGTGTGTGACCTTAAAAAATAAATCCTCCTTTAATAAGAAACAACAAGAAAGATACATAGTAACATTTTACAAAGAGAACTTTTAACAAAGAAAACTTTTAACCAAACACTCACAGACTTGTCAGTTGGGTACCTAATTCAAAAGGGAAAAGAAACTTCCTCGTGTTCTATGACATGAATGCTCTGCTGAGCACCCTGTACTTATGAAGTGTGAGGCTGTCTATCATCTGTGAAGAAACGCCCACCATTCTACTTCACGGTTTAACCCAGCAGGGGTGACTGTCTTCCAATGGTAAATCCATCTCTGCTCTCTTTTCCACAACCAAGCTTGGACATTTCCTCCTCTCTTTAGCTGAGCCACTTCTAGTACTATGAACTGAAGATCAGAAAGCTGATGTGAAGCAGTGTGCCAATGCTGCACTAATGGAGCCTTTAAATCGTTCCTCCTAATTTTGCTCAAATGTTCCGTAATCCGAACTTTGATACTTCTAGTGGTGTGGCCAATGTAAAGTAAATTACATGGGCATATAATCATATACACCACTTTCTGTGTATTGCAGTTTGTATGTTGTTGGAGGATATGCTTTTTAGGCAAAATAGGGTGATTGATGTATGTTGTAACTAACGCATGGGAGCAAATAGTGCAGTGTCCACACATAAAATGGCCTTTAAGATGTTGGGGAGTGCTAGTGTGGTGACTAATATATTGGGAAGTGGTGAGATGGTCACGTAGATTTCTGCCTCTAGAAAAAGCAAACATAGGGGGTTGGGCGAGACTTTTATGAACCTGGAGGATATGCCAATGAGATTTGATGATTTTTTTAATCCTAAACGCTTTGTATGAGTGAGGAAGTGTGCACACCATGCGGGCTTCTGCAGGAGATTGAGTTTGCTGAAGGAGGTAAGTTCTGTGTGCATATAGAGCTCTTTTATAGGCTTTCTTGATGGTACCATAAGGTTCATAGTACTAGAAGTGGCTCAGCTAAAGAGAGGAGGAAATGTCCAAGCTTGGTTGTGGAAAAGAGAGCAGAGATGGATTTACCATTGGAAGACAGTCACCCCTGCTGGGTTAAACCGTGAAGTAGAATGGTGGGCGTTTCTTCACAGATGATAGACAGCCTCACACTTCATAAGTACAGGGTGCTCAGCAGAGCATTCATGTCATAGAACACGAGGAAGTTTCTTTTCCCTTTTGAATTAGGTACCCAACTGACAAGTCTGTGAGTGTTTGGTTAAAAGTTTTCTTTGTTAAAAGTTCTCTTTGTAAAATGTTACTATGTATCTTTCTTGTTGTTTCTTATTAAAGGAGGATTTATTTTTTAAGGTCACACACAGCATTAGCGGGTTCTCTGAGGAAGCCAGGACGGCAAAACGCGTCAGAACCCCGCTGGGTCACCGCTGCAGAGACATTGAAACTAAATCTGTTTACTTATATGAGCTTTTCACAAAACTTTGGACTTTGGACTTTATTTTCACATTATGGAAATTTAAGAATTACTTATGAATTATGAAGTTATTTAAAAATCATTTATTCTAACAAGATGGTGCAATAATTGATTCTATGAAAGTTTATAAAAGGGTTTTTCCCTATGCTGAGTTATTTTACTCTACTTTTGGATTCTAAACGCCATTTTTGAAACTGTATTAATAACTATTATTGTTCCTTTTTTGCTGTTTGTGCTACATTTCCTTTGGAACAATATTCAATTTATTCAATTACCCAGTTGTATTATATTGAGCATTAAATCATCAGCATATTATACCAGAATAGAATTTTCAGGAAACACTGCCGCCAAGCAACACCGCACCGAAACCCCTCTTCAGCAGCAGGAGGGATGCCCATTCCCTCCCGCCAAGCAACAGCCCCCTGCCCCCCATCCCCCCCTTGCCTTATTTAAGATCAGCCGGAGGGATGCCTACTCCCTCTGGACAGCAAGCCTGCCTCTTCAAAATGCCAAAGAACATAAGACACCTTTGTTCATTCATTTATGCATCTTTCCAGTGTTTCTGCTTCAAAAATAGCATCTTGTTAGACAAAGCATACAAACTATGCATTATGAATTATAGCCCACTCAAAAATATAATTTTTCTTTTAAATTTGAATACAATAATACAGTGCCTCACCTTGCTTCATTCATAGGTTGCACGCTTCCAGATAAGCTGCTTAACTTCTTACTATTACCAGTCTCACTTTTCTTTTCCATCTGTAGTGTGGGCATCTCACAACCAGATGGTGCTTGTGATGAATGTTCTTCTCTGTCATCATTTACTTTTTGGGTGCATGTTTCAAGCCCTTTCGTGTCGTCTTTTATTGATATTTCTTGGGTATTTTTTGTTTCTGCACATGCCTCTTGGCTTAAAATGTCATGATTGGTAATTGACACTGCTGAAATTCCATGATTTGCCTTCATACCTGTACTTGTCCCCATTGACTTGGAGATTACCTTCAATTTGTGTGAGCTAGATTTGTAGCGTTTCTTATGTTTTACTTGAGAATTATGCTTCAAAAAGAATTCACACGATTCCTGAAGTACTCTTCTGCTCTCTCTGATTGGGCTGTAAAACACAAACACAGTGACGGTGCTCAGCATTGAAGGTAACGAAACCTTAAGTGGCTAACAACAAAAAAAAACGGATCCAACAATTCTGCAGTGGAAAAAAGTATCAAAAACAAAAAGGAAACTGCAGAGATGATGTACTGAAGTCAGGAATTTTATTAAAAGACAACAAGTGTTGTATTTCAAATAATGGTTCTTTTTTGAAAAACACCGGGACCCGACACGGTAGGAAACGCTGGTTTCTATTTTCCATTTGGTTCTACTTTACACCTGGTACGATTCGCAGCTAGGACCCCCGAGGAAGGAGCATTTCTTCAAAATACGGACCGTGTTGGGTCCCGGTGTTTTTCAAAAAGAACCATTATTTGGAATACAACACTTGTCTTTTAATTAACTAAGAAAAACCTCCACAGATTCCAACAGATTCAGAATGCTGCGGCCAAGCTCATCTTCGCTAAAAGTAAATTTGACCATGTCTTCCCGCTCCTGGCCAAGCTCCACTGCTTCCGATAATCGCCAGGGTCCACTATAATGCACCTGTTTAACTTTCAAAATCCTATATGGTATCCTCCTCCCTTTATCCCTCTTCTTGGAATTCCTCAAACCCTAATACCACCAGATCCTCCCACAAATTAAAAACTATCCCTTCCCCTCGCTAAAAAGGCATTTCCCACACAGGAAAGCTGGGACCTCCTTCCACTTCAAAATCACTGAGCTCTGGAACAACCTTACCTCCCCTCTTCGGAACTTGAGCTCTCTCCAAGTTTTCCATAAACATCTGAAAACCTGGCTTTTCTCAAAAAATGTAAGTCTCCCTCCCAACTTAGGAAATCAAGGAAACTTCTTATTCTTGGCATCTCCAAGTCCTCTAAATTTTCTTCACACTTCTACCTCTAACCCTCTGTTGTAGTTCCTTCCTATTTCTCCTACTGTAAACTGCGTCGAGCTCTACGAACGTGGAGATGATGCGGTATACAAACCTAAGAATTAGATTAGATTAATAAAATTCCTGACTGCAATTTCCTTTTGTTTTTGATATCTTAAGTGGCCATGCATTCATAATCTTACTGTTGCTGTGAACTACTGCATTAACTAGAAGGATTATATTCCAAAAAAGCTCAGCAGTATTCTCTCTGCAAAAGTTTACATCTGTGAAAAAAAGATATATATTTTTGTGCCCATGCCATCATTAAAGAACTGATAGTTTCCCAAAACAAAATAGCCAATAAATAATTGTATTTCATCTTCTTCCTCTACTTCCCACCGACAACAGAAAATTCTTACTCTCTTTTGTGATTCCTGTTGAAGAAGTTGACCCATTCAGAGCAAGTCTTTCTACTTCCCACCCAGAAGACAGCTGAGATGCCAACAATTAGTGTCATCAAGTATTTGATCAGAAACAAGGACAATTCAGGTCTTGCCAATGCTTTAACCTTAAAAATAAAATATAGTACATTTCAAAAATCTGAAAAATCTATCTAGACAGGCATATACATACTGTACAGCACAAATATTAAGACACCTCTGGAATTTTTCTTGACAGTTTTGATCTCATGGAGACATTGTGTGCTTGTTTATTTTTATTTAAAACATGCATATATACCTTTTACTATCATTTTCTGACTTATTAATGGTTCACTAATGTTTTAAGTATTAGAAATTCAATTTAAATTTGAAAATGATTTTTAGCTTTTTGGATTATTGAAAACCAAATTAGAATCAGTGCATTAGATGACATAGCCGCAATTAAGCTGAAAACCTGAAGAGGAAAAAGTAACCCTTGGTTATGATGATAACACTTTTAGACTCAGAAACAATTATGTAGAAGACTGGAAAAGAAATGGAGGACAACAAAGATACTTACCTATACAGGTGTTTCTCTGAGGACTCCCCCCCCCCCCCCCCCCCCCCCCCCCCCCCCCCCCCCCCCCCCATTACATATATTCTCAAATGTGGCCAACGTTATCCATGGAACCCAGTACAGACACTACCAAGTGCACTGTCACTTTAAATCTATAGGCAGTGCCCATACTGTGTAAGTGCCTTTGCCTTCCCACCAGACGGCTTACAGGACCATCAGTTCAGTAACAAAGCTACAAGTCAACTAAGGGAGGTGGAAAGGTTGTGGGAATATATGCCTGCTGTCCTCATAGAAAACCTGCTTTCTCATAGCATAAGCAGGCGTAATATTCTCACAAGTGGGATTCCCAAGCTGCCAGGATCACAACTCTAGATGAAGATAACAGCTATTACACAGCCTTCCTGAGTATACATGAAGGAGATACAGTTCACTAGGCAAGTGAAGATACAGTCAAACCTCGGTTTGCGAGTAACCCGGTTTGCGAGTGTTTTGCAAGATGAGCAAAACACTCAGCAAACTTTTGACTCGCAAATCGAGTGTTGACTCGATTTGCGAGCACCCCCCGATAACTGGCATCGCTCCCCCCCGCTCGCAAAGGCCCCCTCGCCCCCCCCCCCCGCCCCCCGCCTGCACAACTTAACCCCCACCCCAACCCCCGTCTAGCACAGGCATAGATCGTGAGCCTAGAAGATCTTCCGGCTTCTGCCTGCCTGCCTTGAGCATGCATCTGCGCATGCTCAAGGACTTCTAATTCTCCCTCTCGCCGAGATTCTCAGGGGGGGGGGAGCGATGCCGGTTATCGGGGGGGGGGGGAACATATCAAAGCGAGTTTCCATTATTTTCTATGGGGAAACTCGCTTTGATAAACGAGCATTTTGGATTACGAGCATGCTCCTGGAACGGTTTATGCTCGTAATCCAAGGTACCACTGTAGTTCTCTTGGTAACAGAAACTCCAAGTCTGTTAGAGTCAAATGCCACAAAGAGTTGTGAAGATCCTCTGTGATAATAATAATAATAGTTTATTTTTATATACCGCCAAACCATCAGTTCTTGGCAGTTTAAGCAATAGTAATTACTACAAGTAATTAAAATACAGGCAAATACTGACTATAATTAAGGAAGAAACTAAGGATTTTAACACTGATGTTGTTATCCATCTGGGAACAAATGACCTGGCCAACAACTCCACACTTGCAGCACAGAAAGCTTTTCGGGAGCTTGGTGAGGGCGGTGAAACCTTTTGTAAAGACTTAGCTTTTTCTGAAATACTGCCTGCATATGGAAAAGGAGAGCAAAGAATGAAAAAACACAGAGGACTTAATAGATGGCTCAGAGCCTGGTGTCATCAAGAAGGCTTCAGGTACATTAGGAGGATGGGGAAATACATGGAAGACAAGAAGCTATATTGCACTGATGGGCTACATATTACTACAGCAGGAAAAAGAAACCTTGCAGAGAAATTTAGACATATATTTTTCTAGGCATTTAAACTAGAAGGTGGGGGTGGTGTATGTAGAGACCACCCCGGCAAAAGAAAAGATGTGATAGTAGTAAAGGCTGCAACAAAAGCAATATCAGCAACTCATTTCTTAGTATTGCAACGGAAAGTGAAACGACACAAAAATCCATACAAAAAAGGAGATTATCGCTGAAAATAGCTGGAAAGCGATGACCACAAATGCTCGCAGTCTAAGCAACAAAGTTCATGATCTGCAAGCCCTGATATTAGAGGCAGATCTAGATATTGTTGCTATCACAGGACATGGTTCAGTGAATCACATGGATGGGATGCAAACATACCGGGATATAATCTTTTTAGGAAGGACAGAGATGGTCATAAAGGTGGAGGAGTAGCTCTCTATGTAAAGATCAATATCCAAGCGACCGAAATGCAAGGGACCTGGGGAGAGGAAGAAGCGATATGGATTGCTCTGAAAAAGAAAGATGGAACTTCTATCTACGTGGGTGTAGTCTACAGACCTCCGACTCAATCGCAGCAAATTGATAAGGATCTGATTGTGGATATCCAAAAGTTTGGAAGGAAAGAGGAGGTTCTGCTGTTGGGAGATTTCAACCTGCCGGATGCGGACTGGAATGTTCCGACTGCGGAATCGGAAAAGAAGTAGGGAGATTGTGGATGCCTTTCAAGAGGCCTCTGCTCAGACAAATGGTGACGGAACCCACAAGGGAAAAAGCGATTTGGATCTGGTCCCACACAAATGGAGAGAGTATCTCTAATGTTCGAGTGGGTGTTCACCTGGGTAGTAGCGATCATCAAACGGTTTGGTTTGATATAACGGCTAAAGTGGAGAGGCGGGCCGCACGATACTTAAAGTCCTAGATTTCAAACGTACGGACTTTAATGCAATGGGAAAGTACCCTGAAGAAAGAGCTGTTAGGATGGGAGGACATAAGAGAAGTGGAAAGACAGTGGTCCTAAGCTGAAAGGAGCGATAAAAATGGCTACGGACCTTTATGTGAAGAAAATCAATAAAAACAAGAGGAAAAAGGAAGCCGATATGGTTCTCCAACCTAGTGGCTGAGAAAATAAAGGCGAAAGAGTTGGCGTTCATGAATATAAAAAAACCCAAGAAGAGGAGAGCAGAAAGGACTACAGGGTGAAAACTGAAAGAAGCCAAGAGAGAGATACGTTTAGCGAAGGCACAGGCGGAAGAACAAATGGCTAAAAATGTAAAAAAGGGAGATAAAAATTTTTTCAGATATATTAGTGAAAGGAGGAAGATAAAAAATGGAATTGCTAGGCTAAAAGATGCTGGGAACAAATATGTGGAGAGTGATGAGGAGAAAGCAAATGTGCTAAACAAATACTTCTGTTCTGTGTTCACAGAAGAAAATCCTGGAGAAGGACCGAGATGTCCGGCAAAGTTACACGAGAAAATGGAGTAGATTCTGCGCCGTTCACGGAGGAGGGTGTTTATGAGCAACTTGAAAAACTGAAGGTGGACAAAGCGATGGGACCAGACGGGATCCATCCCAGGATACTAAGGGAACTCAGAGAGGTTCTGGCGAGTCCTATTAAAGACTTGTTCAACAAATCTCTGGAGACGGGAGTGATTCCTGGGGATTGGAGGAGAGCGGATGTGGTCCCTATTCATAAAGTGGTCACAGGGATTGAAGCAGGAAACTACAGGCCGGTGAGCCTCACTTCAGTTGTTGGAAAAATAATGGAAGTGTTGCTGAAAGAAAGGATAGTGTATTTCCTTGAATCTAATGGGTTACAGGATCCGAGGCAACCATGGCTTTACAAAAGGTAAATCGTGCCAAACGAATCTGATTGAATTTTTTGATTGGGTGACCAGAGAGCTGGATCAAGGGACATATGCTAGATGTAATTACTTGGATTTCAGCAAAGCCTTTGATACAGTTCCTCATAGGAGGCTGTTGAACAAACTTGAAGGGCTGAAGTTAGGACCCAAAGTGGTGAACTGGGTCAGAAACTGGCTATCGGACAGACCGCCAGAGGGTGGTGGTAATGGAAGGTCGCTCGAAGGAAGGAAAGGTGACTAGTGGAGATCCCTCAGGGTTCGGTGCTGGGGCCAATCCCTGTTCAATATGTATGTAAGTGACATTGCTGAAGGGCTAGAAGGAAAAGTGTGCCTTTTTGCAGATGATACCAAAATTGTGTAAACAGAGTAGACACGAAGAGGGAGTGGAAAATATGAAAAAGGATCTGCAAAAGTTAGAGGAATGGTCTAATGCCTGGCAACTAAAATTCAATGCAAAGAAATGCAGAGTAATGCATTGGGGATTAATAATAGGAAGGAACCGTATATGCTGGGAGGAGAGAAGCTGATATGCACGGACGGAGAGAGGGACCTTGGGGTGATAGTGTCCGAAGATCTAAAGGCGAAAAAACAGTGTGATAAGGCAGTGGCTGCTGCCAGAAGGATTCTGGGCTGTATAAAAGAGAGGCGTAGTCAGTAGAAGGAAGAAGGTGTTGATGCCCCTGTACAGGTCATTGGTGAGTGCCCCCACTTGGAGTATTAGTGTTCAGTTTTGGAGACCGTATCTGGCGAAAGACATAAGAAGACTTGAGGCGGTCCAGAGTGAGGGCGACGAAAATGATAGGAGGCTTGCGCCCAGAAGACGTATGAGGAGAGACTGGAAGACCTGAATATGTATACCCTAGAGGAAAGGAGAGACAGGGGAGATAATGATTCAGACGTTCAAATACTTAAAGGGTATTAACGTAGAACAAAATCTTTTCCAGAGAAAGGAAAATGGTAAAAACAGAGGACATAATTTGAGGTTGAGGGGTGGTAGATTCAGGGGCAATGTTAGGAAATTCTACTTTACGGAGAGGGTGGTGGATGCCTGGAATGCGCTCCCGAGAGAGGTGGTGGAGGGTAAAACTGTGACTGAGTTCAAAGAAGCGTGGGGATGAACACAGAAGATTTAGAATCAGAAAATAATATTAAATATTGAACTAGGGCCAGTTACTGGGCAGACTTGCACGGTCTGTGTCTGTATATGGCCGTTTGGTGGAGGATGGGCTGGGGAGGGCTTCAATGGCTGGGAGGGTGTAGATGGGCTGGAGTAAGTCTTAACAGAGATTTTGGCAGTTGGAACTCAAGCACAGTACCGGGTAAAGCTTTGGATTCTCGCCCAGAAATAGCTAAGAAGAAAAAAAAAAAAAAAAAAAAAAAAAATTTAAATTGAATCAGGTTGGGCAGACTGGATGGACCATTCGGGTCTTTATCTGCCGTCATCTACTATGTTACTATGTTACTAGAACCAAATAACAGTGTCTTATAAAAGAAAGTAATACAGTTCAAAAAAGATACTAACTAACAAAATGCAACCCTAACTTATTCAGAGTAATATATACACAATACAAATTATTTATACTAAAATAGGTAAGAAACTATGAAAGTTATTCCATAAAATAATAAAAATCCACTTATCATGATAATTTTAAAATCGATTAAATTTTGTATTGTTTAAATAAATAAGTTTTAAGATCTTTCCGAAATTGATAATAAGTAAGGGATGGAGAAATAAGAGTATTCAAACATGAATTCATTACTCCTGCTTGATAGTGGTTCTTAAACCTGTGCTGGGGAACCCCCAGCCAGTCAGGTTTTCATAATGGCTGTAATGAATATGCATGAGAGAAATCTGCATGTCTGTCACCTCAATTATATGCAAATCTGCCTCATGCATATTCATTAGGGATATCTTGAAAACCCAACTGGCTGGAAAGGTCCCCCAGGACAAATTTAAAAACCACTGCTCTTTGAGGTTTAGTCTAATCCAGGTAGTATGCCAGAACACGCTTACAGTCCAAGGTGTGATGAACTATCTGTCCAGGATGTATATGCAGTTTTGGAAAGAAAACAGACAGACTATGGACTTGTTGAGGTGGAATTCTGAGACAACACTAAATAGGAATTTTGGATGAGTTTGAAGCACTACTCTGTTGTAGTAGAACCTTGTATAGGTGAATCCGATACAAGAGCTTAAAGTTCACTCACATGGCATGCAGAGGTGAAGGTTATGAGGAAAACGACATTCCAAGTGAGAAGTTTGAGAGAGCAAGATGTAAGCAGCTCAAAAGGGAGGCTTCATGAGAGCAGATGGTATGACATTAAGATCCCAAGCAACAGGTAGAGGATTTCATGGAGAATAGACCTTTCATGAAACAGGCTATCAAGAGGTGAACAGAAAGAAGTTTGTTGTCCAAGGGGAATGAAACGCACTGAGATGTACTTGAACAGAATTGGTTTTTAGACTAGAGTTAGAGAAGGTAGATGGTAGTGGACAGGTGACGGGTTCCATGGAATGTAAAGTACACCCGGAAGAAAATCTTGTCCATCTGAAGCGGTAACAGCGCTGAGTTGAAGGTTTTCTAGATGCTTCAGTGCCCGTAGGTACTGCAGCCAAGAGGGAGGAAGCATTTACTTGCTTGGTGAAAGAAACCACGCTGTATTAAGGAGTGGGGATTAAGGTGAAGGAGCTATAACATGGCTATAACATGTAAGGTTTCTTGGTCAAGAACTCTGGGAAGAGTAGAAACTAGACGCCCTAAAACAGTGTTCTCCCCAGAAATTTTTTCCAGCCGGGTGGCATGAAAAAGTAGTCGGGTGGAGCGGGACGGGGAAATTTGGTGGTGGGGAAAATTAAGGGCTCCTTTTACTAAGCTGCAATAGAGTTTTTAGCGCGTGCAGAATTGCCGCGCTACACGACTAGAACTAACGCCAGCTCAATGCTGGTGTTAGCATCTAGCATGTGCGGCAATTCTGCGCAAGCTAAGCGCACGGTAAAACTGCTATCGCAGCTCAGTAAAAGGAGCCCTACATGTGTACTATTTGCATTAGTTAATTATTGTTATTTTCCAATGCTCAATATGACTGCCTTTCTTAAGGTTTGACACTTGTTCCATAATTTTTTATTAAATTTAAGAAGTATCCAATTCTAGAAGTGAATAATTAGATATTTGCCCTCTTTCAAATGGTATAGAGCAGCGTCTCTCAAACTTTTTTAACTCTGGCACACTAAACAGAGCAAATGTTTTTTGTGGCACACTAAATGCAGCAAATGTTTTTCATGGCTGGAAAAATTTTCTGGGGAGAACACTGTTGCCGTTAGTTTTCAAGGTCCAATCACGTCAAAGACTGATGCTTATCTGGGCAGTTGTATAATACAAAGAATGGATAAGATAACATGAGAAGTGAAATTGTCATGAATCAGAGGGATACATACCGTGTAGGTCCTAAAAGCAGGCTTGTGAATTAGATATAAACTATGAAGCATATGTGACACCCGAGGCCCATCATTTTTTTTACACACCCCCCATCTGTATGAAAACACTGATTTTTAGTAACAATCCACACATCACGCAAGAGTGTACCTAGGAAAAGGCAGCATCTTACATACTGCAGTGAGCAATACATCAATACACCCATTGTAAAACTAAACAAGCCAGACTAGTACAGATCAATCCTACACAGTAAATCCTAACTGAAAACCATGTCCTTTCGAATACACAGAACACAGAAAACACACCTTCGCCTAGTATGGAATATGTAATCACAACTAACCCCTCTCCCTTTTACAAAACTGTAATGTGGTTTTTAGCCATGGTGGTAACAGCTCAGACTTTCATAGAATTCTGAGCAATTACCACCATGGCTGGTGCTAAAAAAACTCTCTACAGTTTTGTAAAAGGGGGGTAAAATAGAAAAACGTAGACAAAAGGTGAAATTGAACCACCAAGAAGCTAGACTCTGCATACAATGCAACACTACAAAGAACAGCGATGCATCTCCCCCTAAAGCAAAAAATAAATAAATATAATTTTTTTCTACATTTTCTTCTCTGGTTTCTGCTTTACTCATAGTCTTGTCACTCTCTTCCTTTCATCCACTGTCTACCCTCTCTCTGCCCCTTCTATATGTCATCTTCTCTCCTTGTATTCCATTTCCATCTCTCCCTTCACCCCTATTATTCTGGCATCCATCTTCTTCCCTTCCCTCCTCCAATAGTCTGGCATCTCTCTCCTCTTCTTCCCTTCCCTCTCCCACACCCCCATGTGTCTGGCATTTCACTCTCTCCTCTCCCTTCCCCCCACTTCCATCAGCATCTGCCCCCTTTCTCTCCCTCCAACACCCTTCCATACCACCCTGACCCCTTTTTCTCCCCTCCACCACCCTTCTATGCTCCTCTCTCCCTCCAAACCAGCAAGGTCCCATGATGACTGCTTCTGTTGTCTCTGCCTCTGGAAGATGTAAGTGACGTTGGAGGGGGTGGGCCGGCAGACGCAGGGAGTTGCAGCTGCCGGTCCACCCCGTCCGACATCACTTACGTCTTCCGGAAGCAGAGGCAGCAAATACAGTCATTGCGGGACTTCCTGCACTTCAGTGCGGCTGCCGACTCTGCTTCGGAATAAGTACGGCAGCTGTGCTGAGGTGCAGGTGCCATTTAGAGCAGCTCAGAAGATTCTGGATCCAGCCGGCTGTGTACCCTCCTAGGGCTGGCACCCAGGGCGGTCTGCCACTAATGGAGGGGACAAAAAATAATAAAAAGAATGGATAACTTGACCGATTTAGATAGGTCATACAATTATAACCACAAAAATGTCATAAAATGTAATTCTAAACTCAAAAGACTCCAGATGAAAAGCAGACTATAGAAAGGAAACCAGAAAAGACCAACCCATAGTACTAAGATCCAAATGCTAAAATCGGACATGTCCATTATGAAGAGACGTATGGATCACCGCTAATTATAATGAGTGAGTCTTTAAAATATGAGACGGTAACGGATAGCCAGACCTTGTGGACGGAAGTGACAAATACTGGAGCCAAAACCAGAGCACTGTGATGAAACTTGCATGGAAATATGGATACCTATTTATACTTTTGAGTAAAATTGCGATGCGAACATGTCATAGAAAAGAATAAATAATGTGTAAACTAAAAACCAAGAACAATATATTGTAACACCAAACTCAGAATTAATGAAATAACATGCTAAAAGAACTTAAACACTCCCCCCTTAAAATAGGGCATATACATACTTAAAATGATGGCTGGTTACAAACAGTATGTCTAGACTATATAGACCTAAACAGGGCAAAAGTAAACGTATGAGAAATGAACAATACAGTGTATCTTGAAAACATAAGCCGACAGTAGCTCAAAGACAAGCCGACCGGGTAGATGAAAAGTGAAACCTGGGAAAGATCTAAATTATTGTTCAAATGAGCTTCTTTTTTTTTTTTATTATTATTTATTTATAGAATTTTTACAAAATTTCCAAGCATATACATCTTGTACAGTAAAGTGAGATCACACAACATATTAAATTAACATTCCAAAATTAATATTACTACAAGGAACTTCTAATCTAGCTGATCTCACACTAGTCCTCAATATTATTAGATCCATAATTAAGAGTAGAACAAATATAATTCAAATTAGTTAAATAAGAAAAAAATCCTTTTCTGACTAAAGTGCAGGGAATTAACCTTCAATAGACGTTATTATGTTGTTATTATTCCTTTTTCTAGACGTTTCACTGAGATAAAGCTAATCAGCTGAGATGGCTCTGTAAATATATACTTAAATGATAAATATCTAACTACACATTTACATGGATATCTCAAAAAGAAAATACCCCCTATTTGAGTCACTCCAGGCTTAAGAATTAAAAATTCTTTCCTTCTTTTCTGAGTCTCTCTAGAGACATCAGGAAAAATCTGAATATGCTGCCCCAGGAAGTCTTTGGATCTGTTTTTGAAGAAAAGTTTTAATATCCAATCTTTGTCTGGAGCCAAAGCGACAGACAACAAGAGAGTAGCTGGAACAGCCAGTTCCCTATCTGATTGTTCCAGTATTGCCGAAATGTCCATTGACCTCTCCCGGGGTTCCTCAATTTTCCCTTCTTCTTTGGATATGGGCTTAGCAGATAGATAATACACTCTTGTAAGAGGAGGTAAGGAGTTTTCAGGAATTTCCAAAATTTCCATAAAATATCTTTTCACCATTTCTCTAGGAGAAGTTGACAGGATTCTTGGAAAATTTATAAATCTCAAATTATTTATACGACCATTATTCTCCTGCACTTCCAACTTCTTTCCTGAGTAATATATTATCTTTAACCAACATATCTTGATTTTGTTTCAGTAAGATTAACTCCTTATTTGTATTTTGTGTCTCAGTTTTAAATTGTAACATATCCTGCTTTAAAACTTTTATTTCTTCCTTTTGTTCTTTTAATTCTTTATCCAAACTTTTTATTTGAGGATTTAAGGAATTCCCCAAATTCACTACCAAGTCCCATAATGCTTCGAGTGTGACTGTAGGAGGTTTGTAGGTGAAAAAAGTTGTAATGGTGTAGTATCTAAATGTTCAGAAATTAGCTTTACCTCAGTGTGGTCTTGTATTCCTCCAACCTCTGTTGTTGTCCCGGTCGCAAGTCCCGTTGTCATATTCAGCGAGCCCTCCATACTAGCCTCTGTGGACAAAGAACTAGCCACCTCCTCAGGTGGATTCTGGTCCCGTGGAGAGCTAGTAGCTTGCGGCGTGGGTTGGAGGGGTGGCGTCCTAACGTCGGGGCTAAGAGTGACTTCATGCTCAGGGGAGCCCACCGTACTACTCTCCGGGGGTATCCCCAATGAGCTAGCACCCGACCCTTCTTGTTCCCGTTGTAGGCGTCGGAGAAAATCATCAATAGTAACCACTGGAGTTAAGGGTCGCCGGGAGGCTCCTCCGGCGTTCCTTCCTCGTCTTTTTGGCATTATTAAGAAAAAGAAGAAAAGAGAAAAACTTCAACGCCGTCCTCACTGCAGCAGTTAAGGAATATATACTTCTTGGATCCAATAATAGGGAGCAGGATCTGATCCGGATCTAAGTAATCCATATGAATTTCCCATTACCGGCTCCCGGTCTCCACGTGGCTCCTAAGGGGCTCCCAAGGGGCCTTGCGTGCCCCTTAGGGCACGCCCCTTAGGCCACGCCCTGCGGCCGCGCGGCTGCGGCCGCAACCACAGCAGCGGCTGCTTTAAGTAATATCGGAGACGGACCTGGTGACGTCAGGGGTCCGTCTCTGCTAATGCCTGCATGCACCGCCAGCCAGCCAGGAGGAAAGGAAAAGCCGCCGCCGTTCAATCCGGGGTCAGCACGGGACACCCCACAACTCCACTCCGGTCCAGTAAGCTGCTCCCAGCACAGTCACAGCAGCGGCTGCTTTAAGTAATATCGGAGACGGACCCGGTGACGTCAGGGGTCCGTCTCTGCTAGTGCCTGCATGCACCGCCAGCCAGCCAGGAGGAAAGGAAAAGCCGCCGCCGTTCAATCCGGGGTCAGCACGGGACACCCCACAACTCCACTCCGGTCCAGTAAGCTGCTCCCAAATGAGCTTCTTTTAAAACCAAAGAATAAAACCACAGCAATCGGGAAAGTAAAAAAAAAGGGAGAGTAAAATGGACTTACCGAAAAGGTCTCTGCACTGATGAGATAAACTCGTACGCAGAATAAATGTGAACACGTGACAGTGGGGCTATGATATTTGATCCGTTGAAAGAGGTGCCAAAAAAGTGTCGGCAGTGGATTGGATGCATACTGATAGGGGAGGGGCATCGGGCTGTTAAAAAAGCTGCTTTAATAAATGAAAATACTGGTGAAAAACTAAATAAAAAACCAAAACCATGATAAAATACCAAACCTGACTGCAAATGGTAGTGAAAGTAGCATAAGGCACCCATTGTACTGTTAGTGCCAGAGCTACTTAGAATAAAGAACCGTGCTGTACTTGAGGAGATAAGATGTAAAGTGCTGGCCCCTCACTGCACCACTTGATAAAACTAAGAAGCGATGTTCTAGAGCAGGGGTGCCCACACTTTTTGGGCTTGCGAGCTACTTTTAAAATGACCAAGTCAAAATGATCTACCAACAATAAAATACCCCACAAAGCACACTGTAAGCATAGAAAATGTTAATTATCATTCCTATTCTGGGTTTTTTTCAAAGAGGTCAAAGCAGATGACTCTATGCACTGTCACCTCAGTAACAACCATAGAAAAATAGACAAATATACCCCCTCCCTTTTTACTAAACCACGATAGCAGTTTTTAGCGCAGGGAGCTGCGCTGAATGCCCAGCGCTGCTCTCGACACTCTTAGGCTCCCTGCGCTAAAAACCTCTATTGTGGTTTAGTAAAAGGGGACCATACTGTAAAATATAGACTGCAGATAAAAATTCAGACACATTTTGATCACTAAATTTAAAATAAAATTTTTCCTACCTTGTTGTCTGGTGATTTCATGAGTCTTTGGTTGCACTTTCTTCTTCTGACTGTGCATCCAATCTTTCTTCCCTTCTTTCAGCCTGTATGCTTCCTCTCCTCCAGACCTCATTCCCTCCCCCAACTTTTTCTTCCTCTCTCCCTACCCTTTCTTTCTCCCTGCCTCCCTTTCTTTCTTTCTCTCTTCATGCCCTTTCTTTTTTTCTGTTTCTCTTTTTTCTTTCTGTCTCCCTGCCTGCCCTCTTTCTTTCTCCCTGCCCTCCCCCAAGCCACTGCCACTGCCATCGGGGAACAGGCCCCCAAGCCTCCGCCATCGGATAACAGGCCTCAAAGCCACCGCCACCGCCCTAAGCTCTCCCTGCTTCGGGCCGACCAGCATTCCTCTCCCAGATGTCAATTCTGCCGTCGGAGAGAGGAAGGCTGACCGACCCAAGATCGCGATCGACCTATTGGGGAAATACTGCCACTGCCGGGTCCTGCCTTCGTGGAAACAGAAAGTAGGCAGGACCCGGCAGCAAGAAGAGCAAATTGTAAGCTTTACTGACCCATCTCCCGCCTTAGCCTGTAGTGAACGCATGTTTTGGGGCTCTAACATGTGTGTGCCGGCTTCCCTTCTCCCCCCCCCCTCCGGACATAACTTCCGGTTTCGGAGGGAAGAGAAGAGAAGCCGGCATGCACATATTAGAGCCCCGGAGCATAAGTTCGCTATGGGCTAAGGCGTGAAATCTCCAAGCTGGTTTTTTTTTTTGGGTGTTGAGCAGCACCGGCGGCAGCAGCAGAATACACAGCGGATGATAGCCGGGCAGTCATCTAAATTACCTGGGCAGACCGCCCGGCTAAAAGGCCCTAGGGAGAACACTGCCGCATTGAAGTATATGATATTGCGTATACAACAAACCTTAATAAAACTTGATTATAATTTTAAGTATTTTTACTCCTGTCTATTTTCTTATTTGTTAGTATGTAAATCATTGTTAGTGTCACTCTTTTATGAACTGTTTCATGTTATGTGTTTTAATTATAATACATTGAGAGTGAGAGATCCCCTCCATAAACTGGCAGGCTAAGTCATTGCTAAGTAAGTAAATAAGATGGGACTGTCACTTTTTCTCGTCCCTTCAATCCTTAGCCTTTTGACTTCACTACAGAAGTGCACCAATACTGCCCTTTATTTGCTGCATCAGCACATGTGTCCATCTAACAGCTGGCTGCACCAGGCTATATACAGAGGTCTAATAGTTTAACTCTGTCTATATCTGCTGGCAGAGGGATATAACCCTTTTGTCTGGACTAGTCAGGCAAGGCCAAAATCGGAATGCGGAGTGATGCATGTGAGGCATAGAAATTCAAAGAAGTTGTATGCAATAGGTCTTGGAGGTGAGAGAATGAGGCTATGTGCACAGACAAGGCCAGAGACCTTGGGATGACAGTGTCTGCAGAACAATATGACAAAAGTGGAGTCTAAAGCAATAGGATTGCTGGGCTGTATAGAAAGGAATACAACGCCCCAGTGCAGGTTATTGGTGAGGCCTCGCCTGAAATACTGTGCTCAGTTTTGGAGGTTGTATCTCAAAAGGAAAGAGAGAGGGTAGAGCTGGCTCTGAGGAAAGCAATCAAAGCAGTGCAGAGTCTGTGCCAAAGACATACAGTAAAAGACTTGAGGACCTAAAGATGTATACTTTAAAGAGGAGGAGGAACAGGGGAGATGTAATGCAGGCATTAACATCTGAAAGGTAATAATGCACATGAAACAAACATTTTTCAAAAGAAAGAAAGCTGCAGAACTACGCAACATGATATAAAATAGCAGGAGAAACTTTTTCACGGAAAGGGTGATGACACTTTGGCTTTATCTGCTGCCACGTATTATGTTACCATGTTAAAAGAGATCTGGAACATAAAGGTTTCAATAAATCTACTCTCCTAGTTGAGCAAATTCTAACCAAGAATTAATCTTTCAGAAAAATTTCCACTTAGTTTTTTTTAACATTAAGCAAATAGTGGCTCTAATGTATTCAACACAATGTGGTGGGTGTGTTCCTCTTAAATCACACAACAGCTATTTTTTTACTTTGAATTCCCATTTCTAAAATAGATGTTTAGCTAAACCAGTCTGCTTACACTTTCTAACATCCCTTACTTTGGATAATAGACAGACTTTACAAATAATCTTGTGTCCATATTAGTAAACTGGATGTCTCCAGAATCTTTATAGGAAAAGGAAACAAACACCTTCCCTGATGAAAAACCAAAAAAGAGAGGTAAATAGACTTTAGTGGCAAGACTATCGCTTCTTAAACAATACACAGCAAGAATAATTAAAATGAATTCAAGATTGTGAAAGGAGCAGAAGATCATCAAACAGGGTAAAAATAGCCTATAGCAGTAGTTCCCGAACCTGGTCCTGGAGGCACCCCAGCTAGTCAGGTTTCCAGGATATCCACGAGTGAGATTTGCATGTACTGCCTCCACCGTATACAAATTTCTCTCATGAATATTCATTGTGGATAACTTGAAACCCTGACTGGCTGGGATGCCTCCAGAATCAGGTTTGGGAACCACTGGGCTATAGGATCTCTTACAGCACACAGCTGTTTCAGGTCCACAACCTAAACGTTCTTTACTATCATCTGTCCAGCTTCTTACAGAAAGCCAGTCATGTAAACCAATTAATATGATACAATTCTCTACATTACATTATGCAGGTACTTATATTCCACAACTAGCAAAAATTCATTAGTAAAGAGGTAGGGACAAAACATTCCGGAGTTATATAACATTCTAAACTATAAAGGATAAAATAATTTAAGAACATAAGAATTGCTATACTAGGGCAGACCAAAGGTCCATCAAGCCCAGTATTCTTGTTTCTAACAGTGGCCAACCCAAGTCCCAAGATAGATCCCAAGTGGCAAAGCAGATTCTATGCTGCTTATCCTAGGAATAAGAAGTGGATTTCCCCAAGCCATCTCAATAATGGCCTATTGACTTCTCTTTTAGGAAATTATCCATAAGAACTTAAGAATTGCCATAATTAACTAAACAATTTTCTAAACAAGAAAGTCTTTGGTAATTTTTTAAAATTAATATAATTTTGTTCAGACCTCAACCATGAAAAAGTGAATTCCAAATAGAAGTAGCCTAATAAAAATAGTGAAGAAAAAATTATTTAATATCTAATATTTTTCAGCTTAGGAGCGTTCAAAATATAGAATTGCATTTTATTACGTCAAGAGATCTGACAGTTCTCTAAAAGTGGTCATTTTTACTTTCTGTATAAAATGTTTTCATGTCTAGAGAATTCCCATGTTATATTAATCTAACAATTAGTATATTGATTGGCACTGTTCAGGAGGTTGGATAGATGATAGTAAAGAATTTTTAGGCTGTATACCTGAAACTGTGCACTTTAACAGATCCTATAACCTGTATTTACCCTGATTTGATGTATTTTTATTTATTTATTTATTCATTCATTCGATTTTTAGTCCCTCCTCCCAAAGGAGCTCAGAACAGGTTACAAATCAGGTACTCAAACATTTTCCATATCTGTTCCAGTGGGTTTACAATCTATGTAATGCACCTATGGCAGTGGAGGATTAAGTGACTTGCCCAGGGTCACAAGGAGCATCGCAGGGTTTGAATCCACAACCTCAGGGTGCTGAGGCTATAGCTCTAACCACTATGCCACACTCTTTTCCTTCTTTTCACAGACTTGAATTTATTTTATATATTCTTGAGATGTATTGTTGTTTAAAAAGCAACCACCAATAAAAGCATGCTGATTCAGATCATGCAACCAGCTGGATTCATGATATTTCACTATTTTTTTTTCTTTTAGTATAGACTCCATTAATTCATGTGGGCTTCAAGTGACATAGCCAGTTCAATCGCTCCCAAAATCAAGTGACATAGCCAGTTTGATCGCTCCCAAAATCAATTTATGTACCAGGACAGGGTTATAGAAATCCAGGACTGGTTCAGAATTTCTCTCCTGGAACTGGGTAGCTTGCCAGCTCTCCTGCTCTAACCATGAAGCCTCTCTTATTCAAAGGATGTGCTTGCATAGTCCCCATGTTCACTCACAAACTATTACTGCTATCATACCCACAGCTAGGCTCTGCACTTTTCCCTGCTACTTTTGGAGAGGTAAAGTAATGGTGGGAGGGGGGGGGCCCTGTTAGGGAGGCCAAGAAATATATATTTGCCTAGGGCTCTCACAAGTGTTAATCTGGCCCTGGTAGTACCACTAATATTTTCAAGGACATTCTGATACAGGACTAGATATCATGCCATTTATAGAAGGTTGTTTGCATGGAAGCAGAAAACTGAAAGCAAATAAAACGGGACCAGAAAATAAATATCCTAATCTAATCTAATCCTTAGGTTTGTATACCGCATCATCTCCACGTTCGTAGAGCTCGACGTGGTTTACAGTAGGAGAAATAGGAAGGAACTACAACAGAGGGTTAGAGGTAGAAGTGTGAAGAAAATTTAGAGGACTTGGGATGCCAAGATATAAGAGTTTCCTTGATTCCTAAGTTGGAGGGAGACTTACATTTTTTGAGAAAAGCCAGGTTTTCAGATGTTTGCGGAAAACTTGGAGAGAGCTCAAGTTCCGAAGAGGGGAGGTAAGGTTGTTCCAAAGCTCAGTGATTTTGAAGTGGAGGGAGGTCCCTAGCTTTCCTGTGTGGGAAATGCCTTTTAGCGAGGGGAAGGATAGTTTTAATTTGTGGGAGGATCTGGTGGTATTAGGGTTTGAGGAATTCCAAGAAAGAGGGATAAAGGGAGGGAGGATACCATATAGGATTTTGAAAGCTAAACAGGCGCATTTATAGTGGACCCTGGCGATTATCGGAAGCCAGTGGAGCTTGGCCAGGAGCGGGGAGACATGGTCAAATTTACTTTTAGCGAAGATGAGCTTGGCCGCGGCATTCTGAATCCGTTGGAGTCTGTGGAGGTTTTTCTTAGTTAGGCTTAAGTAGATAGAGTTGCAATAGTCCAATCTGGAGAGGATGATGGATTGGACAAGGAGGGTAAAATGTTTTTGATGGAAGCAGGATCTAACTTTCCTCAGCATGTGAAGGCTGAAAAAGCATTTTTTTACCAAGGATTGGAGGTGGTCATTGAAGGACAATGTGGAATCAATGATGATGCCCAAGACCTTGCTCGAGAACTCAAGCTGCAGAGAGGAGCCAGAGAGTAGTGATACTAAGAATTCAGAGAGGTTCTGGAAGTTACTTTGACAATTCTGCTCAAAATAAATTTCAGCAGAAGTGGCTTCAGAGGACTGGAGAAAGGGGGAATATCATAAAAAAGTGAAAATAGTGAGGAGGCCGATAACCAAGCCAGGGTGTGTGATTTCAGTGGTGAGTAAAATTAATGAAGCCACTGCTAAAAGAAAAAAAAAATAGTGAAATATCATGAATCATGCTGGTTGCATGATCCGAGTCAGCATGCTTTTATTGGTGGGAGACCCTGTCAAACAAATCTGGATTGGATAACCAAAGAATTAGATCAGGGTGGGCACTGGCTGTGGTACATTTTGACTTCTGTAATATTTTTTGATAGTAAATAAAAAAACAAAGGTTAGGTCCAAAAAGAACAAATCTAAGATGACCAATCTTCACAATACCATACTTTTTTTATTTTGTAAGGTACCATTTCCACTTGAAAGTCACAACATAGCAAAGATACTTACTGGTAAGCAGATATTCTCTGAGGACAGCAGGCATATAGTCTCATACGTGGATGACATCATCCACAGAACTTGGTACAGACAATACCAAGTGCACTGTCACCTTAAATCTTTAGGCAATGCCCATACTGCACACTTGCTGATGCCTTCTCACTTGATGTCAGCTCGCAGTTCAGTAACAAACCTAAGAAGCCAACTAGGAGGTGGGCAGATTGTGAGAATATATGCCTGCTGATCTTGGAGAACAAACACCTGCTACAGGTTAGTATCTTTGCTTTCTCTGAGGACAATTAAGCATGTCTTCAACATGTGGGATTCCCATGCTGCCAGGATGTCTCTGGAAGAGGTCAAACACTGAATATACAGGAGTCTGGCGAAACCCTACAGGTTTGGAGGGAAAGTTGGCTTTAAGTAGATTATGCAGAACTGCTTGCCCAAACAGACTGTCTCTTCTGGAACTGTGTTCTAAACCACTGTTCTTCAACCGCCAGTCCGCAGGAAATTTCTGCCGGTCCACACAGGGCCGGCAAGATTAAAGTGACCATAGGTCTGTTTTCAGACCTCCTGTCCCGTTGTCCCCACACACAGCTTCGGGACAGCGTCCCGAAGCTGTGCTCGAGGACAACAGGACAGGCGATCATTTCCTGTCCCTCCCTCCTTCCTTTCCCCGAGTCCTCTTCTCTTACCGCCCTGCCGCTGCTGCTAAAGCCGACAGGCTGGCTGGCCCAGAATGTCCTCTCCGACGTCAGAATTGACGTCAGAAAGAAGACTTCCTGTTGGCTTTAACAGCAGCAGCAGGGCGGTAAGAGCAGAGGAAAGGAAAGGAGGCTTTTTTTTTTTTTTTTTTGCGGGGCAGGGAGGGAAGGAGGTAGGCAGGCAAGCAGGCTGGCTTTGGCCAGGGAGGGAGGGAGAGAGGTAGGTAGACAGGCAGGCAGGCTGGCTTTGGGGGTGGGACAAAGTATGGAAGGCAGTGAGAGGGACATAGGAAGGAGGCACTGGGGGCACTAAAGACATGGGAAGGAGGCACTGAGGACACTAAAGACATGGGAAGGAGGCACTGGGAGCACTAAGGACATGGGAATGAGGCACTGGGGGCACTAAGGACATGGAAAGGAGACACTGGGGGCATTAAAGACATGGGAAGGAGGCACCGGGGGCACTAAAGACAGGAAGGGGGACTAAGGACATGGGAAGGAGGCACTGGGACTAAAGACAGGAAGTGGCACTAAGGACATAGGAAGGAGGCACTGGGGGCACTAAAGACAGGAAGGGGGACTAAGGACATGGGAAGGAGGCACTGGGGGCACTAAAGACAGGAAGTGGCACTAAGGACATGGGAAGGAGGCACTGAGGGCACTAAAGACATGGGAAGGAGGCACTGGGCGCACTAAGGACATGGGAATGAGGCACTGGGGGCACTAAGGACATGGAAAGGAGGCACTGGGGGCACTAAAGACATGGAAAGGAGGCACCGGGGGCACTAAGGACATAGGAAGGAAAGAGGGAGGGAATAGAAAGGGACAATTCTTGGGCCCGAGTGCAGAAAAAAAGAAATGAAAGAAAGGATACACAGACAGAAGGAAATGCAACCAGAGACTCATGAAATCACCAGACAGCAAAGGTAGGAAAAATTATTTTATTTTCAATTTAGTGATCAAAACGTGTCAGTTTTGAGAATTTATATCTGATGTTTATATTTTGCACTATATTTGTCTAATTTTCTATAGTTATTGAGGTGACCGAGCTCGCAGAGATGGGGCGGAAACGGGGTTTTTAAATTTTAGCCCTAGTAGTTTGCCGGTCCACAAAATAATTCTTTTATTTCTGCCGGTCCACAGGTGTAAAAAGGTTGAAAAACACTGTTATAAACAGTAGTGGTTTGAGGACCAAGTAGCCGCTTTGCAGATTTCTTCAATAGATGCAGAGCAAAAATGAGCAACCAAGGCAGTCATAGCCTATATACTTAGAGCTGTTTTATTTATTCAATTTTCAATACCATTCTCCCTGGGGAGCTCAGAATGGGGTACATTAATTTATTCAGGTACTCAAGCATTTTTCCTTGTCTGTCCTGGTGGGCTCACAATCTCTCTAATGTACCTGGAGCAATGGGGGGATTAAGTGACTTGCCCAGGGTCACAAGGAACAGTGTGAGTTTGAACCTACAACCACAGATTGCTGAAGCTGTAGCTTTAACCACTGCACCACATTTAGTACAGCCTGAGTATACGCAAAGGAAATACAGTCTGCTAGCCAATTGGAGATGACTCTCTTGAAAACAAAAATTCCTAACCTATTAGGATCAAAGGTGAGAAAGAGCTGGGAGAACCTTCTATGTGGTTCAGTCTGCTCCAGGTAGTATGCCAGAGCATGACAGTCCAAGGTGTGAAGGTGGGAATGTGGCTTTGGAAAGAAAACAGGCAAAATGATGGACTGGTTGAGCTGAAATCCTGAGACTATTTTAGGGAGGAAATTTGGGTGTGTTCAAGTAACTACCCAGTCATGACAAAATCTTGTAAAGGAAGGATGCAATACAAGGGCTTGAAGTTCACACACACACAGCATGCAGACATGGGAACCATGAAGAAAACGATATTCCAACTGTAGAGTTTGAGAGAACAAGATGTAAGCGGCGAGAGTGTATAAGAGCAGAGAGAACTACATTAAGATCCTAAGACAGGATGAAGCTCAAGAGGTAGTTTTGTGTGGAAGAGGCCTTTTATGAAAAGGACCACTAAGGGATATGCAGAAAGAGGCTTCTTGTCCAGGTGGGAGTAAAATGCACTGACAGCACTTACATGAACTCTAACTGAATTGTTTTTGAGACTAGATTTAGAGAAGTAAAGAAGGTAGTCGAGGATGGACAGAAGTGGATATGAGACGGGTTCTAGAGAATGCAATGCACACCAGGAAGAAAACTGTGTCCACTTGAAATGATAACAGCAATGAGTGGAAGGTTTCCTACACGCTTCAATGACAGCAGCTGAGAGGCCGAAAGCATTTTCACCAAAAGCATTTTCCTGGTTGGTGAAAGAAACCACACAGTTAGTGCCAATGAGCATGAACTGGGATGGAGGAGGGGCCCTTTAGTTAGGAATGGTGGAAATGGTTGCAGGTTCCATGGCCAAATGGGTGCCCTGATCTTGGTACAGTTTGAGTAGAGATTTCCCTATAAGAGGAACTGGAGAAAATGTGTAGAGGAACTTGTCCTCCCAATGAATTAGAAAGGAATCTGATGCAATGCAATTGGGGGCAGTAGTTTCAAGTTTATTTATGTCTTGATATACCGCTTTTATAAACAAAGCAGTTTCCATTTTATACAAAGTATTTAAAAGTTTTATAAAAATATAGAGGGAACACAAAGCATTCTGAGAAGCAAATTGTTTGGTGCTGGCATTTAGCCAGGAGTTTATGCTGTTGAGAACTTTGTTTCGTTTATGTGCATTCAGTGGAATAGTGTCAGGTCCTACTGTCCACTTGATCTTCATACTGGATACAGAAACTGAGGAGTCAGCAACACCTAAGACTGTGGACCTTTTTACATGTTGTGACTTTTAAGTGGATGTAGTTACCTTCCCAAATAAAAAGTGTGTTGTTGTGAAGATAGGTCCAAAAAGAACAAATCCAAGAAGACCACACATGTGTCATTTATTTGTTGTTTTACATCCATGAGGTGCCTTCTCCTTTTTCTCATCTAAACTTTTGACAGTGTCATACCTAAAAGGTTCTCTGCTTCATATCTGAAGGAAATTATGATCTCCGGAGATTGCTGTTTTTGTAAAACAGAGATATATCCTCATTGTGTATGAAATTTATGGTATGTACTTTAAATTTAGTGATTATTGGGGATTGGGGGGATTCTTTGGTTGGGGTGAAAATGTGTTTGATGGTACGTTTGGTGTTCGCGACCTTGTTGTATTGTCGTGCTGTATTGTGTATTTACTGATGGTGTGCCAATAAAACATGATTTCTACTAAATTTAGTGATTATGTAGTGTTCCTTCACGTGATGTTATTACAAGAAATAATTCTTTCCACTATAACGTATGTGTTAAGTGTTCCTGTTGCCATCTGAACCACTATCACAGTTAGTGTCATTCTAATCTTTGTGGATTGAGAAAAATGCTGTCAGAAAGGGGTGCAATACATTTTGAATTAGTTAATTCCACATCTTGGTCTTTCAAAACTAAAGATGGTCCCATAAATAAGACGATGCCTTGAAATTAACCATATCAATAATTGTATAAAGTTGTGCTAGCTACCTGATAAGGACACGGTATGTGATATTCTCTACAGTGATCAGAGAGCCATGTGATCTCCCAGGTTGTCCTATAAACCTGCTCAAAAGCATAGCATCCAAGAAGTGTGACCAGTGGTACAAGATACAAACCACTAAATACTCCAATTCGAATCATGAACTTCTTCAATTTTTCTTGGTTTCTTTCGTCGTGTTGTATGACTTGCCGCACATGATTTAAAGATATAATTCCTGCTAAAAGGAGAGAGAGCCCAATGATAACACATAGGCACAGTGGCATAAGAACAAAATAGCGAGCTGCATCCAGGTCATAAAAACCAACAAAGCAAACGCCACTGATGTTATCCCCTTCAACTTTGTTCATGGCCAGAAGCATAACTGTGAGAATTCCAGGAATGCCCCACGCAACAGCATGAAACCACATTGACTTTAGTTCAATAGCCTCACAACTCCATTTCCGTCCAGCTGCTAAGAACCAAGTTATAGTGAGAATTACCCACCATATAGTTCCTGCTATTGTAGAAAAATATAGAAGCATAAAGAGAATGGTGCAAGCCTTATTTTGTGAGCCAAGAACAACTGTCTCTCCAGTGCCCAATTTTTCATCAGCCTTATTACAAGCTGTGCCGTTACCCAGTAGAAAGCCAATAAAGTAGACGAGGGATACCATGCTGTAACAGACAGAATAGAAGATGATTGGTCTTTCTGGGTAACGAAATCTACGGACATCGATCAAAAAAGTCAGAAATGTGAACAAAGTTGCACAAAGACAAATTATTGAAACTATTCCAATGAAACCTTTCGCAAAATCTAATTCTTCTTTGCCAAAGTACATGTTAGGACAAGGTGGTGCACACTGACCGACTCCCAAAAATGTGTAACTTTGTTCATTGGGGGTCTTCAAGTGTTGTGGACACCAAAATCCATAGTCTCTCTCAGCCCGCTCTGGTAGTTTCTGCTTGTCTTCCACCTCTGATGTCAGATTAGGTGCAACAATTACAGTATCATCACAATCCTCCAATCTACAGAGAGAAAAAAAATACATGCATTAATATTTATATCATGACTACAAATATATTTGGTTTCCATATATCCTATATCAGTAAGAAATTTGCATATAATTGAGGTGGTATGCATCCAAATCGCTCTCTTGCATATTCATTAGGGATATCCTGGAAACCCATATCCCCCAGAAAGGTTTGGGAACCAGTGTCCTATACTATTGAGAGTTATTTGTAATGCACAGTTAGTTTGTGCCCCTTTGGTTCCTTCTCTCTTCTATCCTAATGCTGATGCTAGTCAGAATAAACAATTTTGAGAATGCATATTTTTCAGTTTATCATGGATTGATCTTCTCACAAGTAATTGCAACAAGGATCGAGTAGTCATTGTCTACAATTTTGGTATTATTCAGCATCATAATATACTGCCCTATATTACTATTCCCTTTCCCTAATTGATCCTCTTCTCTGTACTTAGAATCAGGCACTTTCTTTTGGTCTACATTAGACAGCAAACAAAAGAATCTATTGAGCTCTTGCGCTAATCTGTAATTGACTAAGGCATCATCTGGAATCAGCATCAGTGCACCTGGATCAATGTTTTAGTCCTGGCTAGGTAACAAAAGAGTCTAAAACCCCAAACTAGATTTTCTTAGAGCTGTACATTGATTATGTTTTTTAACTGCATAACCCAAATGTAAAAGACTTGAAAGAAATTTAGCATGAACAGCTCTACTAAAAAATAAAAGGGCTCCATCTACAAAGCTGTGGACTCAGGGGCACAAGGGGCAGGAAAAGGCACAGGAGAGAAGAGAGGACCTGGAGAGGTAAGAGGAAGTGCTGGGAGAAAACCGAAGCGGGGAAGCAGGTAACTCATGCAAAATTTTTAATGCTATTAGGTTATTAACAAGTATATTTTTAAAACTATTTCTTGATAGTCCTACTGTTAAGTTTCAATTTACCGAATTTAACTCTACCTCATTCATTGTATTTATGTTTATATTTGGCTTTTTTTTAGCTACTGTTTTGTTGTTAACAAAATTTTAAGTTTTATGTTGAATTATACCTTCTGTACACCACCTTGAGTAAATCTCTTCATAAAGGCAGTTAATAAATCAATACAAATAGGACAAAAGTACTGAACCTTATGGAATTCCACAGGGAAGGTATCATAAGTCAAATGAGTCAAAGCCTACATTTTTAAAATTTATTTATTCACTTTTCTATACCGTTTTCCCAGGAGAGCTCAGAACGGTTTACATGAGTTTATTCAGGTACTCAAGCATTTTTCCCTGTTTGTCCCGGTGGGCTCACAATCTATCTAATGTACCTGGGGCAATGAGGGGATTAAGGGACTTGCCCAAGGTCACAAGGAGCAGCGAAGGTTTGAACCCACAACCCTAGGGTGCTGAGGATGTAGCTTTAACCACTGCGCCATACTCTCCCCTACATGCCATAACAAGATTCACAATAGCTTAAGAATAGCCATACTGGTCCATCTAGCCCAGTGTTTCTCAACTTAGTCCTGGAGTACCCTCTTGTCAGTCAGGTTTTCAGGATATCCACAATAAATATGAATAAACTTGATTTGTATATACTGCCTTCACAGCGGTCTGCCTTACGGGGAAAACTTTGCCAGTTGCTCTCACTTTCGAATATCTAGGTGTCATTCTTGATGCAATGTTAATGTACGATCAACAAGTGACCAATATTATTAGGCAGGGTTTCACAATTTTGCAAATGCTAAAAGCTATGAAGGGTTCTTTTCCCATGGTCCACTAGGTCAAAGGCAGAGCTCATATCAAATTGCATGATCAGGGCATTAAGGCCCTTGCTGAACAAGAGCTGCAGATTAGAGAATGACACGGGGAAAAAATCTGTCCCCGTCACCGCCCCACCATCCTCTGCACCGCCCCGTCACCGCCGTTCCCTTCACCGCCCCGTCACCGTCATCCCTTTCACCGCCCCGTCACCGCCACTGCCATCCCATTCACCGCCCTGTCACCGTCCCCGCTGCATCCATATAAGCCTTAGTACTGTAATATTTAGCTTATTCCTTTCTTATAAATCAAAGTTCCTGCTGCTGAACTAGAGAAAGAGATGTTCAGCTGGCAGGGCTTTGTTTATAAATTTTTATCAACACAACTAATATACTATTTTATCCTAAAGCAAAAAATAAATAAATAAATATAATTTTTTTTTCTACCTTTGTTGTCTGGTTTCTGCTTTCCACATCTTCTCATTGAATTCCTTCCATCCCCTGTGTGTCTTCTCTCTGCGTCTTCCATTTGCTGTTACTGTGCCTCTCCCTTACCCCCCCCCCCCCCCCAATTGGTCTAGCACCCATCTTCTTCCCTCCGCTCCCGCATAGTCTGGCATCTGTCTTCTTCCCACTCTGTCTTCCACATTTCCCTTGGGGGTCTGTTCCTCTCCACCCTCCTTCAATGTCTGTTCTATTCCTTTCCACCACCACCCTTCCCTCCCTCCTTTACCATCTGTTCCTTTCTACTACCCTTCAGCTCCTCTCGCGTGGCCTATCTACCTTCCTTCCTCTTATTTTCATGGCACGTTACAATGTAATTTGTGCAAGCCACTGGAGCCTGCAAGCTCGGTCCCTGTCCCATCCCCACAAACCATCTCGCTTCTGTGCTCCTATTTTCTCCATTTCTAATATCTCCCCTATGTATCTGTCATTGCCCCCCCTGTGTCCATATACCATCCCCATGGCATGTCCCCTTTATGTCTCTGTCCCTATGCCCCATGCACATAATTTCCCCTCTTTCTGTTACCTTCCTGTGTCCAGATTTCCCCTATCTCCTCTTCCATACCAGTGTGTCTCTTCTTTTCAACCCCATCTAGCTTTTTTCCCTCTTTCTTCCCCCCCCCTGCTTCTAGCATCTGGCTCACCTGCCAGTCCTTCCCTTTCTTTCCTGCTGTGGGTTTTTCTTTCCGACTTCATCCCCTTGGCCCAGAATCCTTTTCCCTTTCACTCCCTCCTTCCAATTTGAGCCGGGAACACTAGCGATCGCACGGTCCCTGCAGCCACTACCTGCCTGCCCAATCTATCCTAGTGTTTAGCCAGCTCTCTCCCTTCTCCTCACCTTAGTTTATAGGTTTTCTTTTTCGGCGACCTGCACGCTTTCCCAAAGAGCTGCGCACACGCGGCTGCTCAGTGTTCAATCTTCTGCTCTGCTGCAACTTCCTGTTTCCGGTTGCGTCAGAGCAGAAGATCGAAACTGAGCAGCAGCAGGTGCGCGGCTCTCTGTTAGCGTGCGGGTCGCCGAAAAAGAAAATCTACAAACTAAGGTGAGGAGAAGGGAGAGAGCTGGCTAAACACTAGAATCGATTGGGCAGGCGGGTGTGAGCTGCGGGGACCGTGCGATCCTTCATGCCTCACTGCGGGGACAAGACCATTCACTGCCCCGCGGGCGGTGAATGGCCTTGTCCCCGTCGCCGCAGCGACTGCTAGTTTTCTTCCCCGTTTTCGGCGGGTGACCCGCGGCTAAAATGCGGTGGCCGCGGGTAAACCGCCACCGTGTCATTCTCTACTGCAGATTATCTAAGATAGCGCAGTATGATTTAGAGTATTTGTTATATAGTTTGATATAATTATTCTATTCTGGATCATGAAAGGAACTCCAGATCATGTCTGCTGGTATTTCATTTCCTTGTATGTTAGCTATTTGGTGATCATTGGTGTCATTTGTTGAACAATTGTTTCTTAGGTTTTTAATTTTTGAATCGAAGTGTTGTGCTAAATTATTTGCTGAAGGTAGATTAATATTGTGTACGAGTTGAGTGTAGCGTGTGGTGTCAAATAAATTTGTAACTAAGTTGAACAACTCTTTTGTATTGATTCCTTTTGAACTAGTGCTAGATAAGTTGATTTTGGAAGAGTAGAATGCTTTACGTTTGTCTTTTATCAGTTGTTTGTAGATTTTTTTTGTTAGATCTCCAGTTGTACGGTCTGACGATTCTCCTGTTTTTTTCCAAATTCTTTCTAGTCGTCTTACTAGTTGTTTCATTTTTAGAAATTCGGTGTCAAACCATTTGTTATATTTATTTGCGCAGCTTTTACTATTTCATTTAGGGGCAATTTTATCTAAAATGGATGTGCTAGTTTTTGTCCAGTGATCCCCAAAATCGACTCCTTCACCTATCTCCGCTTGTAGTTCATATTGTGACCAATATTCTTCTGGATTAATATAACCTCTTGTGTGATGTTCTATTTTTATCTTTGGATGTGTTTTAGATTTTGAATGAGTCCAGCTTAACTTGAAGTAATAAGTAAAATGGTCAGACCAGATTTCGTGACACCAGGTGTCATCAGGTAGAGAAATGGCAGGGTCTAAAATTTCCTTTGTGGACTTGGCTACCACATCTAAGTGATGGCCTTTTTCATGAGTTTGTGTGGGTACAGGGAGATTGTAATTGAGTAGGGAAAGAAAGTTTTTAAAGTCTTTTGTATCCGGATTGTCCTCTTCATCTAGGTGTATGTTTATGTCGCCTGCGATGATATTGTAGGAAGGAATAATAGAATTATGTAGAACAAATTCACAAAAGTCCTCTTTGGCTTTTGGCCAGCTTTTCAGTGGGACATAGAATAATATGCAAGATAGGGATTCTTCTAGTTCCTTACTACTGATTTTACAGGCTAATATTTCTAACTGATTGGTCATTTTGGAATCCAATAGTTCAAACTCAAATCCTTCCTTAAGAATAATTGCTAGTCCTCCCCCTTTTCTACCCTCACAGTTTAGCGTAAGAATTTTAAAATTATCTGGTAGAAGATCAATTATTATTGGATCATCTTCAGATAATAGCCATGTTTCGATTAGGAAAAGACAGGCTATTTGCTTTCTGATGATCCAATCTTTAATTAGAAAAGCTTTATTCCTGACAGATCTAGTATTAAGATATGCACAGGGATAGAGGCAGATGTGATAGGTTTGTTAGGAGTAGTGGCTCTAATAGGCTTTACTTCCCTTATTCTTTTTTAGGGGTTCGTTGATGTCTTTCTTTATTTGAGATTACATTAATGTGATTTATCTTGTCTTCTTGTGGGTTAATTATGTACTGGATTGATAGATCAGGGTAATGGATTGAGTGTAATTGTGGATAGAGTGAGTTAACATCTTTGATGCTGCCGCTTATTAGATAGAGCAATGAAATCAATAGGAAATTCATGTTTGCAGGGTAGTATGTCCCTTCCTGTCGCAATAACTATATTAGTTTCCCTGATACTCCTAATTTCTAGGTTGTTTAGTTGGTAAACAGATTGATATAGTTCTTAAGATGGTGCAGATTGATACCGCTCTTAAGATGGTACAGATAGATATAGTTCTTAAGATGTAGCTAGTAACTGGTAGTTACTGGCTAGTAGTGGTTGAGTTGGGGGAGTTAGCTCTCACAACTTAAGTCATACATGCATCTAATACATGCGTTAAACAGTCATTCATATGTCTAATACTTGGGTCTAATACATGCGTCTAAAATATGCATCTAAAGCATGTGCCTAATTCATGTGCTTAATTTATGCAGCTAAAATGTGTGTGACATGTCCAATACATGTATCTCATGCATCTAATACATGCGTTTAGCAATCACATATGTGTCTAATACATGCGTCTAGTACAGGGGTGTCCAACCTTTTGGCTTCCCTGGGCCGCACTGGCCGATAAAAATGTTTCTGGGGCCACACAAATGCGCAAACGCTGCAGCAAGACAGAGAAGAGAGCCGGCAAGATGGTAAACACCCAGGGGCAGCAGAGGAAAACACTGCATCGTCCTCGACCAGAGCCGCACAAAATACTTCACTGGGCCACATGCGGGCCACTGGGCCCTCGCAGGTTGGACACCCCTGGTTCTAGTACATGCATCCCAAGTGTCTACTACTACCTACGTTTAGCAATCACACATGCGTCTAATACATGCATCTAACAATTACACATGCAACAAACAATCTGGCAAGTATAGTGTGAAGAACAAAAAACTTTAGCAAAAATCTTAACAAAAGAACCTTAGCAGGTCGCTGGTGTTGGTGGGAGCAGGCAGGCGGGCAGGAACTGGTGGTTGGCTCTGGTTGCTGCGGTTGTAAGGGTTCCCAGCCGCTTCTGGGGGGACGGAGCACGCTCACACGCCCGGCCCAGTAAGAAGAGAGGCGGCTTGGGAGCTCTGAAGTTGTTGGTCTCGGCGCGGGTCACTGGTATCCTCGCGGAGCTCCTCGAAGAGTGTGTGTCTGCTCACAATCAGCAAGTTGATACTCTTCAACACTAATATGAAGATCTACATGCAGTGCAGTAACTTATCAGACCATGGGTCTGGTTTGCAAGGACCAGTTCCGCAGAGAGGTGCAAGCTACTGTAGTAGATGTCCGGTCTGTAACAGGTCCGGTCGGCTTCCCGGCAGTCGCTTCACAAAGGTGCGCACTAAGGTGCACGCGCCTTTGCCATGCGTCTTCGCGCCGAACGGCCGCGCGCCGTTAGACCTGCTTCTTTTAAAGTTTCTCCCCTGCTGGATCGGGGGAGGGGTGGAGCTGTGTTCAGGTGCCCTGCTGGTGAGGGGCTCCTGATATTGTCGCTGATTATGCGCCACACTTTAGGTACAACCACTTACAGACATCCAGCTTCTTCAAACTACTGACTCCTCAGAAACGGACTTGCTTTTCGTTCTCTTCCGCAACTCAAGGAAATTGTGAAGGGACTCTCGAGTAGCAGATTTAAACTAAACCCAAAATCTGTTAGTCGTGTTCTCTAGCTTAAATCTGTACCAGTTCTTATTCATTGCAACTTCATGGTACACCAATTTTATTTCAAGACTCTAAAGTTTTAAGTAAACTTTACATAAGTTTTTGACCTTTGATCAACAGATTTCTAATCTTAGGAAAAAATCCTTCTTTGTACTAAAACAACTACATAAACATCCACTCCATTTTAGATCGGCCAATTCCGTCATCTCCATTTCTTAGTACTTTCACGTCTATTGTAACTCCATTCTTCATGGCTCAAAGTAATCATTCCTTCAAATGATACAAGTGATTTAAAACACACATCATAGCTTGTTGCTCTTGCTCTCCTCTTCAGGCTACGCCTTTATGCATATGTATAATATCCAAATGTAGCTCACCCTGTGCAACAAATAAGGCATGAGCTAACAGAAGATTTCAAATAAAGAGGCAGGGACAATAGTAAACATATGCTTCTTAAATCATTTACTACTCCAATATAATTTGAGAAAGAGATTTTTTTGTTTTCATTTTACACAAATTTGTTACACAGCCCACTCTTTTATTACAGTGGCTATCAAATAACTCCCCACAATATTAATATTGTACCTTTCACATCTCAACTCTTCAGGCCAGGTGATCGCAAAAGTTTCAATCTGATGTTTGCAGTCTGAGAATACTTGCTCACAAAGGCTTCGGCAAGGTTGAATTACATGGACCTGATCAGTACAAGCTGGCACATAGGCTCTGCAGAGAAACCTTTGAACATCTGGTGAGCAACGAAGTGTCAGAAGAGGAAAGAAAGGCTGAGGGGGAAAAAAAAAAAAAGAATACTTTCATATGTAGGAAATATAGCCTTTTACAACACTTAATATATACAACTAAAGGGAAGGGGGGAAAAATTTAGCTCATGCCTTTTTCAGTCATAGCTACATTCAGGTACAGTAGGCATTTCCCTGTCCCTAGAAGGCTTACACTCTAAGGATCATGTTTACTAAAGCTTAGTGTGTGCTGTATGGACCACAGAAATAAAATGATCATATGCTAAGCTTTAATAAACATGGCCTATGCGGCTTACCCAAGATCACAAGGAGCCACAGTAGAATTTCAACTAGTTTTTATACTCCTGAAGTGGAGGAGTAGTGGAGGAGTAGACTAACTTATAAAGCGATACAGGGACTTTTTGATTCAAACTTTTCACCATCCTATTTAAGGATTGGGCAAAAAAGCTTGAAAAGCTATCTGCATACAATTTAGAAAAATAAAGTATGTAAGTTATCTCAATCTATTGGGGTTTTACAGTTATCTGAAAAAGTTAAGTCCCCTCCTACTGTATATATGTCACATTGAATGGTTTCTGATCTTTAAACAAAACATATTAGACAAAGGGAGCCTGAGTAAATACATTTTTAAATTATTACTTCATTTATTGTATTGTAAACCCTCTGGAGTGTTGAAATAACTGTTTTTAACTGTTATATTGTTTAATTTTCTTTCTCAATTTGCTATTACCTCTTCTGCCACCGCACAGCAGCGGTGCGCCGGACGCCTCCCCCACTAGGTCAGCTGATGCTCTTCATAACTGGGCCTTCTGCGGCACACGCCGCAGAGGCGCGCCGAAGGAGCGTGCTAAAGGAGCAGACCCTGTTCCTTTGTGCGCTCCTTCGTGCGCAAACGGAGGGCGCCGCATTACCCAGATTTTTACTACATTTCAATCCACACAATCTGATCCCTATTAGTCACAAACGTTGGCTTACTTTTTTCTTTACTTTATTTTTACAGGAACCCAAAATATTGGCTTGAATTATTCTACAAAAGTCAATATGTCTACCAATAATATCCCAGCTTTTTGGGGTCATCGCCCCCAAACTCATAGAACAATAGTCCCTCGTCATCCCTCCCTCTTAGAAATTCCAACTTCTACCTCTTTCCTTAATATTAAATCATCAACCACTACCTCAATATCTCTTACAAATGTTTTTTTCAAAAATAACAGCTTGAAATTAGGACTTGTTAACGCTAGATCAATCAAAAACAAAAGATGATATCGTCCATCTTGATTTACACATTCTCTTTATCACAGAAACCTGGCTCTCTGAAGGTGACGAAGCATACCTTTCTTACTGTTGTCCCCCAAACTATGATTACCTCTTCAATCACCGCCATAACCGCAAAGGTGGAGGACTAGCTGTTATATTTCAAAATATTACTGATTACTCTGATTACTCTTCAAAAAATGCTACAATCGAATATATCCACCTTACACTCAACTCAAATACCAAAATCAACTTTTTATTACTCTATGTTCCTCCCCCGATCGGACAAAACAAATTCTCTCTCCTTCAGGATATTCTATTTGATTACTGTTCCTCTACAACTCTTCCCCTTATCTTAGGTGACTTCAATATTCATTTTGATGATCCTTCTAATACATTTACTAAGGACTTATCAAATTTCCTAAAACCTCTTAACGTACACCCAAAAATAGACGAACCTACTCACACAGCAAACCATACTGTAGATATGATTTTCTCTCCATCATCTCACTATTTCACTCTCTCTGATCTCTTAGTCACTCCTGTCCCTTGGTCTGATCACCATTTCATATCCTTTTCTCTTGATCTGTATAACGTAAAATTACCTCAATCAGTTTCTAAAACTAAACTTATCTCATACCAAGACTATTCCAAATTGGATACTACAGATATCATTTCTTTTCTTGAAGATTATAACATCTTCAGCCAATTCCATTGAAGACCAATTAGCATCTTGGAACTCTTCCTTGTTATCTCTTCTAGACATCAAAGCACCAATAATAAACAAAACTCTATCTCTTCGTAAATTCTCAAATCCTTGGGACACGGCAGAACTTCACTTGATGAAACAACAATTACGGTCTTTAGAAAGAAAATGGCGACATACCAAAACACAAATCAACCTTCAAATTTATAGAGATAATGTTTCAACTTATAAAATCAAAATCAACCAGGCAAAAAAAACAATACTATTCAAATAAAATTGACAAAGCAAAAATTTCCTCTACTTTATATAGTATCTTGAAATCCATAGATCAAAATAACAAAATAAACACTACCACCCAGAAGTCCACCTTAAATGCACAGGAATTAGCTGATGCATTTAATCAAAAGATCAATAACATTCGAAGTTCCTTTCTTTCTAACACAACCAGTAATCCCATGAATACTAATCAAACTGAATTTATTCCCATATCAAAGTGCTCTAACTTCAAAATCCCTTCCATTAAAGATATAGAATCTCTCTTTCGAGGGGTCACGTGATGCAGCCTGTCTGAGTAGATGTGCGTTCAGAGAGCTCCTGCCCAGTGTTCCCGCTAAGCTGCGCTGGCGTGCGCTGGCGCACAAACTATTACATCGCAGCGCACAAGTTTCACGTCACAGCGCACACTCGAGCGGAGGTGAGAGGAAGCGGCGGCGGTCTGCCCTGATTGCCTAAGATGCAGCAGCGGCGGCTCCTTTCATGATCCCCGTAAATTACGGGGATGCCGCCGCTGCTGCATCTTAGGCGATCAGGGCAGACCGCCGCCGCTTCCTCTCACCTCCGCTCGAGTGTGCGCTGTGACGTGAAACTTGTGCGCTGCGATGTAATAGTTTGTGCGCCAGCGCACGCCAGCGCAGCTTAGCGGGAACACTGCTCCTGCCCCACGGAGACATAATCGGCGATTAAACCGGCTTTTTCTGCCTCCCGAGAGGACGCACACGGCCCTACGGTTGGGGGAATTCCTGTGCTCTCTGGCAGCCTCTTTGAGCTTTGGATCCGGTGCTGGGTATGCCCGTAAAATCGGCACAAAGCGTTCGGGATAAGCCCACTCTTACCCCCTCCAAGATGGCGGCGGAACCTGCTACTTTCACCATTCCCGCGGGCAACTGGATCACCGACATCACGCGCTCGGTCTCGGCGGCGCTGGCTGATAGACTTAACAAAATACAGTCGGCTGTGGACGAGATGAATGAGACATTTGATTCCCACAGCCGACGACTGACGGACGTGGAACAGCGAGTGTCCGACCAAGAAGACACGTGCGCGGGCCTGACCGCCCTGGTGGTGGATTTGCAGAACAAAACCAGGGAGCTACTGGCCACCATGGAGGAGCAGGAGAATCGGAGCCGCCGTAACAACCTGCGGCTGGTCGGGCTCCCAGAAACAGTGAGTGATCAAGATCTGTATGCTGTATTTAGTAGGTGGCTGCCCAAGCGCTTAGATCTAGCTGGAGCCACCGAGGGGTTTGCGTGTGAGCGTGCACATCGCATCGGAGCCCGACCAGCGGAGGGGGGGAGAGCGAGGACTGCCATAGCCCGCTACCTTAATTGGCGGGAAAAGGAGCTGATACTCCGGGCTTACCGCAAGGCAGGGGCACTGGACTACAACGGCGCTAGAGTTCTCCTCTTTAATGACCACTCCGTGCGGGTGGCGGCCCAGCGTAAAATCATGGCGCCATTCTGCACGGATCTCCATAATCGGGGAATTAAGTTTGCGCTGGTTTTCCCGGCGAAACTCCGGGTATGGCAAGATGGCAAGACCTTCAACTTCAACACAGCGGAAGAAGCCAAGGCATTCCTGTCGAAATTGCCAGTCTAAGTGATCGTCCTGAGCTTTTGCGTCCTCTACCTTCTACCTTTTCAGATGGGACTTTGTGGGTCCGGGACGCCCGAACGCCACTTGACACCTGCCTGCAATCTTAACTTTGCCCTAATCGGGGTTGCGGGGCTCCTGCTACAGCGATGGGATCACGTCTGCCCGTTTGGATATCGTTCTGGGGGATTATGCGGAGCCTTGGCCTTCTGTGACTGCGGGGACCCTTCTTTACCATGCAATACCCTGGGACAGTCCGGAGACATAACTTCTGGCTGGAACTTCTGCTCCTTGGTTTTTAGTTGGTCCCTCTGAAGACATGGCCCCGGACTTGATGGTGGTCTCGAGTGACTTTCTTGGGTTGTGCGTCCTCTGGGATGCGGAAGGGGAGTTTACTGGGGGTGGGAGGGAGGGTCTCTGGGCAGGCTGGGGGAGATAATGGGACTGTATGCTGGCTGGGAGGGCGCAGTTTGGGGGGTTGGGGAGGGGGGTGGTGGGTTGCTGGGGGGGTTTGGGATGGGGTGTGTGTGGGGGTATGTGTATGCTTCAGTGGTGTGCGTGGGGAAGGGATGCATGGGGGTTCTGCACGATGGGCTTCGGGGCACCTGTTCACTACGGGCGGCGGAGCTTAGCTGGGAGGCTTCGTATGCGCCTATCTGCTCAAGTTGTACCTGTTCAATTTTTGTACGACCTGAGGATCCTGGGTGACTCTTTGTACTTTTGGGGGGATGCTTCCCTCCTTTTTTCTGCGGGGTATGCTGCTTCTCTCACATTGCTATGGCTGATTTAAGGGTTGTTACCTTCAATGTAGATGGCATCAGGTCCCCAGTTAAACGATCTCGCATACTTACTACTCTGCGCCGGATGAATGAGGATGTGGCTTTCCTACAGGAGAACTAAATGAAAACCAATGTACCAAGTCTAAATAATCCAAGGATAAACAAAAAGGTAGACTAGTAAAACTTAAGGTTTAAGATACCAAAAGTGTTTGTGTACTCTCAGATACCCGTCTCTTAGATCAATGAAGTTTTCACTAAGGTTGTATATACGGGTTCAGATATCAATCATTGAGTACCCAAATTGCAAATAATATTGTGAAGTGCTATAAAGTGCTGTAAAGTGCTAAATGAACTCAAAATAAACATGAAAGTAAATCTGTTGCACTTATCTTAATGCACCCAATACACCCTACGGGACCCGTTTCACCCGAATTGGGCTTCTTCAGGGGTCAAATTTTTGTGTTGTCTCGAGTTTACAAGCGCCATTTTTTGTCTTGTAAACTCGAGACAACACAAAAATTTGACCCCTGAAGAAGCCCAATTCGGGTGAAACGGGTCCCGTAGGGTGTATTGGGTGCATTAAGATAAGTGCAACAGATTTACTTTCATGTTTATTTTGAGTTCATTTAGCACTTTACAGCACTTTATAGCACTTCACAATATTATTTGCAATTTGGGTACTCAATGATTGATATCTGAACCCGTATATACAACCTTAGTGAAAACTTCATTGATCTAAGAGACGGGTATCTGAGAGTACACAAACACTTTTGGTATCTTAAACCTTAAGTTTTACTAGTCTACCTTTTTGTTTTTCCTACAGGAGACCCATCTAACTCAGATTGAGCATTCCAAATTACGGAGACAATGGGTCGGGGAGGTCTACTCTTCCACTTCGGGAGGCCGACAATGGGGAGTGGCAATTTTGCTCCACAAGCGGCTGCCCTTTGCACTGCATAAACAGCTGGTGGATCGAGAGGGGAGATATGCCATTCTCCTGGGGGAAGTGTGGGGCCTGAAGCTGCTTCTTTGTAATTTGTATGCCCCGAATTCCTACTGTCACAAATTTTTTTCCACAGTCCTCTCTTTGGTTTCGGCTTACCCAGACTACCAAGTGATCCTGGGGGGGGATATGAATATCACCGCAGACCCAGGGGTGGATTGTAAACCTCCTAGGGGTAGTTTGAGGGATCATGACAACAAGGGAGTGGGTTTCCCGACACAACACTTAGGCCTGGTGGATGTCTGGCGGGCACTTCACCCGTATGATTCGGACTACACTTTTTACTCCCATGCTCACAAGGTGTATGCACGCCTGGATTACATCTTACTTGATCAGAGGCTGTTTTCTCGGGCTACTAAGTCGGAGATTGTTGAGGCTACGGTCTCTGACCATGCCACAGTGGATCTCACCTTGACTCTTGCCTCTGGCAGTAAAGCTTCTTCTTGGAAAATGGCACTGTACTTGTACCACGACCCCGAGTTTAGGACCTTCTTACGGGCACGCTGGGTTGAGTATCGGGCCACTAATGCTACTCCAGAGATAGGACCGGTATCTTTCTGGTATGCCTCCAAGGCAGTCCTAAGAGGGCATGTGATTGCCTATACGGCTGCCAAGCGCCGAGCTCGGGGTGCGGAGCTTTTGTCGCTTACTCGTCAGTTGCATAAATTCCGCAGGGCTCATATCTCCTCTTTGTTGGACTCGGATAGATTGGAATATAAGACAATCCGGGAGCGCATTGAGAGCTTGCTCCATCAGCGGGCGGAGCAGTCCCTTTTGTTTCAACGGTATAATCTGCATAGGTGGGGCGGTAAGACGGGGAAACTTTTGGCGAACTTGGTACGACCCTACAAAAAACGTCAACTTATTACTGCTATTCGAGACGCAGCGGGAGTTCGGCATGTTGGGGAGAGTCAGATTGCTGACCAGTTTGTCCGGTACTACGAGAGTCTGTATGGAAAACGCCCGTTGGATACGTCTGCGCTCGCGGATTTCTTTCAAGGCCTGTCTTTACCGCACCTGGCAGAGGAGCAGGTTGCCTCGTTGAACCAACCTGTCTCTGAGGCAGAGTTGCGTGTCTCCATTCGGTCCCTTAAACTGACGAAGGCACCCGGCCCGGACGGGTTCGGGCCTGAATATTACCGGATTCTGGAAGATTTGGTGGCGCAGCCCCTGAGTGCGATGTATAACGCGGTAGCGGAGACCGGAGGTTTGTTCCTGGATAATATGGCTCATGTAGTTCTTCTTCCTAAGCCCAGTAAGGACCCGGATTTAGTGGGGTCGTTTCGTCCCATCTCTCTTTTAGACCAGGACATTAAACTCTTGGCCGTGACCTTGGCGAGGCGCTTGAATTGCTTTCTCCCCGCCCTAATTCATCCAGATCAGGTTGGTTTCGTGCCGGATCAATATGCCTCCATGAATTTGCTGAAGGTCCTGGGCGCGATTTATGACAGGGTGGGCCGGGGCGGCTTGGAAGCGGTGGCGGGATTGGATATGGAAAAGGCGTTCGACAGTATCTCCTGGGATTATCTTTTTTGGGTTCTGCGCAGGGGTGGTTTTCAGGGTGGGTTTCTGGCTTGGGTGATGGCATTGTATGATAACCCTAGGGCGCGCTTGCTGATTAATGGGGGTCTAACCGTTGATTTTGGCTTGCAGAGGGGTACGAGACAGGGTTGCCCTCTTTCCCCCCTTCTTTTCCTTTTGGCTATCGAGCCCCTGGCAGCTAAAATTCGACAGGATGAGTCTATTCGGGGCATCGAGGTGAGGGGTCAGGAGTGCAAGATCAGCCTTTTCGCTGATGATATCTTACTTTATATGGATCAGGTTACTGTGCACCTGCCCAGAGCTTTGGAAGTGATACGAGCCTTTGGTGCCCTGTCAGGCTTACAAGTTAACTGTAGTAAATCGGAGCTCTTACTGCTGTCTGGGGGTCCGGTGGAGCCCTGGCATGCTGTGTTGCCTATCGCCCCAACGATAAAACCGATGCGCTACTTGGGCATATACCTCAGTACCGACTTACCTACTCTTTATAATGCCAATGTTCGGCGTCCTATTGAGACCATTGGAAAGTTGTGCCAGGCCTGGCAGGAGCTGCTGTTGGGCATCTTGGGACGGGTGGCTTTGGTAAAGATGGTTCTGGTTCCGAAACTTCTATACCCTTTGCAGACTATGCCACTTTGACTTAGCCGGCGTGATGAACTCGCTTTTAAGTCGGCTGTTTCCCGTTTTATTTGGAGATCCCGAGCTCCTCGGATAGCGATGCTTAAGCTCACTTTGGACAAATGTTCAGGAGGTCTCAATGTCCCGGACATCAGGCTTTACAATGTTGCTTCTCTCTTCCGCTGGATCCATGAGGGTTACACTGGGTGTTCTCGCTACTCCCCACAGGGATGGTTGACTAGCTGGAGCTCCCCTTTTCACTTTTTGAACACGCTCCACCATCAGGAAGACCCTGGAAGGAGGTACCGGGTCTGCTTTCATTTTCTGCGACCGTTTCGGGTGGCGTGGCAATGGTGGCGGCGCAGGAAACAGCTCCCGCCGGAGGTGTCCCCATTTTTGCGCCTAGAGGGCGATTCCCGGTTCCTCCCGGGTTGGGGTAGGTCAGTGTTTCGGAACTGGGCGGCTCGGGGTTGTGTGGCTATGGAACAATTGATTGACTTGTCACCCGAGAGTTTCCCCTCCTTCCAGCAAATACGGGATACGTGGGACCTTCCTTCCTGTTACTTATTCTCATACTTTCAACTTCGTCATTACTGGGATGCTGAGAGGCGAGGCAGAGATGGGGTATGGGTTAAGGGACGTTTGGATACTCTTTTCTCGGCTACTCCGTCACTGGCTAACTCTCTCGCTCATTGGTATCGAGTACTCAAGTCGTCTCTTTCTTTATCAACACTTACCCCAGTGCGCTCTTCGTGGGAATGGGATTTGGGACAGAGCATTTCTGAGGCCCAATTCTTGGCTTGTTTTAGTACTTTATACTCGTATACCAAATCTGCTGATTTCCAGGAGCTTCAGTTCAAGATCCTTCACCGAGCCTACTTCACAGCTCAGAGAGGGGCGCGCATAGGGCTGTGGGGCAGCGAGTCCTGTGTTAAATGCAAGGGTCGGGTAGGTACATACCTTCACTCCTTTTTGGAATGTCCCCAGCTGAGCATTTGGCAGGAGGTTCTTCCCCTATTGGAGCGTGCTGTGCAACGTACTGTTGAGTGAGACTACGGATTTCTCCTCCTGGATCTGCAGGATTCCCTCCAGGATCAGGGCTTTACTATTCCCCAATGTCGATTCTTCTATAATGCTATTCTCTTAGTTAAGAAATTGATTTTGACTTACTGGTTGTCGGTGGACTCGCCCCCAATACCCCAATGGAGGAGTAGACTTCGGGAAGTGGCTCAGTTTGAAATTCGGTCTTATGCAAGATCTCCAAATGTGCTAAAGCAGCACTATGTCGGTCTGTGGGAGAGTCTGAGGGACCTGGTGCCATCCTAAGAGCTCGACAAGGGCTGGTAATCGGGTAGTGCTCTTCTGTGCACTCTTTATTGTGCCTTTGCTATGTTTCTTTTTTCCTTTTCCGTTGATTTCTGTGCACTCTTTAGTGTGCCTTTGCTATGTTTCTTTTTTCCTTTTTCGATGATTTCTGGTGCTCCGGGATGGGGGAGAGGGGGGGTTCTGGGATGCTTGGGGGGATGAGTGGTATGGTGAGTGGTGCGGATGGAGTTGAGTGTGTGTGGTGGTGTGAGTCCTGAGTGGTTCTCTTGGGTCACGGGTATACTAAAAAAGGTGAAAGGTCACTGTCCATGGTACATGGTTTTTCTTCTTCTTCTGTCCATTCCTGCACTTACCTTAGTCGTCCTCTATTTCTTCTTTTCCCTAGCTCCTATTTGGTATTTTGATGGGGATGCGCTGGGAGGCTTGTTTATGCTTTTCCTGTTTTCATGTTTGTAATGGACCGTTTTTGAATCATTGCTGTTTGCCTTTGTGCCCCGTTGGGTGGTGTATTTTTCACTGTCAATAAACATATGTTTAAAAAAAAAAAAAAAAAAGAATCTCTCTTTCATCAAATCAACCTAAAAAGTTCCAGCTCAGAAATTATTCCACTTTTTTATTTAAAAAAACATTTTTCCTGCTTTGGACCTTTCATTCATTCACTTATTCTAAAGAGCCTACTCACTGCTACTGTACCTTCTCTATGGAAAACTGCAATTATTACTCCTATACTCAAAGACCATAAAATTAGTACAAATGATCCATATTACTATCGCCCAATAACCAACTTGCCCTTTCTAGCAAAATTAACAGAAAAATTGATATTCAACCAAATTTCCGATTTCATTGAAACAACTAATGTTTTACATCCTAACCAAACAGGCTTACGAAAATTCCATAATACGGAATATTCTTTGATAGGATTAACAACCAATATAAAATATTTCTTAGATCACCATAAATCTGTAATCCTATTCTCATTAGACATTTCTGCAGCATTTGACACAATAGATCATGACCTACTTCTAAATCGGTTAGAATCGATAGGTGTAAATGACAAAGTACTTTCCTGGTTTTCTTCGTATCTTGCTAACCGTACCTCATTAGACAGGTTCAATAATGAACATTCTGAAGCTTATACGTCTTCTTTTGGAATTCCGCAAGGCTCTATCTTGTCCCCTCTCCTGTTCAATATCTTTCTCTCTCCACTACTAAGTATCTGTCAGTCTATCGGGTTCACCCCTTTCTCTTACGCTGATGATATTCAACTCATTCATCCATTGGATCCAGAAAATAACAATGATATTTCATCTATCAATAAAAAACTAGAAACAATTCAAAACTGGCTTAACTCAAATAAGTTGTCATTAAACATAAATAAGACCAAAACAATGCTCTTCACTTGGAAAAAGGACATAGCCTTGAAGACCTCTTTTGTTCTTAACAATATTCTCTTGAATTTAGTTTCCACTATTAAAATTCTTGGGGTTACTCTATCATGAGCATATTTCTCTCACTGTTAAAAATTGCTTTTTTAAGTTACGTTTGATCCGATCAATCGCTAAATTTTTGAGCGCCAAATCAATCAAAATATTGATCCACTCTTTGATTATAGCAAAACTAGATTACTGTAATGCACTCCTACTCAATATTTCCCAAAAAGAAAAAAGAAGACTTCAGGTCATACAAAACACAGCGATCAAATTAATATACAATGCTAGGAAATATGACCACGTTACCCCGCTGCTGATAGATGCCCACTGGCTTCCTATCAGCCATCACATCTCTTTTAAAGTAATACTGCTTACATTTAAAACTTTAATGTTTAATGTACCCCAATTTATATCAAGATTATTAATACCCCATAATACCCTAAGTCCACTTCGGTCATCAAGCCAAAATCTCCTCTCAATTCCGTCTCTGAAAATAGTAGGCACAAGACGATCAGACATGTTTTCTGTGATGGGCCCTCAATGGTGGAATTCTTTGCCACAATACATTAGAAATTAAAAAGATCTTACATCTTTCAAAAAATCCTTAAAATCTTATTTTTTTAAAGATGCTTTTAACATTTAAACTTTTAAATATAAATTTCTAAATACATCAAAAGTTTTATTTACCCCACTCCCTTTTGTTTTTTTTCTTCTCGTTCTTTTCTTCTAAGACAAAAATTGTAACCTTTCCTCTTTCCCCCCCTACTCATGTTTGTATTATATGAAATAATTTTGTTAATTTGTTTGTCTTTACGTATTATACTTTATTTTTGATTCTGTTCATCGCTTAGTGTTTCTAATAAGCAATTCATCAAATGGTAATAAAACATGAACTTGAAACAGCCCATTGGATAAAGCAGCAGGGTTCATCTTCCACTAATACTTGTTATGATCTTGGCAAATCATTTAACCCTCCTTTGCTTCAGGTACAAAGTGAGATTGTAAGCCCTCTGGGGAAAGAGAAAATACCTAATGTACCTGAATCGAATTTGCCTTGAACTACTGAGAAACACAGGAGCTAAAGTCAAATCTTCCCTTCTGCACTGATCATACCTATATAATGCTTAATTACAACAGAGCAAGCAGTATTACCAAATAAATAATGGAATGGAATAGGAACTGTTTTGGATTGTTTTAGGTTACCTTTCTAAATAATGCTCAATGCAGCTTCCAGAATTATTAATAAATTCAGGTACAATAAGTTCCAACCTGAAAGAGTTTACAATCTAAGTGAGTATCTGGGGCAACGAAGGATTATATGACTTATCCAAGATCACAAGGACTCTCAGAGGGGGAAATAAAGATCTAAACCCAGGTTTTCAGCTCATTGCTATAACATTTTTGTGTCATCTGCTTTTTTTACAATCAGATTCAGATTCTGACATCAGATTCAATCCCGACGTCAGAGAAAAGGTTACGGAGTGCTCTGGGGGAGGAGGGAGTTAGTCCGGCTCCAATGAAGTAACAGGGTTGGCTTCGGGGGTAGGGGTGGTCCAGCAGGCAGGGAGATCCCCGGCGGCTAGGCCGGATACCCCCAAGGGTACATGTACCGCGTGTTAAGAAACACTGCATTAGAGAAACATGAATTGATCAGGACTTGGCACTTACAGTATATACTACAGAATCCAGTTCAAAATACAACAGATTAATATGGTTAGCTTTGTGGCTTAGGTAACAATGCAGGGGAATCAGGTTTGCTCTCAGATCTTGAGCAGAGGAAGAGAACTGTTACCTAGCAACCTCTACCAATTATGAGGATGCACCACAAAGACAGCAGTCTCCCTGACTTCAAGGTGGCGAGGCAATCCAAAGATCATACTTGGGAAAAATTATTTTAAAAAACCCAAAAATAAAAACTACACACACACACTCCTAAATAACAAGCCAAAAATGACTTGTAGTAATATGGGGTTAGCTTGTGATGCCATAGAAACATAGAAGATGACGGCAGAAAAGGGCTACAGCCCATTAAGTCTGCCCACTCTGCTTACACACCCCCTGTCTATGCCCTAATGACCCAATTTCCTTATCTTGACCCTCGTAGGGATCCCACATGGGTATCCCATTTATTCTTAAAGTCTGGCACGCTGTCTGCCTCGATCACCTGCACTGGAAGCTTGTTCCAATGATCAACCACTCTCTCTGTGAAGAAATACTTTCTGGTGTCGCCATGAAATTTTCCGCCCCTGAGTTTGAGCGGGTGCCCTCTTGTGGCCGAGGGTCCCTTGAGAAAGAAAATATCATCTTCCACTTCGACACGTCCCGTGAGGTACTTAAATGTTTCGATCATGTCTCCCCTCTCCCTACATTCCTCAAGAGTGTAGAGCTGCAATTTGTTCAGTCTCTCTTCGTACGAGAGACCCTTGAGCCCCGAGATCATGCAATACACAGTGCAATATGGAAGTACGTTTAAAATCCTTTGTTTGATTTATAAGATTCTGGCAAATGATGCGTCATTATTTTTTCCATCTTCTGTGGTATTGTGCTCTTCTTCTAGATCGTTGAGGTGTGAAAATACTAGGAAATTACCTGCCAGTCAACAGTATTGGTTGATTGAACCATTTACTTTATGTGGGTCATTTGAATAGAATGCTTTACCACTTGATATTTAGAAGGACAAATAACGTTGTTTCTTTTCTTAAGAGACTGAAAACATTTTTGTTCTCACAGACTTTTAATACATTAGGCAATGACATTCACCTAATGCAGCTTATAATGTTTTACTATGGGATGCACTCAGGCATCCTGGGGCAACTGCTGCCATCTGTGTGTGTTAAATCACGCAATAGAAAATATTTTTAAGGGTTTTTTTTTCAGCAGGTGTCTAAATACGAGTTTGCTGTGAACTGCCTCATAAATTTTTGTGTTATTTTCTAATTTAAGTGTTATTGCACTATTTATTCACACGTTGGTAGCACACTAATGCACCCAATGATGGTGTGTGGCAGTTAGGGAGCTGTGTTTCTCCTTTCTGCCTTGATTGAAGCCTCGGAGTGACGACTTTTGTGGCCATCTCCCTTAGGTGACTATCTCACACTGAGGGTTCATGTTACACAAATTATTATTCTTGCATTTTTTAAAGAAATAATTAGTGAGGCTAGTTCTAAGTGCAGTGCGTGGAGCTGGTCAGTGGCTCTGCTTCTTATTATCTCTTGTTCTTTCAAAGGACAGAGAGTGGGCATTCCTGTGCGAAACAGCTAGGGACATATTCTATATATGGCACCCAAAAAAACTGGCACCAACTAGCACAATTCTATTAACAGGTACATGCGCATTATAGAACTGCGCATCATAACTTAAGCGAACCTATTTAGGTCAAGGAAAACCAGGCCTAAATACTTGCACCTAATTTGTACGTGCATTGGGCATATTCTATAAAACAGTGTGCATACATTTTAGGAATGCCCATGATTCGCCCATGAGCCTTCCCTGGCCATGCTCTTAGATTTGCGCACTAGAACTAGCACACCACTCTACAGAATGTGCCTACCAAGATGTGCATGTAACTTCTAATTAGTGCCAATTGGCACAAATTAGGCTTGTTAAACAATTAAGTTGTGTGTGCAAATTGACTGTGCACACTGATTTGTATGCCCAACTTAAGGTGCCAAACACAGAATTTGGGGGTTAGTATATCCACATTGGTGGTAATGCTCACAAAGTATTTTTTTTTTTTTTAACTGTGCACTAATGCAACATTAGCACATGGTCATTGATACAAAAAAAAAAAAATTGTCCATTTTACATTTACAAAAAAATGCCCTTAACACATAAAAAAAACCTGCACAAGGATGCACTAAGGCCTCTCTCTACCCCAGCTTAGTAAAGGATCGCTCAGGTTTTGCAAGACCTGAAGGGACAGGGAAATAACTACTGTACCTGAATGTAATTCGCCTTCAGCTGCTAATGAAAAGGAATGAGCTAAATCCAAATCACTTCATTCATTATGTTTTTTGCAACATCACAGGGTAGAGTGGGGCTCTCTGGTAGCTGGACACACTTATTCAGGGTCCTACAATTTGGGAGAGGTAAAATTGAGTCTGTGGGGTTCCCAAATTTGGAACCCCCATGTCCGAGAGCCTCTAGTTTGTGTACCTCCATATTTTTTGCATGCTATAACCCTTGTTAAATGAAAAAAATACTGCCCACACAAAAACAGTACTAAAATGAAAATAAATTCTTATGTTAAAACTGCTCTAGTACGCAAATGAAAGCCTCACTGGTTTGGCTTTTGTATCTTATTCTAAAAGTAAGGCTGTGAAACTGTGAAAGTTAAGGCCTCCTTTTATTAAACTGTGAGAGCAGTTTTTAGCACGGGGAGCCACGCTGAATGACTCGCGCTGCTACTGAAGCTCACAGGAACTCTATGAGCGTCGGGAGCAGTGTGGAGCATTCAGCGCGGCTCCCCGTGCTAAAAACTGTTATCACATTTTAATAAAAGGGAGTATTAGTTTCAAGACAGTAATAAGGCGTTATACCTGTTAATGTATTTTCCTTTAATAGGGTGGCTGTATCATACTGAACAACTGGGTTATCACCAGCTACTAGCAGATTGGGGGTAGAACCAGTATGTGGGCTGATAATTAGTGGAAAATTCCAGTATGCCTCAGTCAAAGTAGCATTAAGTCCAGAATGCACACTCATACCCCATGCTATAGAGAAAGTCCATTTTCTTCCTCTTTTTTTTTTTTTTTTTTTTAAACACCACTGGAGAGATCATGAGTATCAGCCACAACACTTGATGGGAGGTGGGGAGTATCATCTCAGGAAGGTACAGCCTGATCAAAAGAAAGGAAATGAACAGATATAACTATATTTCACCTTCCTTATTGTCTGGCCTTAACCATTTTGAACTGGGATGTACCAAAACAGAACTCAATGGAGAAGACAAAGGCCCAAAATAACTCTTCTAAAGTCTGAACAGGCTTTGGCCAGCATATCCAGCCTGTAATGCTTCATAAAGGAATAAAGCAATGACTATGTCCCTACCCAGGTGGTATCCTTTGGGGGGATTGCCCAGGCCTCTGTCGAGGTCACCTGTTATTTTTGACCCATCATAGACTTCAAAAGTATCCATGCCTATTTCATAGAAACATAGAAACATGATGGCAGATAAAGGCCAAATGGCCCATCTACAGTAACCATTATTTCTGTCTCTCTCCGAGAGATCTCATGTGCCTATCCCAGGCCCTTTTGTATTCAGACACAGTCTCTGTCTCCACCACCTCTTCTGGGAGACTGTGCCATGCATCTACCACCCTTTCTGTAAAAAAGCATTTCCTTAGATTACTTCGGAGACTATAACCTCTTAACTTCATCCTATGCCTTTTCATTGCAGAGTTTCCTTTCAAATTAAAGAGACTCGACTCATGCTTATTTACATTACGTAGGTATTTAAACATCTCTATCATAATCTCCCCTCTCCCGCCTTTCCTCCAGATTGAGATCTTTAAGACTGTCCCCATACGCCTTGTGATGAAGACCACATACCACTTTAGTAGCCTTCCTCTGTACCAACCCCATTCTTTTTATATCTTTTTGAAGGTGGGGCCTCCAGAATTGTACACAGTATTCTAAAAGAGGTCTCATCAAAGTCTTATACAGAGGCATCAATACCTCCTTTTTCCTACTAACCATACCTCTCCCTATGCAACCTAGCATCCTTCTGGCTTTCGCCGTCATCTTTTCAACCTGTTTGGCCACCTTAAGATCATCACATACAATCACACCCAAGTCCTGCACTTCTGTCATGCACATAAGCTCTTCACTCCCTAATCTGTACCGTTCTCTTGGGTTTTTGCAACCCAAATGCATGACCTTGCATTTCTTAGCATTAAATTTTAGCTGCCAAATTTCAGACCATTCTTCAAGCTTCGGTAGGTCTTTCTTCATGTTATTCACACCATCCGGCGTGTCTACTCTATTGCGGATTTTCGTATCATCCGCAAAGAGGCAAATCTTACCCGACAACCCTTCAGCAATATCGTTCATAAAAATGTTAAAAAGAAAAGGCCCAAGACAGAACCTTGAGGCATACCACTGGTAACATCCCTTTCCTCAGAGCAATTTCCATTGATCACTACCCTCTGTCGCCTTCCACCCAATCAGTTCTTGACCTAGCCTGTCACTTTGGGACCCATCCCAAGGGCACTTGGTTTATTTATTAGATGTCTGAACACTGTCAAATGCTTTGTTAAAACCTAAATACATCACATCGAATGCACATCAGATTTGTCTGACAAGATCTACCTCTAGTGAATCCATGTTATCTCCGGTCCTGTAATCCACAGGATTCCAGAAACTTGACCATTCTCTGTTTTAAGTGTTTCCATTAATTTGCTTACCACAGAAGTCAGACTTACTGACCTGTAATTCGCTACTTCTTCCTTACTTCCACTTTTGTGGAGAAGGACCACATCCACCCTTCTCCATTCCTCCGGTACCACTCCCGACTCTAGAGACTCATTGAAAAGGTCAGTCAGCGGAGCTACCAGAACTTCCCTAAGTTCCTTCAGCACCCTAGGATGTACACAATCCAGCCCCATTGCTTTTTCTACCTATATTTTAGCTAGCTCCTCACAAACACAATCCTCTGAAAATCGATCAGGGTCTATTACTCTTCCATCCCTATTCACGTTTGTCTTATGCGGTCCTGCTCCCAGCGCTTCAGCTATGAACACAGAACAGAAATATCTGTTAAGCAATTTGGCCTTTTCTTTATCAGTTTCTATATATTCCTCCCCTTCACCTTTGAGTCTCAAAATGCCACTTTTACACTTCTTCCTATCAATAATATATCTAAAAAAAGTTTTGTATCCCCGTTTTACCGTGTCAGCTATTTTTTTCTTCCATTTGCATCTTTGCTTTCCTGACTATAAGACCAGCCTCTCTTAACCTTTCCAGATATTTTTGTCCGTCTTCCTCTTTTTGCGATCTTTTGTAGTTTATGAAAGCTAACCTCTTATTCCTTACCTTCTCAGCTTCTACTTTTGAGAACCAAAGTGGCCTTCTTTTCCTCTTACTTTTACTTACTTACAGGGTTCAGCACTTTAGGATGGAGATGATCAAGACTGCTTAGGTCAGATATATTTTGTCAAATCATGTAATCCACTTTGAACATCACATTTAATGCAGAATATAAGAACCATATTTGATGTAACTTAAGTGGATTAAGTTATTATGTGATTGCGAGGTAACTGAAGGTATTTTGTAACTGTATTGTCTACGAACTATTATGAATGTTTTTATTGTTAACCGCTTAGTTATAGGCGGTCTAGAAATTCTAGAAATAAAATAAATAATTAAATATCTCAAAAGAGAGTCACATTGTTGAGCTTTTCCTTTCTACAAGTTACAGGAAATTGTTGCACCAAAGGACATATGATTTTTTTTGTGTGAAATATTTTTTATTGAAAGGACATATGATTTAAACACCATGCAAATGAACTGAACTGACTTCAAGCTCACTGTCCAATTTTCCAAGAAAAACTCAGAATTTGGCCCTTATCACCTTATGCAAAGAAAAGTACTGAACTACAAGCCATGTAATTAGGATATAACAAATATTTCCTTTCTACAAACTTGATCAATACAGTCAAATTGATTTACTACAAAGTTCTGAAATGTTTTCATTGTAATGTACATTGGAAACTTTTAGTCTCAACATAAGCAAATTGTTAGAGGACTAACAAAGACTCTTTCAGAATCCTGAATGCAGCCCTGTGTCCTTACTTTGCAACATTGAACTATCTGCAGTGAAGGGGTGGGAGGGGAGGTATAGGACACTGGGGAATAGAACTGGGAAGCCAGGTAAGAGGAAAAAAAAATCAGATTTTGAAAGCACTCATTATGTCAGATAAATCTCCTATTCCAAAAATGCACACATGTCTTTCATAGAGCAAAATGCTAGTCGGCAGTTTTTATAAATGCACATAAATGATTTGCTATAATCCTACAAGCAATATATTCCAAGACCAAACACTCTAAGGTTTTCATTTTTTTTCCGATGTGTAGCTTGTCACTCTGCAGTTCAACTTTACAGCACAAAAGGCCAGAAAATACCCTACACAACAGAACATAAAGGGTATAATGCAATAATTTTTTTAATTAGACAAATTACTAAATAGGATTCCTTTTAGTACATGAGGCTCCGGAGTAATCTAAGGAAATACAAATCTAAGGAAATACTTTTTACAGAAATGGTGGTAGTAGATGCATGGAACAGTCTCCCAGGGGAGGTGGTGGAGACAGAGACTGTGTCTGAATTCAAAAGGGCCTGGGATAGGCATGTGGGATCTCTCGGAGAGAGAAAGAGATAATGGTTACTGCGGATGGGCAGACTAGATGGGCCATTTGGCCATCATTTTTATGTTTAGATAAAAAATTTATTTGATACCGTGTTAATTTTAATCAGTCATTCATGTTTTCCTTTCTACTGCTAAAGTTACAATGCTAGGTTCTCCACTTTTTGTTCTTAAGCCAACAGAAATTGGAAAGAATTAAAACACAAAAGAGGATGAGAATGTTTATTTCTGAGGCAAAATAACTCTCTAAAAACTTAATGGCATGGGATGAAACTTCACATGTGTAAAAACCAGTAAAAAGAAGAGAGTTTGAAATTTGACCAAATCAGAGTAGGGGTTCCAGAGAAATAAGCCCCCTCCCTTCCGAAAAATAGTCCAATGCATTCCTAAGGGAGGAGTTCAGCTTTAGTAGCATAAAAGTTAGCAAATTCCTTATTTCAAATGGCCACTTCCCATGTTCTACCTTCTTAGTCCCCCAAAAAGTATTCCTGCACACACAAACAACTAGAGAACTGCGCGGGGACAGAAATCCCACCCGTCCCCACCAAAATACCACCCGTCCCCACCTGTCTCCGCGAGGAATCCCCTCCGTCCCCACCCGTCTCCGTGAGGAATTCCATCCGTCCCCGCCCGTCCCTAGAAACTTCAGAAATAGTTATTTCATTTAATTATGCTACTGAATTAAAGGCTCTGGTAGAGACCCATTTACAAATAAGCAAAGACACTATTAATTTGGAAATATTAATTGGGAAGAATACATACTTTATAAATGAATTTTTACCAGAGCCTCTAATGTAAATATAAAATATAAATACTCAGCTGATGAGAACCCCCAAGCTGTCAGCTGAAGACTTCCTTTGCAGTTGGCCAGGGGTCCCTTCTGCCAAGCTTGGCAGGCAGCAGTAGCGTCCCTGAGTCACAGATGCTGGCACCTCAGTGGCTCATGGATGCTGCCAGCGACTGCTGCGCTTGGTGGAGGGGAGTTCTGGCCATCTCTAGAGGAGGTCCTCTGCTGGCGATGCTTGGGGATCCCCACTAGTCACAGCAAGGGTCAGCAAGTAGGACACATCATTATCAGACCCATTATAAAAGACAAAAAATGTGCCACTTCTCAACCTCACTACTACAGACCCATCGCACTAATACCACTTTTCATAAAACTTATGGAGGGAGTAATATGAATTCAATTGATGAAGCACCTGGAACACTTTCAACCACTCCATGACTCCCAATCAGGCTTCTGACAGTCATTCGGTACTGAGACGGTAATTACACCACTTATCACTGATCTATATAATCTAAAGGGTCTAAACGCACTCGTCTTCCAACTGGACTTCAGCAGAGCTTTGACCATGTGGATCATGACCTGATGCTATCCTGCCTAGATGTCTATGGACTATCAGGAAAACGTTTGTAGTGCATACTGTTGTTAAGCTGTCTATATGCTTCTTGATTATATTTTTCTTTGGACTGAATTACTGTCGCCCCAACTTTATCTGCTCTGGAAACTAAAATCATTGGATCCTGACTCAATTCTTGAATAGCTATGTTTCCTATCAGGAAACATACTGAACTGGTTCAAGGGCTTCCTGAAATCTTGCAGCTACCAAGTCAAAATTGGGGACACACTATCTACGGCATGGACCAGCGACTGTGATGTCACACAAGGTTCCCCATTGTCGCCCTTGCTCTTCAACATCTACCTTGCTTCCCTAGGAGAACAGCTCAGTAGTCTAAACGACTGCCATTATAGCTACGCTGACGACATTACAATAGTCCTTCCTGTCACATGCCTGATGACCATAGAAATACACAGAATAGACACCATCCTGTCTACAATAGAAAATTGGATGACCCACTTCAAATTAAAACTGAATACCTAGAAAACAAAATTAGCCACAGCCACCAATTCTTCAATAAACTCTATAACCCTAAGGGAAAACAAATTCCCCATCTCTTCCACAATTGGAATCCTGGGCGTGCATCTAGATAGACAACTGTGCATGTCCGCCTAAGTCAACCTTGTCACACGCAAAGGATTCAACACTCTGGAAACTCAGATCCATCAGAAAATACTTTGACCAGGCACCTTTCAAACTCCTAGTCCAAACACTAGTCCTAAGCATCCTACATTACTGCAGCATCATCTACCTAGCAGGACTACGCAAACATTTCTGGAAACTTAAGTGTCATCCAAAATGCCGCAGTAAGGCTCATATTCAACCTAAAAAAATTCAATCACATCATACCTGTCTACCAACAACTTCATTGGCTGAAAATTGAAAGCCGAGGACTTTTCAAATTTTGATGTCTCTTTTACAAAGCTCTGTACGGTCTACTGCCCAACTACCTCACCAATCAGTTCACATTCGCCAGACCCAATCATTCTTCCCCTTCACCTCAATTAAAGGATGTACCCATAAGAGATTCATCAACAGACTTCTACCCTACCAAGCAGCCTCCAAAGTTCCCAAATGGAGCCAACTGTTCAGAACATCAACCTCTTACATGCACTTCAGTAAGCTCCTAAAAACGCTGCTCTTCCCCAAACAGGACCCACCTTAAATTTTCCATGAAAAGACTCCCAACCCACTGACTCTCTATTCCACATTGTTGCTCTAAGACTATGAACATCCTTACCTATTTGTTTATCTCCCTCCTTATAAAACCCTGCTTAACCTCCCTCAATGCAATCTATACCTTTTTCAGTCCTCTCTCCATTGCTGTAGCTCACTGATTCTCCTCAGCCATTTTTCTTGTAAACCACCTCAAACCGAAAGGCGTTCGCGGTATATATATAAAGATTTGTTATGTTATTTGAATGTGGTATAAAAAAATCTAAGCATAAAAGGAAAACAAGGTGCCAATCCGGCATTTTCTGGGCTTTCCAGCAGAGGAAGATGTTCAGTTTTGCATCAATATGCCTCACATGAAGTCAGATGTTACCAACAAGTCTCTTCATGTTTCCTTCAACTTGTGTGTTCTGTGGCACCTACCTATTCATAAGGCACATCTGCCCAATACTGATTTCTAGCATAATTATGTCCCAGAAAACGTTGTATTAACTTTCTGAAGTCTGATGTGTATAGATTCCCATTTGCTTAATATAGATGAACTTTAAATGTTATACTTCAACAATCCCGAAAGTGGATTTACTGTGTGCTAACAGTTTTGTCTATTAGCAACTCTAACTGTGATCCCTTTCTTTCAGCTTGTTTCGACTTACAATTAGTTTTCGGAACAGAAAATTTTAAATAAACTTGGACAATTTTATTTTCTAATTTATTTATTTTATTTATTTAAAACATTTTAAATCTGCGGCTCACAGTATTACATACATATTTCAGGATTTGCACAACATAAAGATCTTATACATCAGCAAAAATCATAAGATTATACCATCTCAACCTATAAATTGCATCTCAACTGCTCTTTACTACATTGCTTCAATTAAGCAGCACAAAAAGATGATATTCAGAAAGTAAAGTATTAATTCAAGAAGCAGAATATTAGCTTAAAAAAGCTTGAACAAACAAAGTTCTAGTTTTTGTTTTGCTATTTTGAGGCTTATGTTTTCATGATTATGCAGTGCAATGAATTCAATAAATAGTCTAAGAAAAAGAAAATCAAAGCAGTGTAACTTGGCCAATAGTACATATTAAAAACCTTTGATGTACTGCCGAAAACGATATACCACATTCTTTCCTTTTATCCTAACCCTCCACAAAGTCTCCTCTCTTTCAGCTAGCACAGAATTACTAAGCAGAGAACAATACAGCACTTAACATTTCAAAACCGAATGTCCTCTCTTGAAGCCTTCACTTTACATTTTGTAGGGCAAAATTTCCCTTATAGATAAACCAACTTCATGACTAAGTTACTGGCAAATTATCATATGCTGGGTTAGAACAAAAATCCATTGAGCTCCATCTCCAAGGATGCTTAATCCAGGTACTTACACCATGCACATCTAAGGAGTAGACTGCTTTCAGCCAGAATAACAAGAAAACCACATTTTCCTGGCTGGATGCAAAACCTGCCCATTATCCATTACTGCATAGGCAAAGGACACACTTTAGGGCATGCATTAAATGATTTCAAAGCATGCACTGTGAGCAGTGGCATAGTAAGGGGGAGCAGACTGCCCCGGAAGCCATCTTGGTGTGGGTGCCAGCACCTCACCCCCCCCCCCATGCTTGTGCCCATCATATCATTCCTTCTGTTAGAAACTCCCCAACCCCAAGATGTCCTGACTGTCGAAATTAGATTGTAAGCTCTTCTGAGCAGGGGCCATCTATTGAATGTTTAATGTCTGTGTACGCCTTTCAGCGCTATAGAAATGAAAAATAGTAGTAGTAGCAACAAGAGGAGAGGGAAGAGATGCTGACATGGGATACGGATAGGGAAGGGAAAATGAGATGGTGCTCTCCAGCTGTGCCTCCCTATTCCTGAAATGTTGCCACCCTAACCTGATGCCTTGTCCACCTAACGGAAGTGATGGCCTTGCTTAACACTGACCCCCACCCTCTCCCCCCAGAACATGTGTGTGATGTCTAGGGGAGGAAACACAGTCAGCACCTGATCCTGGTGAAAAAACTGCCATGGGACCACTCAGCATGTGCTCAAGCTCTCTGTGGACAAAAACTGGAGTTGTGGGTTGTGGGTTCAAACCCCACGCTGCTCCTTAGGACCCTGGACAAGTCACTCAGTCCTCCATAGCCCCAGGTGCATTAGAAAGATTGTGAGCCCACCAGGACAGATAGGGAAAATGCTTGAGTACCTGATAATAATAATTATTTTATTTTCTTGTATACCACCCCACCAGCAGTTCTAGGCAGTTCACAACAGAAGAACAAACATTTCAGTTAAAAAATACAATTTCAAAAAACACAAATATTATAACTACTACATCCATTAAATATAGCATCAGATAAAAAGTACATTTAAAGTACAGAGCCTAATAAAAAATACCTTCTTAAATATCAACATTCTTGTTTATCAAATAGGTGAGTTTTCAATAATTTCCTAAATGTAAGATAAGAATAGGCTTGAACAATCAGCGGACTCATCCAGGAGTTCAACTTCCCCGCCTGATATTCCAATGTCCTGTCCAAAAAAGTCTTATAGCGACAGGCCCTTGGGGTAGGGAAGAGGAACATACCGGAATTTCTGGTACATTTTAATGAATTAAACAGTTTCAGGTAAGATACCAAATAGGAAGGTAATAAACCAAAAAGAGCCTTATAACAGATACACCCAAACTTTAAAAATGCTCTGGCCTCAAAAGGCAGCCAATGCAGTCTAGCATAAAAAGGACTAACATGATCACATTTCTTAAGATCAAAGATTAAAAGAACTGCTGCATTCTGAACTAATCGAAGCCTTAGTAGAATTAGTAGACTGGACCAGCACCCGAAAGGACCCTAGATCAAAATACTTCTTAATGGTCCTCAATTTCCACAAAATTGCATAGCTTTTTTAAATTAATGAATCCATCCGTATGCTTCTTAAAAGTTAAACTACGATCTACAATTATTCCCAACCTCTTAGATAACCTTGATAGGCAGTATATAAAAACCTAATAAACTTGAACGTAGGCCGGCCAAGCAGGCTGCCCCTTAGTTAAAGACTACTGCCCTCAGAATCTGTGTTCTCTGCAACTAGAGATGCCCCTAATTTGGGAGCTTCTGAAGCATCAAAAAGCTTCACAACTGGATTTAAAAAATGAAATAACTTTTAAATAAACACGAGCAGAATAGACTGATTCCTACCATCTCACTTGTAGGGAGGTAGTACAGGACAGCCCAGAGGGATGGGAGGAGGAGCAGAAAAATAATAAGACACTCTACACAGGATCTCGCGACCAGGGATACACAACCCAAGTGTTCCAGAATGATATGCCTATTGCACTAGAAATGATTTACTTGGCTCAGTGTGTCTCAGGGAAAGTGAACAGTCTACATTCCTGTGTGAGTGAAAAAGAAATACACCCCTCAGGAGATTAGTTTGCTCAGTGTGCAGTTACTCTGATTAAAACAGAAATCCATATTTCACAATATCACCTAAAAGAATTCAGCACAGTTCAATGTGGTTAAACAGTGTTTGTCTTTGTTCACATTCAGAATCTTGAAAAAAGGGGGAGTGAAGTTGTGTGTCAAAGCAGAGAGAGGAATGTGCAAACAATGTGGGATTACTCTGCAAGAGGTAACTAACCTTACTGGAAACTGAACAAAAGAGATCAGCAAGTTAGTTGTTAAAAGATGAAGTTATACAATTTTGTTTCATGAGCGCACAGTAACTGATTACATACTGTTTAAGAGTAGTGACAGCAGGGATAGGAAGGGAAAAAAAGATAGTCTGAGAGACCAATAACAAAAAAGATTAACAATACATTTTTAACTTCTTTTGAAGGCCAGAACTTTCTTCCACAAGTTAGTCACCCTTTGCTCATATTATAAAGGCATTCAAATGATTGTCTCAAGGGCAGGGGATAAAAAATAAGGAGAGCTAGAAGGGGTGATCAAGAGGTAAAAAGGCAGTATAATTTGATGGTTGATACGATTCTGGGTTTCCTATTATGTTAAGTCCTTTCTTGTTGGTAAGTATTTTATTATCCTAACTTAGGGGCGGTTTTACTAAGATGCAGTAAGCACAAACATGTGGAGAATAGGCTTGCCCAAAGAATCACTTCCAGGGTGGCTGTCATGGAAACCAGGACCTTGAAGCACAAGACTGTAACAAGCAATTAATTTGCCCCTGCAACTTCTTCCACATGAGTTCCGAAATACAACTTCCCCTGCAAGATGTAGAAATGAACTCCTAGATAGTTGAGTTTCTAGGAAAGAATCAAATGACTCTTGGGAAGGTTGATGACTCAAGTCCAAGGACTGCAATCACTCAAGTACACATCTCCCTTCAAATTTGCGGGGGTTAGGGGCACAACTCTCTCGTGAATATTAAAGAATCATGAATAACTTTAAGGCCCCCTCCCCTCCTCCCAGACCCCTCCACAGTTTACCTTTAAAGGCCCTGGTGGTCTAGCGGTGAAGTGAGGCAGGAGTGATCTTCCTACACTTCAGCCCTGTGCAGATCCGCTAGAATAAAAATGGCTGCCTTAAGTTCCCACAGCAGTCTTGCGAGACCATAGTAATTTCTGGCAGTCATTTCTGATTGCGGATCTGTATGGGGAGTAGCGTAGGAAAATCATTCCTGCCCCACTTCACTGCTACACCACCAAGGCTTCAAAGGTAAGCTGTGACATGGTAACAGTAAATGACAGCAGTTAAAGACCTGAATGGTCCATGCAGTCTGCCCTGTAATCCCATGCATTATATTTTCATGATTAAATTAAAATGTCTTGTTTTTCTTTGTTTATTTCTGGGTCATAGACCTTAGAAGTCTACCTGGTACTGACCTTTGGTTCCAACTACTGGAGTTATCATTGAAGCTCACTCTGGGCTATCCAAACCATCTCCTTTGCTGGATTCAGACTGTGAAAGTTTGCTCATTTATATTCTAATTCGCGATCCTCTGTGTTCATCCCACACTTTTTAATTCCATCACAGTTTTCCTCTCTACCACCTTCTTTGGGAGGGCATTCCAGACATCCACCAACCTCTCCATGAAGAAGAATTTCCTAGCATTACTCTTAAGTCTACCACCCCTCAACCTCAAGGTATGTCCTCTAGTTTTACCAATTTCCCTTCCCTGGAAAAGATTTGGTTCTATATTAATACCTTTCAAATAGTTAAATATCTGTATCATATCACCCCTGCCCCTCCTCTCCTTCAGAGAATACATGTTGAGATCTTCTAGTCTCTTTTTGTACTTCTTTTGGCGCAAACCTCCTACCATTTTGTATTGCTTTCCTCTGGACCACTTCAAGTCTTTTTATATCTTTGGCCAAGTATGACCTCCAAAACTGAACACAATACTCCAAGTGGGGCCTCACCAATGACCTGTATAGGGGCATAAACACCTCCTTTTTTCTGCTGGTTATGTATTTCTCTATACAGTCTAAAATCCTCCAGGCTACAACCACTGTCTTATCACACTGCTTTGTCGCCTTCAGATCCTCAGACACTATCATCCCAAGGTCCCTCTCCCCATCTGTGCATATCAGCCTCTTGCCTCCCAGCACATACATCTCCCTCGTATTTCTGCCCCCATATGCATCACTCTGCACTTCTTTGCATTGAATTTTAGTTGCCAGACATCAAACCATTCTTCCAACTTTTGTAAATCCTTTTTCATGTTTTCCACTCCCTCTGGGGTGTCCACTGTTACTAATCTTGGTATCGTCTGCAAAAAACCAAACCTTTCCTTCTAATCCTTCAGTAATATCGCTCACAAACATATTGAACAGAATCGGTCCAAGCACCGATCCTTGAGGAACTCCACTACTCACCTTTTTTTCCTCTTAGCATATTCCATTAATCACCACCCTCTGATGTCTGTCCATCAACCAGTTTCTAATCCAGCTCACCACTTTGGGTCCAAACATCAGCTGGTCAAGTTTGTTCAAGAACCTCCTATGAGGAACTGTGTCAAAGGCTTTGCTGAAATCTAAGTAAATTATATCAAGGGCACTTTGTTGATCTATTTGTATGGTCATCCAGTCAAAGCATTTAATCAGATTTGTCCGGAATGATTTACCTCTAGTAAAGCCATGTTGTCTTGGATCTTGTAACTCATTTAATGTAGGAATTTTACTATCTTCTCCTTCAGCAATGTTTCCATTATATTTTTCATAACCGAAGTAAGGCTTACCAGCCTGTAGTTCTCAGCTTCATCTCTGCAACCACTTTTGTGGAGAGGAACCACATTAGCGCTTCGCCAATCCCATGGATCTACTCCTATTCTCCAGGGATTTATTGAACAAATCTTTAAACGGAGCCACCAGAATTACTCTGAGTTCCCTCAATATCCTTCCAATCCCATAGCTTTATGGAGGCGGGAGGGGGGCTGCTTGTTTGCAGGCTTACGAATAACCAAATTCATGAATCCCAAAACCACAAATATGGAGGGAGACCTGTACTCTCCAAGGAAGATAGTATTAGCCAGTCATCCACATATGAACGCACCCTCCCCCCTTCCCAAACAAAGGAAGGCACCACAATGACCTTGGAAAAGGCCCTGGGAACAGTAGAGAGTCTGAAGGGCAATTGGGGGAGGGGAAGGGGGAGACCGAATCATCTTTAGTTTAAAGAAACATTTCTGCACTACTGAGCTAATTTGTACATTAAAGGAAAATTTATTGTCCAGAATTACCCCTAAGAGTTTAATCGTGGATACCAGTTGTATAGAAGCAAATGAAATGCAGCTTGGGGATAAAAGAGGTTTATTTTCTTTTGATGAAAATATCATGGCCTTTGATTTACTGATGTTTAGGGAAAGAAGATTCTTGAAGAGCTCCCTGTAATGCATTCATTTCCATTTTCCTTGTTAAAAGGTTTTTGGCTTGTCTACTGCATCCCTTGCATGCTACTGTCTCTAATAGTCTTGATTCTGGTACATTTCCTGTAACTTGGAAGCATGCAATGGTGACTCCAATTCTGAAATCTTTGAAGTCTGATCCAACTGATGTTAATAATTATAGGCTGATTTCTAACTTACCTTTTCTTTCCAAAATCTTAGAGAAAGTAGTAGCTGTGCAATTGTCTGATTATCTTGAGTAAATTCATGCTCTTCATCCATGCCAAACCGGCTTCCGCCGACACCATTCCATGGAACACTCTCTTCTTGGACTAACGAATTATGTGCGATTAATTCTAGATGTTAACCGAGAAATTGTCCTCTTTTCTTTAGACATGTCGGCAGCATTTGATCTGGTTGGCCATACAATACTGTTAAATCGATTGAAGGATCTCAACATCACTGGCACAGCTTGCCAATGGTTTAGTTCTTATCTGACAGATCGGACCTATTCTGTTTCTCATTCTGGTAGTCTTTCCAGTTCTCAATCACTTTTATCTGGTGTTCCACAGGGTTCTGTTCTTGGACCTATTTTCTTTAATATCTTTCTTGTGCCCCTAACACTTTTGTTACAGGCTCTGGGCTTCACCTTTTTCATTTATGCTGTTGATATACAGATATTGCATCCTCTCAATTCTAACAATCCCAATGACTATTCTTTGATATCTACAAACCAGGATGAGGATTTTGACTGGCTAACCATGAAGATATTAAAAATCAATTCTTGTAAAACTTCTACCATGATCTTTTCTCCAATTAAGCGCACGCTGAGCCTGCCAGGTCATATTTTTAGTTTGAAAGGTAATCCTTTATCATATTCAGCATCGATTAAAATCCTAGGTGTCACCATGGATTCCACCTTGTCGTTTCACTTGCACATCTCCGATGTACATAAGAACATAAGAGTTGCCTCCGCTGAGGCAGACCATAGGTCCATCTTGCCCAGCGGTCCGCACCCGCGGCAGCCCATCAGGCCTATTGCCTGAAACAGTACTCCCTGACTAATTTTATAACTTACCTCTACCTCTATTCTTTTCTGTACCCTTCTATCCCTTTGTCCTCCAAGTACCTATCCAAAGCTTCTTTGAAGCCCTGTAGCGTGTTCCTGCTTACTACATCCTTCGGCAGCGCATTCCATGTATCCACCACCCTCTGTGTGAAGAAGAACTTCCTGGCGTTTGATCTAAACCTCTCCCCTTTCAATTTCTCTGAGTGCCCCCTTGTACTTGTGGTTCCCCTTAATTTGAAAAGTCTGTCCCTGTCTATTTTTTCTATACCCTTCATGATCTTGAAGGTTTCTATCATGTCTCCTCTAAGTCTCCGCTTTTCCAGGGAGAAATGCCCCAACTTTTTCAGTCTGTCAGCATATGAGAGGTCCTCCATGCCCTTTATTAGTTTAGTTGCTCTTCTCTGGACTTTCTCAAGTACTGCCATCTTCTTTTCTAAAGCTTCGTCAGCTTTGCTTGGTTAGGTCACTATTAAACCTCAATTCTTTATGAATCCATGTGCATTCACTAGTCATTTCTAAATTGGATTATTGCAACTCATTACTTATTGGACTTCAGCATTAACAACTGTGTCGACTCCAGCTAGTACAAAATACTACGCTCAGGCTTCTTTATAATCACTCAAAATTCGACCATATCCCTCCACTTCTCAGACTTGAGCACATGCTTCTGATCTCTTTCAAGATACCTTTCAAATATAGCCTTCTCACTTTTCAGATTCTGGACTCTGGTCTTCCTCTAGTCTTATTTTCTCATTTGATTCCCTATTTACCCAGGAGAGAGCTGCATTCCTCAAATCAATCCTTATTGTCTATTCCATCCTTTAGGCAGCTGGTTTTGGATATTTAGAGAGACTCTAGTTTCTCTGTAATGGCTCCAACTCTCTGGAACTCCCTCCCGTTATATCTGCGAACAGAAAAATCTCTGAAGTCGTTTAAGTCTCACATTGAAGGCTTATTATTTCAAAATAGTATTTGAACCCAGTTCCTAATAGTTTGCCACTTCGCAACTTTTGCCATGACTTGTGACTAAGGAGTCACAAGTCTGCAATATTTTCTCATAATTCTGACTAGGTAGTTAATTTCCTTGTAACTTTTTCATATTACTTCTGATCATGTAGTCACTATCTTACACTTATCTTTACTTTTCTTTTTCTTTCTGTATCCTACCCTCTTGTTCCTATTTTTCCCTTAAGATATTAGAAACATAGAAATTGACGGCAGATAAGGGCCACGGCCCATCCAGTCTGCCCACCCTAATGACCCTCCCCTGCCTTTACTTTGCGAATAGATCCCACGTGTCGATCCCATTTGGCCTTAAAATCAGGCACGCTGCTGGCCTCAATCACCTGAAGTGGAAGACTATTCCAGTGATCAACCACCCTTTCGGTGAAAAATAATTTCCTGGTGTCACCACGCAGTTTCCCGCCTCTGATTTTCCACGGATGTCCTCTTGTTGCCGTGGGACCTTTGAAAAAGAAGATATCCTCCTCTGCATCGATGCGGCCCGTGAGATACTTGAACGCCTCGATCATGTCTCCCCTCTCTCTGCGCTCCTCGAGCGAGTATAGCTGTAATTTATCTAACCATTCTTCGTATGGGAGATCCTTCAGTCCGGAGACCATCTGGGTGGCCATTCTCTGGACCGACTCCAGCCTCAGCACATCCTTACGGTAATGCGGCCTCCAGAATTGCACACAGTATTCCAGGTGGGGTCTCACCATGGATCTATACAGAGGCATAATGACTTCAGGCTTACGGCTGACAAAACCCCTGCGTATGCAACCTATGATTTGTCTTGCCTTGGAAGAAGCTTGCTCGACTTGATTGGCAGCCTTCATGTCCTCACTGACGATCACCCCTAAGTCCCGTTCTGCTACCGTTCTTGTTAGGATCTCGCCATTAAGGGTATAAGTCCTGCATGGATTTTGGGTACCCAGGTGCATAACTTTGCATTTTTTGGCATTGAAGCTGAGCTGCCATGTCTTAGACCAGGTCTCCAGTAAGAGTAGATCGTGCATCATATTGTCGAGCATTGAATTTTTTTCTATTGTACTTTTGCCCACTACATTGCTTAGTTTGGCGTCATCGGCAAATAATGTTATCTTACCTCGGAGCCCTTCTGCCAAGTCCCTTATAAAGATATTGAATAGTATCGGGCCTAAGACAGAGCCCTGGGGCACCCCGCTGATCACCTCCGCCATTGCAGAGGGGGTGCCGTTCACCATCACCCTTTGAACCCTACCTCCAAGCCAGTTCCCAACCCACTTCGTCAATGTGTCACCCAATCCTATGGAACTCATCTTGCTTAGCAACCTGCGATGAGGTACGCTATCGAATGCCTTGCTAAAGTCCAGGTATACGATGTCCAGGGACTCTCCAACATCTAACTTCCCCGTCACCCAGTCAAAGAAGCTGATCAGGTTGGATTGGCAGGATCTCCCCTTAGTAAATCCATGTTGACGGGGATCCCGTAGGTTCTCTTCATTCAGGATCGTATCTAATTGGTGTTTGATAAGAGTTTCCATTAGTTTGCTCACTATTGATGTGAGACTCACTGGTCTGTAGTTTTCTGCTTCTGTCTTGGAGCCTTTCTTGTGGAGTGGAATGACGTTAGCCTTCTTCCAGTCCAACGGGACGCTACCTGAACTAAGGGAGAGGTTGAAGAGCGCTGACAGCGGCTCCGCCAAGACATCACTTAACTCCCTGACCACCCTGGGGTGCAGGTTGTCCGGTCCCATTGCCTTGTAAACCTTGAGCTTTGACAGCTCCACGTAGACACTGTTGGGCGTGAATTTGAAATTGCTAAATGGGTCTACTGAGTCAGCCCTTGTCTGTAGCTGAGGTCCATGCCCCGGTGCTTCTCGGGTGAAGACAGAGCAGAAGTATTCAATTAACAGTTGAGCTTTTTCTGAGTCCTTTTCCACATAGTATCCGTCTGGTTTCCTTAGACGTACTATTCCCCCTGAGTTTTTACTTCTGTCACTGATATACCTGAAGAATGATTTATCTCCCTTCTTGATGTTCTTTCCTGCCCTTCTTATCCAGTTGGTTAATTTGTTTGTGTACATTCCCCTTATGATATTTTTATTTTAAATATTGCCCAGATTTTATTTATTGTACACCACTTTGACTTTTTGTTAAAAATGGCGGTATATCAAATAAAAACTAACTGTATTTGTATAACTTTGTCAGTGGCTGCTCCCACGCATATGTGCCAGCTCTGTGGGTGCCTGAGCATCCCCAATATATTTGGGATCTCAAGTGACCAGGCCGGTGTGCAGTCCAGGCATCTCTTCCCCTTCTTGACCCTCTCCTTCCTTAGAAGTCTCCTTTTAATCTTCTTGTTTGGAGGGGCTCCGGCACAGCAACTATTCTCACAAGCTGCCGGTGCTGCCCCGAAACTTTTCCTCTGCTGTAACTTCCTATTTCCACCTGGGTGGATTGTGATAGATGGAAAGGTTTGGGGCAGCTTGCAAGAATGACTACCATGATGGGGGCCACTCCTAACAAAAAGAATGAAAAGAGACCGGAAAGGTGAGGGGAAGGGAGGGATAGAAACAGAAGGGGAAGAGATGACCGGACCACGGAGCCCCCTGTAGCTGTTTTAAGTTAGCACAGGCGTGATGGTGAGAAGGGATGATAGCAGAGGGAAACACAGATGTGGGTGGGTGGGAGGAGGAGAGAGATGCCAAGCTGTGGGAAAGAGAGGAGAAAGATGTCAGACCACAAGAGGAGGAGAGGGAGGAGATGGTGTACAGTGATGGAAGGGAAGGGGATAGAGAGAGGGAAGATATGGTGCACAGAGATGGAGGGGAAGAGGAACAGAGATGGTGTACAGGGATAGAGAGGGAAGAGATGGTGCTCAGGGATGGAGGGGAAGAGGAACAGAGATAGTGTACAAGGATGGAGGGGAAAGGGAAAGAGAGAGGGAATAGAGATGGTGTACAGGGATGAAAGAGGGAGAGAGAGGGAACAGAGATGGTGTACAGGGATGAAAGGGGGAGAGAGAGAGAGGGAACAGAGATGGTGTACAGGGATGAAAGGGAGAGAGAGAGAGAAGGAACAGAGATGGTGTACAGGGATGAAAGGGGGGGAGAAAGAGAGAGAATAGAGATGGTGTACAGGGATGAAAGGGGGAGAGAAAGAGAGGGAACAGAGATGGTGTACAGGGATGGAGGGGAAAGGGAGAGAGGGAACAGAGATGGTGTACAGGGATGGAGGGGAAAGGGAGAGAGGGAACAGAGATGGTGTACAGGGATGAAAGGGAGAGAAAGAGAGGGAACAGAGATGGTGTACAGGGATGGAGGGGAAAGGGAGAGAAAGAGAGGGAACAGAGATGGTGTACAGGGATGGAGGGGAAAGGGAGAGAGAGAGAGGGAACAGAGATGGTGTACAGGGACGGAGGGGAAAGGGAGAGAGAGAGGGAACAGAGATGGTGTACAGGGACGGAGGGGCAAGGAAGAGAGGGAACAGAGATGGTGTACAGGGACGGAGGGGAAAGGGAGAGAGGGAACAGAGATGGTGTACAGGGACGGAGGGGAAAGGGAGAGAGGGAACAGAGATGGTGTACAGGGACGGAGGAGAAAGGGAGAGAGGGAACAGATATGGTATACAGGGATGGAGGGGACAGGGAGAGAGGGGGGAACAGAGATGGTATACAGGGATGGAGGGGAAGGGGCGATAGAGAAGGAACAGAGATGGTGTACTGGGATGGAGGGGAAGGGGCGAGAGAGAGGGAATAGAGATGGTGTACAGCAGGGGTGCCCAATACGTCGATCGCGATCGACCAGTAGCTCAGGAAGGCAACGTGAGTCGATCGCTAGACTCGTGTTGCCGTCCTGATCTACCGGGCCGATCAGCCTTCCTCTGTGTTCTCCCTAGGGCCTTTTAGCTGGGCGGTCCGCCCAGCTATCATCTGCTGCTGCCGCCGCTGCTGCTGAACGTTAAAAAAAACCCCAGCTTGGAGATTTCAGCCCGTAGCGAACTTATGTTCCGGGCTCTAAGGTGTGCGTGCCGGCTTCTCTTCTCTTCCCTCCAAAACCAGAAGTTATGTCCGGGGGGGGGGGGGGGGAGAAGGGAAGCCAGCACGCACATGTTAAGAGCCCTGAAGCAAGCGTTCGCTAAGGGCTAAGGTGGGAGACAGGTTAGTGAAGCATTTCCTCTTCTTGCTGCCGGGTCCTGCCTACTTTCTGTTTCGGCGAAGGCAGGACCCGGCAGCATTTCCCCCAATAGGTCGATTGCGATGCTGGCCGGTCGAAGCAGGGAGAGCTTGGGGCGGGCATTGGCTTTCGGGCCTGTTATTGGTGGCCTGTTATTACTGGTCCCCGTTATTACTGTTATTGAGCCTGTTATTACTGGTCCCCGATGGCAGTTTGGGTACTGGTCCCCGTTATTACTGTTATTGAGCCTGTTATTACTGGTCCCCGATGGCAGTTTGGATACTGGTCCCCGATGGCAGTGGCAGTGGCAGTGGCTTGGGGGAGGGCAGGAAGAAAGAAAGAAAAAGGGCAGGCAGAGAGACAGAAGGAAAGAAGAGAAACAGAAAAAAAAGAAAGGGAGGCAGAGAGAAAGAAAGGGCAGGGAGAGAGGAAGGAAAAGTTGGGGGAGGGAATGAGGTGTGGAGGAGAGGAAGCATACAGGCTGAAAGAAAGATTGGATGCACAGTCAGAAGAAGAAAGTGCAACCAGAGACTCATGAAATCACCAGACAAGGTAGGAAAAATGATTTTATTTTAAATTTAGTGATCAAAATGTGTCTGAATTTATATCTGCTGTCTATATTTTACATTAAGATCTCCTTTTACTAAACTGCAAGAGGTTTTTAGCGCAGGGAGCCTATGAGCGTCGAGAGCAGCGCTGGGCATTCAGCGCAGCTCCCTGCGCTAAAAACTGCTATCATGGTTTATTAAAAAGGGAGGGGGGTATACGGACCTCAGCTGGTATCAAATTCAAGCGTGGAAGACCCATTTCAGAACTTTGAGTTCACACCGGCTGACGTTTACAGCGAACTGGCAAGACTCAAGGTGAACAAAGCCATGGGACCAGACAAAGTGCACCCAAGAGTGCTCAGAGAGCTGTGCGGAGTCCTGGCAGAGCCATTAGCCATGCTCTTCAATCTTTCCCCAAGGACGGGGAGAGTCCCACTGGACTGGAAAACAGCTAACGTCGTTCCTCTGCACAAAAAGGGTTGCAGAGCAGAGGCTGTGAATTACAGACCAGTGAGTCTCACATCGATAGTGTGAAAACATCCCAATCAACATGGATTCACTAGGGATAGGTCATGCCAATCTAATCTCATCGGCTTCTTTGATTGGGTAACAATGAAGCTGGACACCGGGGAGTCTCTGGACATAGTGTACTTGGATTTTAGTAAAGCTTTTGACAGTGTCCCACACCGCAGGCTTTTAAGCAAGATGAAATCAATGGGGATAGGTGAGACGCTAACTACTTGGGTCAAAGATTGGCTGAGTGGTAGACTTCAAAGGGTGGTGGTCAACGGCACCTTCTCTGAAACATCGGAAGTGACCAGCGGAGTCCCGCAGGGCTCAGTCCTGGGTCCACTCCTTTTTAACATATTCATAGGGGACTTGACATGAGGGCTTCAGGGTAAAGTAACATTATTCGCCGATGACGCCAAAATATGCAATATAGTAAGGGAAAATAATTTGCAGGATTGTATGACGCAGGACCTGCTTACATTGGAGAACTGGTCCTCAACATGGCAGCTGGGCTTCAACGCCAAGAAATGTAAGGTCATGCACCTCGGTAGCAGGAATCCATGCAAAACCTACAACTTAAATGGAGAAACGTTGGCTAGGACGATAGTTGAGTGAGACTTGGGAGTGATCATCAGTGCAGACATGAAGGTTGCAAATCAGGTGGAAAAAGCATCATCCAAGGCAAGACAAATGATGGGATGTATCAATAGAAGTTTCGTAAGCAGGAAACCTGAGGTCATATTGCTACTGTACAGAACCATGGTAAGACCTCACCTGGAGTACTGTGTGCAGTTCTGGAGGCCACATTACCGCAAAGATGTGCTTAGAGTCGAGTCGGTTCAGCGGATGGCCACTAGGAATATTTCGGGGCTCAAGGGTCTCTCGTATGAAGAGAGACTGAACAAACTGCAGCTCTACACTCTGGAGGAACGCAGGGAGAGGGGAGACATGATTGAAACGTTTAAATACATCACGGGTCGTGTCGAGGTAGAAGATGACATCTTCCTACTCAGGGGACCCTCGGCCACAAAAGGGCATCCGCTCAAACTCAGAGGAGGGAAATTTAGGGGTGACATTAGGAAGTATTTCTTCACGGAAAGAGTGGTGGGGCACTGGAATAAGCTTCCGGAGCAGGTGGCCAAGGCCAACAGCGTGCTTGACTTTAAGAATAAATGGGACATCTACGTGGGATCCCTACAGAGGCCTAGTAAGACACTCAGACTTGATAGGGCAGGTCAGTAGAGTGGGCAGACTTGGTGGGCTATAGCCCTTTTCTGCCGTCACCTTTCTATGTTTCTATGTTTTTATTTCTCTATTTTTGTATGGTTGTTACTGAGGTGACTGTGCATAGAGTCATCTGCTTTGACCTCTTTGAAAAACCCCGGAATAGGAATGATAATTAACATTTTCTGTGCGTACAGTGTGCTTTGTGGTTTTTTTTAAATTTTATTGTTGGTAGATCATTTTGACTTGGTCATTTTAAAAGTAGCTCACAAGCCCAAAAAGTGTGGGCACCCCTGGTGTACAGGGATGAAGGAGAAGGGGCGAGAGAGAAGGAACAGAGATGGTGTACTGGGATGGAGGGGAAGGGGCGAGAGAGAGGGAATAGAGATGGTGTACAGGCCAGGTGCTCTGGTAGGAATAAATGTTGAGAAGCATACAGTGTAGTTTAATTTTGTGGTTAACCATTATGTACTGTTATTAAGATTATATTGTGTGTATATATGAAAAATAAATGGAAAAAAATGACAATTAGTACTATTATGGGGTAGAGGTCAGAGGAGGAGCTTAGGCAAAGTATGGGGCGTAGCTTTTGAGCACCTCCAATCATTTTGAAAAGTTGGCTCCTATGCTAACGTTACGTGACTGGTAGAAACACCCCCCCACCAAGAACGCTTTTGAGCATCAGAGGCTGAGCTGCCTTGCAAGTAAGACTGGTTACAACCAGTCTTACTTCCAGGGCAAGCTTTTGAGCATTGGAGCCTAAAAGAGGTTAAGAAAAGCTTGGGGTCATTATCTTCTGTGATGAAGAAACAATCAGTAGATGAACAGACTGAAATGAAATTTGGGGATGAGTTGACACCATAAAAGGAGAGGGTAGTGATATTTGTTCTAAAAGAGTTTGGTGGCTCCAACCCAGTCAAAGTGTTCAAACTTGAGAAAAGACAATTGCTGAAAACAATGAAAAAAAAAAGCCATCAGTTATAAACTAGGAGCAACATAAGAACATTCTCATGTAAACAGGCAGAACGAGGCAAGCCATTAGATTTTACTGCCCCCTACAAGACTGTCTTCCCTTTGCATATGGGTAGACATACTATTATTAATCTACTAATTTAGAGGCATTTTCTTACAGGCAATTTTTAGGAAAGCAGCATTAAAAAAAGAGACAGGAAAATCTGTGATCTCAAGTCCTGGCCCAAATTTGTAGATTTTCCTCAGTGGCAGGGTTAATGAATCACAATAAGACTACAACAAACAGGAGGAGGAACTGAGGGGCAGATGCTCAAAAGCTTACCATGGAAGTTGCATAACTTGTAGCCAGTCTAGCTTGAATGTATGTTCGGCCTCTGATGTACGAAAGGGTTCTTGATGGCTTTTACCAATCGTGGAAGCAGCTATCAAGAATCCTATATAAATGCATTACAAGGAGCTAATTAGCATTAAATGGTCTGTGTTGGGTCCCCCACTCACTTAAAGCATATGTGGATTATTTACTGATGTACGCCATTATACTTTGTTCTATTAACGAATAAAAGCCTGCCTCACGTACATCTTTTTCGCAGTATTCCCCCTTTTATGCGTAGAGGAGAAGGGTACAGATAACAGAGACTTATCCAATGAGCAGAGTGCCTTTGAGGTAGTGTGGGAAAAGAGGAGAGATACTGAGTTGTTTCACAGTCAATACACTTGTAGGTTAGTAAAAGGAGTTTGAAATGTATTTGGAAACGGATAGGGAGACAATGAAGCAACTTGAGGAGAGGGATAATATGGGCATAGCAACACAGGCGGAATATGAGGCATGCAGATACAGAAAGAGAAAGCAGGGTATATGAATAATAGCCTATGATTCCAGACACACCAGAATGTGAAGCTGTAACAACCTGCGTAAAAAGTGATTCAGAAGGCTGTAAGGGTGTATGTGAACAGCATAGATGTACTGTAGAAGTATAAATATATAGTGAGGGATGGAGGGAGTTTGGGGGGGGGGCGATAGGATGACAAGGAGATTCAGGAGCAATGCATATGAGGAGATAATTGTTAGTCAGACCAGCGTTGCATGTTTGTAATGGAAGGCAGCTAGACACTCACTGGGCTTGATGGAATCTTCAGTGTGTCTCAATATTGCAGGGGTAGGGAACTCCGGTCCTCGAGAGCCGTATTCCAGTCGGGTTTTCAGGATTTCCCCAATGAATATGCATTGAAACCAGTGCATGCAAATAGATCTCATGCATATTCATTGGGGAAATCCTGAAAACCCGACTGGAATATGGCTCTTGAGGACCGGAGTTCCCCTACCCCTGCAATATTGCAATTCTTATGCTATTTGTGTTGAGCATTGCCCAACAAATGAAAATCGCTCCCAATCCAGTGTTTTCTACCAGGTTGCCAGAGTTTTGTGCATTGAACCTCCAGTCAACTACTATCCAATTTTCTTGCAAGTGTTATAATTTGGGAATATGGGATGATAAAACCTACCTGAAAACACAGAGTTCTAAAGATTAGGATTTGCAAACTCCGCTTCCATGTTTTTAAAAGCTGTCCCTCCCACCCCAAACAAAGGGTGTTTGAGCACTCCTAACATTGAGTAAACTCTAACTGTATCCAGGAAGGGGTAATTTCTATTGTGTTTAACACCCTCAATCATTTTGAAAAGTTGGTTTCTATGCCCACCACCGTCTTACACGTCCTGCTCTACCCATATGCCACGGCTGGATCGCACTATCACTGCACCCCAGAACAACCAAACAAACAAACAAAAAAAAAACCCAAAGAGAAGGAACAGTTTTCACATACACTTTCATCAACAGTGGAAAAAAGGCTTCTGAATTTTTTTCTCCAATGCTCCATTAAACATATCCACACAGCTGTAGACAGGGTATGTCGGAACGCCGCATAAAAACTGATGCAAATCTCGTTGCATATTTACCAGCTAGAACACACTTACCACCAGCTCGACAGCAGCAATATCTTGCTCATAATGTCCCATCAAATTGGGGAAAAATGTCATGTTGTAACTCATACCCATGCATCGGGGAACCGTGATCGGTTCACAGGTGAACAAACCATGTCCCTGAACGAGGCCGAACACTAAGCCGCATAAGACAAAGAGTTTAAACGCTCCCATTCTCCTCAGCAGCATAAGGTCACTCTGGAACAAAAGCACCGTCTACGGTAAACGTTAATCTTCACTGAACGGAAAGATCCAGCCCTGTGCCATTTTCTGGGAATCCCCTGGCTACAGCACTGCTCACTAGACGAATTTTCCCGGTAAACCCCGTTGCTTTTAAAAAAAAGTTGCATGCGAGACTGTTGCCCGGCGCTGCCGCCGACGAGGAGGCCTCCCTCCCTCCTTGCTTCCCGGTGATCGTGAGTGCTGAACTCGTGGAAAGCAAAGAGGTAGGGACGGGAACACAATTCCTCCGCGCATGCGTACCCAACACAGCTACGTCACAGGCCACCTAGAGCCCAGAAGCCGTCCTAGACCAGCAGCGGTGAACTGTCGGCGTGGATCAGTATTGCGCATGCTCGTTGTGGGTTCCTGGATGCAAGAGGAGCGTTTGGGGAAGGGAATAAGGTTAGAGCAGAGTCTCTCAAACTGGAAGTGACAGGGGAAAATCTATTGATGGAACCAGAGTGTCTTCCATTCTTGTTGAAAAGACTGTAAACTTTTTAAGTGAACTGGAAGTAACAGGGGGAAATCTATCAATGGAACCAAAGTGTTTGCCTTTCACTGAATGCCTGTAAATAGTTTAAATACTGTTCCTTAATCAACTTCAAATAAAGTTCCAGTTTGGTTTACTCATACCTGGAACTGAGCTTTCATTTCATCAGAAGGGAGTGAGAAACCGCAGAGTTGCCTATCCTACTACTACTATTTATCATTTCTATAGTGCTGAAAGGCGTACGCAATGCTGTACATTTAGCATACAATAGACATCTCAGAAGAGCTAACAATCTAATTTGATAGACAGGACATCTCCAGCCTAATGGAGTTATCTGGCCCTGGCCTACGCCCAAGCTTGAGTGTGAACTGTTAGTCCATGAGTGATTGTAACGACCATCTGTGTTCTTCATCAGTTTCATCTTTTTCTGAGCCCTGGCAGGGCAGGATTAACCAATAGGCCAAGTAGGCACGTGCCTAGGGCCCGAAATGGTCAGGGGGGCCCGATGAAGAAGGGCATCAACATTGTTTTTTCCAAACAGCGATGGGCCCCTTCAGCATCGATCGGCAACGCAGCCCTCCCCACCCCCCCATTGACGGAAAGTAAGACAAGCAAGCAACGCTTGCCCAAAGCTTCCCTCTGATGCAGATTCCTGTTTCCGCCTGGGCGCATGGTTGGGTGGGGCGGGGCAGGGGGCCCAGTGTACTTGTGCCTAGGGGCCCTCAATGAATTAATCCTGCCCTGAGCCCTGGTATCAAGCGGTCAGCCCCCCCCCCCCCAAAGAGCTGGCTGGAGCCCTGTGCCAAGCTGCGGACAGGGCGGGAGACCAGGGATACACTAGTTTAGTAGAAGAATTTATCCATGACATTCTGTTTGTTGGATTTTTATTGTTGTTGTTTTAAGATGGGATTGCATATTGGGTAAAAATGGGAAGATATTGCTCACAGTGATGCATAAGCATTACCATACTGTGACAGACCAAAGGTCCATCAAGCCCAGTATCCTGTTTCCAACAGTGGCCAATCCAGATCACAAGTGCCTTGGTTCCTAAACATTTCTGGGTCAACGCCAGCAGGGTGTAGAAACCACTGCCTGTGGCCTCTTGACAAGGTAGGAGGAAGTGAGAAGGCCTGTTGAAGAGATAGGAGGAAGTGAGAAGAAATGCTACACCTGGGGGTGGGGCAGGGTGGAGAGAGAGAGGAGTGCTATTATATGAGGCCCTCTCATAATTTTTGCCAATAGGCCCCTGATGTTCTAGCTACAGCACTGGGTGTTGCACTTAATTAAAAAGATGATTGAACTTCACTGGTTCCTTGTAAATGATTTTAAATTGGCTTCTTTTATATTTAAAATTTTCCAAGGGTTGGTTCCAACTGATTTTCTTCTTTGGTGTATTTCCCTTGAAATCGGTTAAAGGATAATCATATGCTAATTTTTCACTTTTTAAAACCATTTGACTTAAGAAGATTCTGGAAAAATCATTCTCTTGTAATGCTCTTCCTATTCAAGTGAGAAATATGGGCTCATGTCAATCTTTTCATAAGAATCTGAAGACTTTTATTTTTGAACACTTTTAACTTTAAAGCTGTTTTGATTATTGCTCCCCCCACCTTGTATGAAGCTGCATTAGGCTTTTTTATCACTGGCCGTGGCAGTAAAATCTCCAATGTTCATAGAATTCCTATGAGCATCGGAGCTAACACTGTCTTGGCTGGCGATAAAGAAAAGCCTAAAGCAGCTTCATAAAAGGGGGCCTGTATTTGTTTACATTTATTGTAAACTGCCTCGTGCCAAGTGTTGTTCAAAGTACCAGGTCAAAATACTTAAGTAAAAGTAAAATTACATGTATATTTTAATACTTAAGGCCCCCTTTTATCAAGCTGCATTAGGGGTTGTTTTTTTTTGGGGGGGGGTTTCTTTATTTATAAGTTTAATACATTTATAATATCAAATGGTATCAAAGAAAAAAAGGGTTACAATACAAAATTTGAACAAACATTACAAAAGAAACAATCCTTTACAAGCCCACTAAATGGGGAGATATATTTGTATTTTAACTAACTTAGTTTTAAGGAAAACAAAGAAATGGGTTGAATTCTAAAGAACCCAAATCATTCCCTACTAAATTAGGACTCTGACATCCAACCAAATTTCTCATCAAATGAATAAAGAAAGCAAGGTAAAAAAAATAAAGTAAGATCTCACTTCTGTTCACGAGCTAATAAAAACTGCTGCAATTGAATGGGGTCCCAGAAAACAAATTCGGTGTCTCCTCTCTGGTTATTCTAGTCCTCTAAATTTTCTCTTCATTTTGCCTCTTCCCTCCACTGGAGTTCCTTTCTACCCTAACTCTTGTTAACCGTGTCGAGCTTTACGAATGTAGAGATGATGCGGTATATAAACCTAAGGTTTAGATTAGATTAGATTAGATTGTAACTTTACGAAACATTTACAAGGAAACTTTAAATAAAAAGATGCTTCAAGTGCTAATACTCTAGCTCTCAATTTCAAAAATTCTTTCCTCCTAAACTGCGTAGCTCTTGCGACATCGGGAAAAATACTGACCAAATCTCCACAAAACTTGGTCAGTCTATTTTTAAAATAAAGTTTCATTAACAACATTTTATCTGTCTCACTCATGCATATTAATATAAATGTGGACCGAGTCTGGATAACATCTTGAGAATCTTCCAGAAACTCTGTCAAATTAACCTCATCTGTTACCAGATGGTCCACTTCCTGAACAGTTTTCTTTTTTTTCTGGGGAATATGATAACAATTATTTATTGGAAAGCAATCCGCATTGGGTAATCCCAGTATTTCTTTAAAGTATTTTCTCAACAATATTTCCGGTGACAACAAATGAGTCACTGGGAAATTAACCAAGCGGAGATTCTTTCCCCGATGCATATTTTCTAACATTTCCATTTTTAAATGTAGTGTGACGTAGAATCTTTTACCGCAGATAGTGAAACAGCTTGCAATGTATTAGTTTGAGTTTCAATCACACCTAATCTTTTTTCCAAACAATTTAAATTGGAATCCACATTCTCAAACTTTTGAACCACAGAGTGTGAGAAATCCGATGTTTGTTTCATTGATTCTCTGAGAAACCCTTCAACTCTAGAAATACCTAACCATAAGTCTTTAAGAGTAATATCTTGTTTTTCCACTAGTTGTGATTGTTCATCTACTACACTTGTAAACTCAAGTGATTTAGGTATATCAGTAAAAAACAATTTACGTTTTTTGATCACGCTCATAGACTAGGCGGTTGGAAGTTTATTGGACCTTCAGAAGTTACTTTTTCAACCACCCAGCAGCGATGTGATTGCTTGTCATGAGCTTACCAGGATCGTTTTGAACAAGCTCTCAGGACTGTTTTTGAAACATGCACTAGTCTGGTCTCCTGAGGCAGGCAACGAAACGGGGCCACGTTGGGACCCCTTTAACCTTGTTCTTGCAAGCTAAGTGAACGCTTTTCTAATCTATTTATGCAGTGACATTTCGCATGATTGACATAAGAAGAAAGGAAAACTACCATCATATTTTGAAATTGTGAAAAGTTCTTCAAATTTTATGGAAAAAATCCTAGTCTATGAGCGTGATCAAAAAACATATATAGTAGCAATGACTGGAAGGTGAACTCTTTACACAGGGAGGTTTTTCAGCCTTCCCTTCAGAGTTCCCTATCTCTGAGCTTTTATAAAAGTTTTTTTTTGATCACCTTCTTCAGACAGAATACTCTTAGGGTCAGTTGTTTTGATTATATAGCAAGCTTTTTCTGACCTTGGTTTTTCTCAGTATATTTCCCTGATATTTCTTAAGGAAAGATGGATGTAGGGCAGAAAGTGAAGAAGAAGAGAAAAAAACAAATCGTGACCTTAGAATTACAGGGTTCTAAATGACAATTTTCAGCATTTTTAACTCCGATGACTTCCAGGTTCTATCTGACATATAGATGTTACAACACTCACGAGGATTTATTGCAATTTAACCGTTCCTTCATTTCATAAGAAATTACATGGTTCTATGTACAGAAATTAGTCTATGCATAGGATTACAAGGTTCTAACTGCGGTACAGTTAGAACCATGCAATTCTAAGGTCGTAAAATGGATAAGAAGGCCCTGGATACACAGTTAAGATCACAGACAGAAGGAAGTGCAGCCAGAGACTGGGAAAAGATGGTTAGAAAGATAAAATCACCAAACAACAAAGGTAGAGGAAATTATTTTATTTTAAATTTAGTGATTGAAATGTGTCAGTTTTGAGAATTTACATCTGCTGTCTATATTTTGCACTGTTGAGGAAGAAATGAATTTGTTTCTATTTCTCTGGTGTTGTACTGCATGCAGAGTCTTGAATCTTAGGGTTTGGTTTGTATATATTAGTACTTTTAGTTTGTGGTTCTGCATGTGTAACCAAGGCTAGGTGTTCTGGTAGAAATGAATGTTGAGAAGCATATAGTGTGCTTTGTGTAGTTTAGTTTTGTGGTTAACCATTATATTTTATTAATAAGATTATATTGTGTGTGTGTGTGTGTATATATATATGGAAAATGAATGGAAAATGGTATTACAATTAATACTATTATGGGGGCGGGGTCTGGGGCAGAGCTTTTGGGCGTTCTGCTGCCCATGGTGCTATCTAATTCACTTGCATCTTCATCTTTATCTTCATTGTCTTCGTCATGCCATCCAATTTCAAAGAAAGCTTTCTTAAAATTGGAATCATTATCTGTTCTAACAATTATTTCTCTGATGGCAAACTCTTTTTGAATATCTTTGAAAACTGATGCAAGAACATCAACTGTGTGGAGACCCTTCAGTCTTAAAGAAAGACAAGCAGATTTCCCTTCTAAAGACTATCAATCCAGAGGATGACACCCCAATGTAAAATTTTCCATGGGATGACTAGCAGTTTGATGTGATAGAGCCATGTCTGTTCACCAAGAATTGCTATTAGCTTCAGCTTCATCTCCACTTCAAAGTGACCCAACAGTCATTACTGTTGTGTTTGACTGGAGACCAGTAATCAGCTAAACAAAGGCAACTCTACTGTTCTTATAGGCTATATTCACTGAACAATAAAATTTAAGATGAAATGATCCACAGTTTGCATGTCGAGGTTTGCAATAGCAAAATTCTGTTTCATTTGGTTTACTGGGAATCGTCATTTATATCTTGCTTCTGCTTTTACTTTTTTACTTGTAACTGCAAGCATCAGATATAACTAGGTAAAAGTAGTGGAAATTGACAAAATTATTACTTTAGTAAAAGTAACAAATGTTATCCCGTACTTCTTTACAAGTAAAAGTAGCAAAAACTTTTATTTAAGTACAGTAATTATTTACAATTTGCCTAGTTACTATACAATACTGCTAGTGCCCTTTCTTTGGGGAAAAAGTAGTATAAAAATGCAAAGATTAGATTAGGTAAGACTGAAGAGCTTCAGACCCCAGCAGAGGCATCAAAGGAGCCAAAAAAGACTGACCCACTCAAACATAGAAACATAGAAATAGACGGCAGATAAGGGCCACGGCCCATCTAGTCTGCCCACCCTAATGACCCTCCCCTTGTGAATAGATCCCATGTGTCGATCCCATTTGGCCTTAAAGTCAGGCACGCTGCTGGCCTCAATCACCTGCAGTGGAAGACCATTCCAGCAATCAACCACCCTTTCAGTGAAAAAGAATTTCCTGGTGTCACCTCATAGTTTCCCGCCCCTGATTTTCCACGGATGCCCTCTTGTTGCCGCGGGTCCCTTGAAAAAGAAGATATCTTCCTCTGCCTCGACGCGACCCGTGAGATACTTGACCGTCTCGATCATGTCTCCCCTCTCTCTGCGCTCCTCGAGCGAGTATAGCTGTAATTTGTCTAACTGTTCTTCGTACGGGAGATCCTTGAGTCCCGAGATCATCCGGGTGGCCATTCTCTGAACCGACTCCAGTCTCAGCACATCCTTGCGATAATGCGGCCTCCAGAATTGCACACAGTATTCCAGGTGGGGCCTCACCAAGGATCTATACAATGGCATAATGACTTCCGGCTTACGGCTGACGAAACCCCTGCGTATGCAACCTATGATATGTCTTGCCTTGGATGAATCCTGCTCCACCTGACTGGCAGCCTTCATGTCCTCACTGACGATCACCCCCAAGTCTCGTTCTGTTACCGTTCTTGTTAGGATCTCACCATTAAGGGTATAAGTCTTGCATGGATTTTGGCTGCCTAGGTGCATAACTTTGCATTTTTTGGCATTGAAGCTGAGTTGCCAGGTCCTAGACCAGCGCTCTAGTAGGAGTAGGTCGTGCATCATGTTGTCGGGCATTGAATCTTCGTCCGTTTTGCATTTGCCCACTACATTACTTAGTTTGGCATCATCGGCGAATAATGTTATTTTACCGCGAAGCCCTTCTACCAAGTCTCTTATAAAGATGTTGAATAGGATCGGGCCCAAGACCGAGCCCTGTGGCACTCCACTGATCACTTCCGTCATTTCGGAGGGGGTGCTGTTCACCACTACCCTTTGAAGCCTACCTCCAAGCCAGTTCCCAACCCATTTCGTCAATGTGTCACCTAATCCTATAGAACTCACTCACTCATTCTATAATCTTGCATGCATATTTTTTTTAGCTTGGTATGCAAAATTGAACATACAGGTTATAGAACAGTGCCAGTTATACACGCAAATTAATTGGCAAATTAACTGCTAATTGGTACTAACAACCAATAATTGTAGTTGATTAACACTAATTTGATTGATACCTAGTTGCTATTCTAGAAATTTAGTATAGAAAATCTATAGTGCATAACTGGAAGGACGACTGTGGAGAGGCATGGGTGGATCAAGGACATGCCCAGCACTTATGTGCTAAGATTCTTGAATATTGTCAGTTATGTGCACAACTACAACATTTAGTTGCAATCATTCACACCAGTCATTGACATGGTGTAAGCAGCTGCGCCTAAATGTTCGCATGTAAATGCCCCCTTATGCAAGTATTCATTATAATTATACATGTAATTGCTGATACAGAATTTTCATTTCACATGTAGTATCCTAGCGCCTAAATTTCAGCAGCCTTTTCATAATTGCCCTTTGTCTGGGGGAAAAGTAATCAAGTCTTGATGCATCAGACAACAGTGTGACAACTGGACATCTGGGTGACAGACTTCCAGATCATTTCTGTTGGAGCGAGCAGTTATTGGCAAGAGTAGCTATTAGAAAAACACAGTAGAGCCTGATTAAACCCAGGATCTTCGGTTTCTGCTAAAACCAAATGTGCAACTGAAACTGCCCACTCAGTTTTGGCAGGAACCAAATCCATAAATGAAACTCCTCCCACTCTGGACCACAAAAATCCCCCTACTGAGCTGGCGATCTTGGTGGTGGTAGCGCCCCTTTCTCTCAACCCACCTCTCCCACGATCCCTATCCCACCTGTAGGCCCACCCTGGGCCTACCTTAGGAGGGCCTGATGATCTAATGGTGTTTTCGGGGGCAAGATCAAACCCCACTTGTGCCTGCCATGTGCTACTACTGCTTCATTGCAATGGCTGCTGAGACTTCCCTCATAAGACTGCCATGGGAGATCCTGGCAGGCATTTTGCAATTGGAACCAGCATGGGCAAATTTTCTGCCCATGTTGGTTTCAATCGCAAAATGGCTGTTGAGACTATTATAGGAGGTGCCAAATGCTATTTTGCAAAGGGCAGCGGCATGGGGAAGGAATGAGTGGTGTTTGTTTCTGCCCATGAAGATACCACTAGACCGTCAAACCTTTCTAAGGTAGGCTCAGGGAGGTCCTATGGGTGGGATGGGGGGAGTGATCCCAGCGAGTGAGGGCGGGGGGGGGGGGGGAGAAGTGAGTTTCAGCAAAAATTCAAAGGCATTTTCTGCTGAAACCTGAACCTAGATTTGGGGCCAGTTTCAGTGCCTAATCTAAAACAAATTCAAACAGCCTCTAAAACACAGTAATTATATTTAGACATACATTTTACTATTAGGTACTATATTAAAATGCACTTATAAATTAATATATTTTTCCATGGAAAGCAGTGTCTGTATGGTATACTTATATAGGTAAAAACCTTTTGATTATACAGTATAGTAAGGTGTGGCTTTCTCTTTGCAACAGCTTATGTAAATAAAGTAGGTCACAGTATTGGTAACAGTAGCTGGCAAATTCAACAGACAGTTGCAGTTTCTATAGCAAAAACAAGCCCAAACCAAATAGTATTAACCTTTATGACCCTTTTCAGTATCAGGCTTCTCCTCTCAAAAATAAGCAATTTCTTTCCTTTCTATATGTGATTTCTCAGCAGCATACAACAGATTATCAGTGTCAAATAACTACTTGACTTACTATTGGAACTTCCTTTTAGCTGCACAAATTAATCACAGATCTAGATTCTTTTAAGTACTGAAACAAAACAAAAAAAAGAAGAGTAAAACATGAGTTGCCATACTGGGACAGATTGAAGGTCCATTAAGTTCAGTAGCCTGATTCCAACAGTGGTCACAAATATCTGGCAAGATCTGGAAAGATCCTAAAAGAGTAAAACAGGTTTTATGCTGCTTTTCCTAAAAAAATAAGTAGTGAATTTTTCCAAGTACATCTTAATAATGGTTTATGGACTTTTCTTTTAGGAAATTATCCAAACCTTTTTTAAACCCTGCTAAGCTAACTGCTTTCACTACATTCTCTGGCAACAAATTCCAGAGTTTGATTTAAATCTTCTCCTTACGTAGCTTCATTGCATGCCCCATAGTACTAGTATCTTGGAAACAGTAAGCAAGTGATTTAGGTCTACCCATTTCACTCTAGCCTACAAAGGAAATATTTTATTGTAGCGGGGGGGGGGGATTGGGGGGGGGAGAGAAAATACCCCTCAGTCCATCTTTGGGAACCTCTAAAAATGGATTTCTGGTTTTGCTCCTACTACCATGGTTACAGCTTCAGTAATACCTTTCTCTTATCTCTTTAGTAATTTTCCTGCTGCTTTGGCTTTCCTTCCTGTAGCATTCTTTATTTGCTGCCTGTTGCAGCTTTCTTTACATGCTATGGTTGCAGCTCTGTTCTTATTCTTTATGATGCAAGGGGAAGCTTATGCTCCAGCTTCTCCTCACCCCATGGGACAGGCAATCACCCCTCTTCCTCCTGGTTAAATGTATTTGTTAAACTATTTACAATAAGACAAAGCCTCCATTTCATTTGTCATTTTCACTTGCATGGACTTTTCTAGCTTGGTGCTTCAGTTTGGATTTCTGCCAGGTACTGTGGCCTAGATTGGCCACTGTTGGAAACAGGAAACTGGGTTAGATGGACCATTGGTCTGACCCAGTTTGGCTGTTCTTATGTGCTCATTTATTATAGGCTTTCATCTGGGTATATAATATGTTTGATGCTAACAGATATCCTGAGAATTCCTATTGATGGTATAGAGCAGTTGGGTGTGTTTTGTTCATTCATCACAGGAAGAACCACTGTCACTTGATTGTATGAGAGCAAATGAATTTATTATATACCCTGATAGTTTCTTGGAACCAGCAATCACCCAATCTAAAAGGCAAATAGCTATTATACTGCAAAAACATACACCACTGAAGCTAAAATAAGCTTTGTCAGCAAAGTGGTAACGTAATATAGGCGTTTAAGGGCTGCAATGATCAAATGGGTCACTAGATGACAGCAAAACATATCCCAAAGCACAAAGAAATGCATATTCAATAGTACGAGTGGAGTTATGAAAATTCAAAGTTAAAAAGTGAGAGAATGGAGAAAATACAGAAAATGCACTAGTAGTAAATCTTCAGAAATTGCAGTCAGTTATCTATTCTTAGCAGTACTGAAACTATAAAGATGACTGATATGTATGTAAGAGTGTATACTATTAATTTTAAACAATGTAAACTCATAATTCACACTTTCTCAGTTTAATTTCCAACAGGTGGCTTCTTGCAATGGCAGACAATGAGAGTGGTGACTAGACACAGGTGAGTACAGGGATTCCATTAGAAAATATCATGACAGATATTTGATAGAATGAGCTATTTTGTGTAGTACAAAAGTTTGTTTACTCTTCCAGATTGGCAAAAAGAAAAACTTTTTCTTCTGACTCCTTGGCCATATCGCTTACAAAGGTTTTGAATACAACTGGCACCAAAACAAATCCTTATGTTGAAATATATTTATTAAAGTTTCCAAGAAAAAGTGCAAATAAAATCACTTAACAATGCAATCTAGAAACTCTCACATATGCACAGATCAAACCCCCACCACCCCTCCTCCCACTCCCTCCCCACCCCCACCAACCACAAAGATATCAATATCTAACAGTCTGACATATGGCATGGGACCCCCTTCACCAATTCAGTAATCGTCTACGAGCCCAGGGTGTAAGGTCCATCCAAAAGTGTTCCCAAATCTTACAGAAGTGGCGACCAGGTCTCAGGTCCAGGTCACCAGCCTGTCTCCGCTCCAAAGAAGCATGTACTATCATCAAAGATCTCCATTGAGAATAAGTTGGTGGATCCCGGGATATCCAATTGGTCAAAATGGCTTTCATTCCCATAAGCACAGTTCTCGCTATAAAGGCTGTCATCCCTTTCAATTTTGGTGTGGCTATAGTATAATAGCCAAATAAGGTTCTGGGCGTAGGTGACCAACATCTGCCCCAGAGAGATGTAATATATGTGCCCAGACCATGCCAAAAATGGAGGATCAGAGGACAAGACCAAAGCATGTGTCCCAAAGAGGCATGAGCCTGTGTGTACTTGGGGCATTTATGAGTAGGGGTAATTCCCATCCGAGCCGCCCTTTCAGGGGGAATGTATAGTTGCAGAACCACTTTCAATTGTAATTCCCAGTGGGTAACATTGGCAGATACACGCTTGATGGTTTTCAGCACCTGTTGTAGCTGTTGGGCTGTCAAAGAGTACTGCAAGTCTTCCGCCCAGGAGGCCGCCAAAATGTTCAGGTTAGGTCCCGCTTGACTATCCCGGAGGCCCATGAGATGAAATTTTAGAGGGATCCTCTGTTGGGCTGAAACACTAAAGAGCTCAGAAAGTGCTTCACGACTGTCCTCCGTAAAATGTCCAATTGGCAAAGACTGAACATAATGTCGTATCTGGTAATAGGCAAATATGTCCGTGGCTGGTAAATCAAATGTGCGACATAAAGTTGGGAAGGAAGCCAAAATTCTGTCCTCCGAGTACAACTGGAATAAATATCGGAGGCCATTTACAGTGCAGCGTTGAAATGAAATATTTTGCAGTCCTGGCAAAAATGCGTCATTGCCCTGAATGGGTAAATATAAAGACACCACTGATGACAGCCTAGCACTTTTACAAATCCACCACCAGGTCCGCCTAGCCGGAGCAAAAATAGGGTAATTTGCCACCACCAGGCGGAGCGATGTGTCAGTAACATGTAGCATATAACTAACATGAAAAGGAGCTAGTAATGACAATTATCCCAGGACAAGCAGGCAGCATATTCTTAACGTATGGGTGACGTCACCGACAGAGCCCCGGTACGGACACTTTTAACTAGAAAGTTCTAGTTGACCGCACTGCGCTTGCGCGGGTGCCTTCCCGCTCGACGGAGGAGAGCGTGGTCCCCAGTTTCTTCGTTTCCGCGGAGCGAAGAAGACGCATGTGCTTTCAACGGCTGTTGAAATTTTCTACTTTGCCTTCCCGCTCGCGTAATTTTCTTCCTTTTTTGCCTTTTTCCCTTCGGGTTTCTTTTTCGTCTAAAAAAATTCTTTAATTTGTCTTTTCCTTTATTTTTCTGGCCGGCCCTGGCGGGGCCTGTTGCCAACATACAGGCCTCCGGGTTTGATTTTGCGGAGGCCGTGTTTCCATTCATGCCCCCTCAGCCGGGTTTTAAGAAGTGCCAGCGGTGTGCACGCCCGATCTCTCTCACTGACCCGCACAATTGGTGCTTACAGTGCCTGGGTCCAGAGCATCGGGCTGACACCTGCACCCGCTGTGCTACTCTTAAAAAACATACGTTAAAGAATAGGCAGATCCAGCAGAACATCCTTTTTGGCACCGGATCTGCCATGGAGTCTGCCACACCATCGACGGCGCCGCTAAAGTCGGCACCGACTACCTCCACACCGCCTGATCTTTCCTCGGGGTCGATGGCATCAGGTAAGCCGGCTAAGAAGCCTTCCACTTCCCTTGAACACCCTCCTGCCATGGCGGCGACACCGGTCCTCCCGGCATCCAGCCGACCCCGTAAACGCTCCGCCCCGATTTCGGTGAGTGCCTCGTCATCGGCCTCCTCATCGCCGGGGCGTAGAGCAGCACCTATGGTACCGAAAAAGAAAAAAGCGGTACCGGTGCCTCCTCTGGACGACCGCATTGCGGCCATACTCCAAACTCAATTACAGGAGCAGCTACAGCAACAACTACAGCACCTGTTGCCAACAATATTGGCCCCGCTCCTTCCGGTACCGGACGGGCCCGAGCCTCGCACCATACCACCGGAGTCGACTCCATCGGTACCATTAAACACGTCCATGCCGGTGCTCGTGGCGGAACCCATCAACCCTCTCGTGCAACTACACTCTGATGCCGATCCTCTCCGACATCGGGACCGTCGCCAAGCCGACCGAGACCGGCACCGCTCCTCTTCCCCCGGTACCGTCTCCATGCGTTCTGGCAAATCTCTCTCTAAGACTCGCCACGCAGAACCATCCACACCACCGTCCCATCCTATACACACCGACGTCAGGGACCCGGACCTCTGGGAAGAATCCCAACCCGGTACCGACGATGAGGCTTCTTCAACCGACGAGGAGCCCTCCTCAATCGATACCGGTTCCAAGCCTGAACAATCCTCGTTCACCAAATTTCTTCGGGAAATGTCAACGGCTCTCTCTATCCCATTAGAATCTGACTCTAAGAAGTCACAGGCTTTCTTAGATGCCCTGAACTTCGAGCAACCCCCCAAAGAATTCCTAAAGTTACCCGTCCACGACATCTTACGGGAAACTTTCTACAAGAATTGGGAGAACCCTCTCTCGGTACCGGGGGCCCCTAGAAAACTAGATAGTCTCTACAGGGTCATCCCTATTCCGGGATTTGACAAACCCCAACTACCCCATGAATCTCTTCTTGTCGAATCCACCTTGAAGAAAACCCAGGGATCCAGTATTTATGCTTCTACCCCTCCTGGCAGAGAGGGCAAAACGATGGATAAATTTGGCAAGCACCTTTATCAAAATTCAATGCTTGCAAACAGAGCCAATAATTACACCTTTCACTTCTCCTTCTACATGAAGTATCTGGTTCAACAACTCTCTTCATTACAAAAGTATCTTCCTGAATGTAAGGTCCCTCTTTTCCAACAACACATTTCCAGTCTGCTCCAACTCCGCAAATTCATGGTGCGCTCTATTTATGATTCTTTCGAGCTCACCTCTCGAGCTTCGGCCATGGCGGTTGCCATGAGATGTCTGGCCTGGCTGAGAGTTTCCGACCTCGATGTTAACCACCAAGACCGCCTGGCTAACGCACCTTGTCTTGGTGATGAACTTTTCGGAGAGTCCCTAGACTCCACCACCCAGAAACTCTCTGCTCACGAGACCAGGTGGGATACTCTCATCAAACCGAAGAAGAAGACTCCACCTGCTCGCCCCTATAGACAGCAGTCTTCATACCAACGCAGATTCTCAGCCAGACCTCTTTATCCACCTCCGCAACAACCTCGCCGACCTCGTCAGCAACAGCAAACTCAGGCTCGCTCCCAATCTCATCAACCTGCCAAGCCTCTCCCTCAGTCAAAACCTTCTCAGCCCTTTTGACTCCTTTCTCCAGGGCATAGCCAGTCTCTCACTAGTGTTACCTCTTCCTCAACCTATCGGAGGACGCCTGCAACTTTTTCTCAGCCGTTGGGAGGTCATCACGTCAGACCAGTGGGTCCTTACCATCATTCGCCACGGCTACTCTCTCAACTTCCAGACTCTTCCACCAGACAATCCTCCCATAGAGTCTGCTTCTCACTCCTCTCAAACCCTCCTCCTTCTCAAGGAGGTTCAATCCCTCCTTCTTCTCAATGCCATCGAAGAAGTCCCCCAAGACCAAAGGGGTCAGGGATTCTACTCCCGCTACTTCCTGGTACCCAAGAAGACAGGAGACCTACGTCCCATCCTCGATCTCAGGGACCTCAACAAGTGTCTGGTCAAGGAAAAGTTCAGAATGCTCTCCCTTGCCACGCTTTACCCTCTTCTCTCTCAACACGACTGGCTATGTTCCCTAGACCTCAAGGAGGCCTACACTCACATTCCAATCAACCAGACTTCACGTCGCTACCTCTGGTTTCAGATACAGCACCATCACTACCAGTACAAAGTGCTACCCTTTGGCCTCCCATCATCGCCCAGGGTATTCACCAAGTGCCTTATTGTGGTGGCGGCCTTCCTCAGGTCTCACAACCTCCAGGTGTTCCCCTACTTGGACGATTGGTTGGCGAAAGCACCTACGTCTCCGCTTGTGCTACAAGCCACTCAACACACCATCTCTTTCCTCCATCTTCTGGGGTTCGAGATCAACTACCCCAAGTCGCATCTGCTTCCCACACAGCGACTTCAGTTCATTGGAGCAGTTCTCGACACCACTCTAATGAGGGCGTTTCTCCCCTCCGACCGTCAACAGACCCTGCTCCATCTTTGCTGCCAAGTGCTCCTTCATCACTCCATCCCTGCTCGGCAGATGATGGTCCTCCTGGACCACATGGCTTCCACGGTCCATGTGCTCCCTCTAGCACGACTCCACCTCAGAACACCTCAGTGGGCTCTAGCCAACCAATGGTCTCAGACCACGGACCTTCTTTCTCATCCCATCTGTGTGACATCGTCTCTTCAGCGATCTCTTCAATGGTGGTTGAACTCCTCCAATCTTTCCAGGGGTCTGCTTTTTCATCTACCCCCTCACTCCATGGTCATCACCACGGATGCCTCCCCCTAGGCATGGGGAGCCCACCTGGGAGAACTTCGCACACAGGGTCTCTGGACCCCTCAGGAACGTCAACATCATATCAACTTCCTGGAACTCAGGGCCATGTTCTATGCACTCAAAGCTTTCCAACACCTTCTCTACCCTCAGGTTCTTCTCCTGTGCACAGACAACCAAGTCGCCATGTATTACATAAACAAGCAAGGCGGCACCAGTTCTCCCCTCCTCTGTCAGGAGGCCATCCGCATCTGGACCTGGGCCACGCCTCAAGGCTGTCTACATCCAGGGCGAACAGAACTCCCTGGCCAACAATCTCAGCCGCATCCTTCAACCTCACGAGTGGACTCTGGATCTGACCACACTCCACTCCATCTTCGATCGGTGGGGCACTCCTCAGGTGGACCTCTTTGCAGCTCCTCACAACCATCAACTGCCCCTTTTCTGTTCCAGACTCTACTCTCCTCATTGTCTGGCCCCGGATGCGTTCCTGCTCAACTGGACGGGTCGGTTTCTCTATGCCTTCCCTCCACTTCCTCTGATGTTGCGGACGTTGTTCAAACTCCGCAGAGACAATGCCACCATGATTCTCATCGTGCCTTGGTGGCCTCGCCAACACTGGTTCTCTCTCCTGCTCCAGCTCAGCTCCAGGGAGCCCATTCCTCTTCCTGTGTTTCCTACTCTACTTACGCAGCAGCATCAGTCTCTACTACATCCCAATCTGTCCTCGCTCCACCTGACAGCTTGGTTTCTCTTGGGCTGACCTCTCCACAGAATCTGTCTCAGCCTGTCCGTCGCATTTTGGATGCCTCCAGGAAACCGGCCACCCTCCAATGTTACCATCAGAAGTGGACCAGGTTCTCCTCTTGGTGTCTACTGCATCACCATGATCTCACCTCATTGGCGGTGGAAACTGTACTGGACTATTTGCTCTCTCTGTCCGACGCTGGCCTCAAGTCTACCTCCATCAGAGTCCACCTCAGTGCCATCACTGCGTTCCATGAGCCTATCCTCGGAAAACCTCTTATGGTCCATCCCTTGGTTTCCCGGTTTATGAGAGGCCTCTTCAATGTCAAACCCCCTCTGAAGCCTCCTCCAGTCGTCTGGGACCTGAATGTGATTTTGTCAGCCCTCATGAAACCTCCGTTTGAGCCTCTTGCCACTACTTCACTCAAATTTCTGACATGGAAGGTGCTTTTCCTCATTGCCATCACCTCTGCCAGGAGGGTTAGTGAGCTGCATGCACTGGTTGCCGACCCACCTTTCACTGTTTTTCACCTTGACAAGGTGGTTCTGCGCACCCATCCTAAGTTCCTTCCCAAGGTGGTCTCGGACTTTCACCTCAACCAGTCCATTGTTTTGCCTGTCTTTTTTCCCAAACCCCACTCTCATCCTGGGGAACAGGCGCTGCATACGCTGGACTGTAAGCGTGCCCTTGCTTACTATCTTGATCGCACCAGGGCTCACCGCTCATCCCCTCAGCTCTTTCTATCTTTCGACCCTAACCGTTTAGGTCGCCCTGTCTCTAAACGGATGCTTTCTAACTGGCTTGCTGCCTGCATTGCCTTCTGTTATGCTCGGGCCGGTCTCTCACTGGAAGGTGCTGTCACGGCCCACAGAGTCAGAGCTATGGCTGCTTCCGTGGCTTTCCTCCGTTCCACGCCCATTGAGGAAATCTGCAAGGCTGCCACTTGGTCCTCAGTTCACACGTTCACTACTCACTACTGTCTGGATGCCTTCTCCAGACGGGATGGAATCTTCGGCCAATCTGTGTTACAAAATTTATTTTCCTAATGGCCAACCATCCCTCCTCCCCCTCTGTTAGCTTGGAGGTCACCCATACGTTAAGAATATGCTGCCTGCTTGTCCTGGGATAAAGCACAGTTACTTACCGTAACAGGTGTTATCCAGGGACAGTAGGCAGATATTCTTAGGACCCGCCCTCCTCCCCGGGTTGGCTTCTTAGCTGGCTTATCTTAACTGGGGACCACGCTCTCCTCCGTCGAGCGGGAAGGCACCCGCGCATGCGCGGTGCGGTCAACTAGAACTTTCTAGTTAAAAGTGTCCGTACCGGGGCTCCGTCGGTGACGTCACCCATACGTTAAGAATATCTGCCTGCTGTCCCTGGATAACACCTGTTACGGTAAATAACTGTGCTTTCTAGTGCAGTTTCTGTGAAATGAGAAGTACCTCTAAACCAATCATTAATGTGTCTCATCTGGCAGGCCAAGGCATACCAGCGAATATTTAGCAAGCCATATCCTCCCCTTTCCTAGGGATGCACATCCGAGGAAGGGTCATGCGAGGGCGACGGCCCCCCCTAGATGAAATGTTGTAATCCCTTGGTAAGATGGGCATTGTGGGTATGGGATAACAGTAAAGGAAGTACCTGGAATTGGTACAACCATTTAGGAAAAAGCACCATATTATACGGGCTACCCTTCCCGCCACCGAGAGAGGAAATGTGGACCAAATTTGAAGTCGTTGTAACGTATCGAGCAGTAAAGGGGAGAAGTTACACTTGCAAAGAATCTTAAGATCTCAAAACAAATCCTTTAAGCATTACATTCATCTTTTCTCTGTGTAAAGTCTATTTACTACTGTAATCCTTTGTTCAGGGATACTGTATTGTGTTCAGGAAGCACACATAAAAGATATTTATTTTCCCTGATCTTTTCTTCACTATTATTAAATAACATGCACGCTTATCTCCAAGGGTAGACCTGTTTAAAACTTAAGGGCCCTGATTCTGCAAAGCGCGCAATTTGGGCGTCCACAGTATGCGTCCTTTGTAGAATCGCACTCAGCGACGCTCAGCACTGTGTAGATGTCCAATTTTTGAGACGTCTTTTATAGAATCAGGTTTTAGGTGAGAGTTAGACGTCCCAACAATGTCCTTAATGTTATATTTTATTATTATGATGCTGACCTCATTGTGAGATCATCAAGGTGCACCTGCAAGGTAGAATGCCACAATTAAAATATGTGCTGGGATTTGAACCCATGACCTCTGGAAGATGAGCACAGGGCTTTTACCCAGTGAGCCACAGCTGCTTCCTTTTCATTGTGGAGGTTCCTACCATGAGAACTTAGTGATCCTAGCCATATGTAGGTGAAAACACCTGAGAAGATCATAGCTTAGCAGATCCCTAAGCTATCATCAGATGTGAGGAAAAACAACATTAGTGGAAGCTGCTATGGCTAGAATCAGCATAAAAAATGGATTCAAAAACAGCAGACTGGTGTAATCAAACCTATTTTTTGGACGTATCCAGGGCCTTTATAGGCTTCTGAATACTGCTGTGCACCCAGAGCTAAAAGGGGCGTATCTGGAGGAGTGGTTAGGGTGGGAAGGGGGCCAACCTAGACTTAGTCGTCCTGCAGGGATAATCAAAGGTTTTACTAGACTTCCTGGACGGAACTTATACATTGTGACTTAGATGATATAAGTGCCCAAAGGGTATCCAAAATGACCAGATAACTACTACAGAGACAAAGTAAAGACCCACACACACTCCCCCAGTGTTCACTGACCCCCTCACACTCCCACAAAGATCGGAATAAAAACATACATACCTGTCTCCAGAGCATCAGCACCTAGTATAGGAAAGCCTAGTAGAGCTGCATACAGATCTCTTAGCCTGAGGTGGGCTAGTAAACTATAGAGAGGAGGACCCAGGCCCTTAAGCCACTCTAACCACTACATTCATGGTGAAAAATGTAAACCCACAAAAAAAACCCAAACCCTACTGTACTGCCATAAAGGCTATTGGGATTGTAGACAGGTGGGTATAGTGAGTTTTGGAGGTGTTTGGAGGGGCTCACCATATCCTATAAGGGAGTTCTAGTGAGATGTTTATGTGACATTCACAGAGGTGCCCTGTAAGGTGCCCCACTGCTCTGTTGCCATGTCTGGGTGCCAGTCCATCACAATGCTGGCCTCGCCCACATCCAAATGGTCTTGTTCTGGGCGTTTGGGACTTGGATAAATTTTTGGTCAAGAATGTGGTATAAAGATAGATGTATTGACAGTCTGGACAAACAATAGCCTGGACATCCAGATAGACTGTTTTTGGAAAAAAAAATATTTTAGACGTATTTTTTGAGAATGGGCATTTTCCCGACTTTGGGCGTTCAGTGCTATATGTCCCAATCAGACTTAGACGTATGTTTTGATTATGCCCCTTCATATGTTTAAATAAGTTGATTGGAGCAATCTTGGATATGTGCAATGATTGAGAGATGTCACACAGACACATGTTTTTGGGCTTGACCCGCTGTTTGGTCTGATATATACACTTCTGAGCACTGTTCGAAGACAGCATTAGTATAGAGAAGAAACAGTATGCCAGATTTTTTTTGTATGATTTTGCCAGTAGCATTGTTTCTGGCTGCATATTTAGAACATTGTGGTTTTCTATAGGATGCCAGAAGTTAGGCACCGGAATATAGCATGCCAAGCATAAATTCTATATAGGCAATTACATGAATAACTGCCATTATAAGTCTGCAGTTATGTGCCAACATTTAGGCATGGCCGCTTATTCCATGTCAATGGCTAATACAAATGTCCAAATGGAAACAGACAAGATGACCTGTGTTCAATGTCTTTATTCACAATCAAGACCCAACACGTATGTGTTTCGGCTTTGAGGCCTGCCTCAGGGGTCCGATTTTCAATGTGCAGCACCTTTTCACAACAGACTTCTTATGATCGAAATGTTAAGAACATAAGAAGTTGCCTCCACTGGGTCAGACCAGAGGTCCATCGCGCCCAGCGGTCCGCTCCCGCGGCGGCCCATCAGGCCTATGACCTGTGAAGTGGTCCCTGACTATTCCTATAACCTACCTCTACTTCTATCTGTACCCCTCAGTCCCCTTATCCTTTAGGAACCTATCTAAACCTTCCTTGAACCCCTGTAGCGCCTGTTCAAGCCAATTGTCACATTAAGCAAAATAGATGATGGTAATCACTCATGAGAGTGTGACCGCTCTGTGGAGTAGTGCATTGATCTCACAAAGCTGCTCAATCAAAAGTGAATTGTCCACCACAAAATATTGCATTTGCAACACAAGTGTCAGTATTCTATACACTTAGGGGCTGATTCTATAAATGGCACCTATGTTAGGTGCTGCTAGGCACCTTAATCATGGATGCCTAGCGACACCTAATGAAAATTCAAGTGCAACTTAATTCATTTTTAATGGGTTAAATGGCGTGGATATTTGTATGGTGCCTAGTGCTGCCTAAGTCAAGGCATCCTCTGACACCTACATGAAAAGTAGGCGTGGTTAGGAATGGAGAATAGGTGTGCTGAACTTACCTGTTAAGAAGAAAATGACAGTTTTAGGGGTTGTTTTGAACCCAGGTTTAACCATGAAATTACAGATTGTTAAGACTGTAAAGATTGTTAAACTATTGATCTTGACCTATGATTTTAGAACTGTTGTACAAGAGATGGTTTTGTTGAGGTTGGACTATTGCAACACACTCTACCTTGGAATTTCCAAGACAAGAGAAAGAGCGTTACAATTGATAGAAAATACTGTGGCCAGGTTAATTTGGGGTGTAGAAAGGTTGACACTGGTTACCAGTTTTATTTCGAGTAAAACACAAGGTTATTTTTGTGATCCATCAAACTGTTTATCATCAAACACTGGTATTTTCAACAAGTCATTGCAAACGAAAAACCAAGAAGATCTTTATGATCTGAAAATAAAAATTTATTAACCTCAAGGAAGCAAGGTTACTATGCAGACACCAGAGCAATGACATTCTGCATAGCTGGTATTAAGATGTGGAATGCTTTTGGTGAGTCAGTTGCAACAACATATTGATCGATTTCAATTCAAGAAACAGCTAAAAACCCAATTCTTATGACTTAATAGTTCTTTGGAAAAGAAAAGATAGTTCTCCCCTATTGATTTTAAGATTTTAGTTTCTCATAATTATGATGTTTGTTTTAACTCATGTGAACCGTTTAGTTCTTAAGCAGTGTAGAAAAATGTTAAATAAAATAGGTGTCGCTAGGTGTGAAAATTAGGTGCCGGTAAATTAGGCCAGGTAAAATCTAGACTAATATACTGGTGCCTATCTCTATGACGCCTAGGATGCCAAAGTCTGCTTAGGCGCCGTGAGGCATGATTCTATAAACAACGCCTAGTGGTTGATTGCAGCGACTGCAAGTTAGACGCCGTTTATAGAATCAGCCCATAGGGCCAAATTTTATATATGGCACCAAAAAATTGGCACAGATAGTACGGTGCTTAGCACAATTCCATAAAAGGCTCCCATTATGTACAGAATTGTACTTTGCAGCTGTACATAGCAAAACATTTAGGCACATCCATTTAGGCCAAGGAAAACCAGGCCTTAATGCCTGTACCTAAGTTGTACACGTAGGGTTACCAGTCTGGATTTCCCCGTACATGTCCTCCTTTTGAGGACATGTCTGGGGGTCTGGACGGCTTTTCAAAACCCAGCACTTTGGGTTTTGAAAAGCTTTCCTCCGCATCACGGGCAGGAGGGCATTCGTGCCTGCGCAGACGTCCTACCTGACGAGAGCAGGCAGCGGGGGGGGGGGGGGGGAGCAGAGCTGGGGCGGGATTGGGAGCTGGACTAGGGCAGGACTGGGGCAGGGATGGGTGGAACTGGGCGGGACTGGGGGGCAGGGCTAGGGGGGTTTGGGATTTTCCAAACGGAAAATCTGGTAACCTTATGTACACAGATCAGGAGTATTCTATAATAGTGCATCTAACTTTTAGGAACACCCATGATCCACCCATGCTCCTCCCCTGACCATACCCATTTTGAGATTCACGCACTAGAAGTGATGTGCACCACTTTATAGGATGTGCCTACCAAGTTGTGTGTGTAACTTCTAATTAGTGCCACTTTACATCAATTTTCGGAACTGATTGGCTTTGTTAAAGAATGAAGTTGTGTGTGCAAATTGGCTGCCTACACCAATTTGCACACACAGCTTATGGCGCCGTATACAGAATTTGGGGATTAACGCCTAAGTTATCACCAATAATTGGTCGTTATTGCTGATTAGCAGCTAATTTGTCAATTGAGTTATGTGTGTAACTTTGGGTACTCCAAAGCCTGCATGCATAAAATTAGGTGCGCAAGATCATAGAATGAGAGTGGAAGTATCTGTTTATCTCTGGGGAAGGGCAGAGGCTGCCATCTTTAGTTTAGTATTTCCAACAGATGCCACTGTAGAATTTTCCTGTATTTGATTGTTTTGCAGTAGCTTTTTAAAAAAACTATTAACTGTGTTTTGTATATTTTCATAAATGATCCTTGACTTCAGAGCTCATAAAATCCTGCATTACCCTTTCTGTACTAAACATGCTTCTGGCCTCACATTGATATGAGATGGATCCGCCTGTCTTGTTAGCTCTATAAACAACTTCTGCAGCTAACTGTTTGCTACTGATATCATCTTCTTATCAGCACAGCACTGAGTTGACAAAGGTATTACTGACTCAATAGATTTTATGGATATATGAATAATTTGTCAATGTGAAAGCACAAATAAAATATGTTTCCTTTTCTTAATGTATTCCAAGGTTGATTAAATTATTTTATGAATGTTACTTTACTTATGATAATATTTGTGCTGAGAATGGCAGTGCTTTGAAAATGATCTCTGGTTGTCTAACTGCAATATTCCTTTTTGCCAGATATCATTGAGTTCTTTAACTTAATTGGTTTTCCCCATCTTTTCTCTTGTGCTTTATTATACATGAGTCAGCCTTATTTGTGAAAGCACAAAGCTGGAACACAGAGGAATATCTATTATTACAATTATTTAGCAATTACCTTATGTACTCTGAGATCAGCTCCATGCACCTTCTCGGATTGTACATGCAGTTTTTCTTTTGAGTTAGTCACCCAGATTTATGAGTGAACCCCCCCCCCCCATGGGAGTGGGTTTCTGACAGAGCTTGGAAAGAGGTGTTTGTGACCAATGGGTTTGAAACCAGCAGTAATTTGTTTGTGTTACATAGTAACATAGTAGATGACGGCAGATAAAGACCCGAATGGTCCATCCAGTCTGCCCAACCTGATTCAATTTAAATTTATTTTTTTTTATTTTTTCTTCTTTGCTATTTCTGGGCAAGAATCCAAAGCTCTACCCGGTACTGTGCTTGGGTTCCTACTGCCGAAATCTCCTTTAAAACCTACTCCAGCCCATCTATACCCTCCCAGCCATTGAAGTCCTCCCCAGCCCATCCTCCACATTTGTTTGTGTTAAAACTGGAAAAGGGGTTTCTGTCTGCCACTTATCTGACTGCAGGAGGATTGTATCCAATTTATGAAAGATATATGGCTGAGTGTACAGAGGAGGGCAAATCATGCACTGAAGGACGAACATTCAGACACTTGGGTGAAATGTTATGCATTTTAAGAGGTTAATGAATGGAAATAAAGCTTGTGAGCTCAAATGGATATGAGCTGAGCAGAGCTGAATCAGAATAACAGAAGTGGATACTGTATTTATTCCCAACAAGTTTAAAACAGAGAAGAAATGATGGGGATGATAGAGCCAGCATGCTGAAAAGTAGAGTCTAAATCTATGAGTTTGTACTGCATAGAGTCATATTTATTTATTTTATTTATTCATTCAATTTTCTATACCATTCTCCCAGAAAAGCTCAGAACGGTTTACATGAGTTTATTCAGGTACTCAAGCATTTTTCCCTGTCTGTCCCAGTGGGCTCACAGTCTATCTAATGTACAAGGTCATGAATTGGGCTGCAAAAATCCAAGGGAACATATCTGTGCATTATACCCATTTGAGAGGTAGCTCTTTAGATAGGAAACTCTGTCACTGGATGACACAGAACTCTCTTTAGAGCTGGTATAAGAACATAAGAAAAGCCTTACTGGGTCAGACCAGTAGCCCGTTGTCACAGTGGCCAATCCAGGTTACTAGTACCTGGCCAAAACCCAAGGAGTAGCAATATTCCATGCTACCAATCCAAGGCAAGTAGTGGTTTCCCCCATGTCTTTCTCAATAACAAACTATGGACTTTTCCTCCAGGAAATTGTCCAAACCTTTCTTAAAACTAGCTACGCTATCGGCTCTTACCACAACCTCTGGCAATGCATTCCAGAGCTTAACTATTCTCTATGTGGAAAAAAATTCCTCCTATTGGTTTTAAAAGTATTTCCCTGTACCAGCAGAGGTATATTACTAGGGGCACTCTTCAAGAAACAGATTGGCAGCCCTTGGGTGCAGAGAGCTCTTGGCAGAAGACCAGCAGCCCTTGAGAGCTGGGCTTAAGGCAAACAGCCTTTGGGAGCAGCTCAGGGCAGAAGAAAAGGGCTTGCGGAGGCACTATCAGTGCTTGAGGGCCAAGAAGGGCAGTGGGAGTCCTCTAGAGAGGGAGCCCTGTTACTGGTGGTTGCTGAGCCCTGTTGATAGCTGATATACAGGACTGCAGCAGGGAGCTATCCCAGAGGCTCCTCTCAAAGAAGGGGAAGGCTACTGGAGTATGGATTAGCACTAGTAGTCCAATGTAGGTGGCCAGGGCACTGGGGTGCGATTGGTACCAGCGGTCCAACAAGAGAGAAGGCTTCTTGGAGACTAGCGGTAGAGGTGGAGCACTCATGGGAGGGCTGGGGCCCTCAAAGCTAAGGAATAACTATCAGGAGACTGCCACATGTGCAAGCTCACCAGCCAGGAAGCACCTATCTACCCCTAAAAGCTTTCATGGATTGGGTTAGAACTTGGGGACTGGGTGAGGGTTGATTAGAAAGGGAAGGAGGGATCTAGATACACAACCGTGCCCACCTAATGATTAAGCTAAGAAGCTTGGGAGGAGCCTACAGCTACAGTGTTGGCAGTCAGAACTGAAAGGGGCTCAAAGGTTTTGGAAATGCAGGATTTGAACTGAGACTTAAAAATTTCAAGAGACCATACACAAAGGGTTTGAAATCTGAATAGTATTCAAAAGCTGTTGAATCATGTGCACTAGTATTGATTTAAGTGTGGAAGTACTGTAATTATTAAAAGCTGTTCCTGATAATTTGTTTATTGATTAGGCCTATATATAGTTCAAATAAAATCAGTTTATCTGCCAACCTTGTTTACAGAAGCATTATGGATTTTTCCTGGAGGGAGAAGAGGGTGAATCCACCTGCTAACACTTCTTTTCCCCAGGTGGAGGCACTGAGTGCTAGCCGAGTGAGGGACCAACGGAGACTGCGTTTGGGGGACTCCAGGTAGGTCGGACCCCAGATCCAGAGCTGCTTTGAAGGGAGCATTACACAAGTTATTCACCCACATTTATCTATCTCAACTCCTATGTTATGTACTGGTTTATTTGTATATATATTCTGCCTCCATAACATCTAGAATTTTCAGAGAAGATTCTAGTTTTAACAGCCAAAATCTAATTCCTTTCTTGGAGGTTGTAAATTTAAAACAAATTGGAGAAAATATTTTTTCAACGTGTAATTAAACTCTGGAAATTTGTTGCCAGAGAATGTGGTAAAAGCAGTTAGCTTTTACTAAGGTGCGCTAGCCGACATAGCATGCGCTAAATGCTAACGCGCTCATTATATTCTATGTTAAATCGGCTAGTGCGCCTTAGTAAAATACCCCCATTATTAAGAGTGTCACAGTTTAAGCATTTTTTAAAAATCTAAACATTATGGAGTATAACATGATGTAAAAGTGTGGTCCGGTGGTTTCTCAGATACTGAGATAACCTTTGTTTTTGATTGCGTTTTTGTATTTAGGATGTTTATATGTTTTATAAATCTTAGACACTGTGGGGCTCATAATCGAAATGGAAATACATCTAAAAATTGGCCTAAATCGGCACTGAGACAAGTCATCCAAGTGCCGATAACTGAACTGGGTTTTAGACGTATCTAAAAATGACTTAGGCCTTCACAGTGCTGCAATATGCCCAGAGCTAAAAGGGGTGTTTCAGGAGGAGTGGTGATGGTGGGACATGGGCCGTCCTAGACTTAGTTGTACTGCATGTATAACCGAAAGTTTAACAACACTACCTAGATGGAACTTGGATGTTGTGACTTAGACCTGGTTTTAGATGGCCTAAGTCACAAGAAGGTATCCAAAGTACAGACCCCTACACACTCCCCCAGTGATCACTAACTGCCCCCCCCAGCCATAAAATTCGTAGTAAAAACGTCACATATCTGCCTCCAGAACATCAGCATCTGGCAACCTGAGACAAGAAAGCGTAGTAGAGCTGCACAGAGGTGGCTTAAGTTGTCTGGGGGTTGGGCTAGTGAATTATGGTGGGGAGGATCCAGGCCCATAAGCCACTCTAACCATTGCATGCATGGTAAAACATGTGCACCCCCCAAAAAAAAAAAACCTTATGTACTGCAATATAAGTGGCACCTGGAGCATAAGGGCTATTGGGGTGGTAGACAGGTGGGTCTAGTAGGTTCTGGGGGTGTTTTGGGGGGCTCACCATGACCTATCAGGTTGTTGTGGTGAGATGTGTATGTGGCACCCTTTTTGTGAAGTTCACAGCAGTGCCGTGTAAGGTACCCCACTACTCTGGTGTAATGTTTGGGTGTCCAGTCTACCACTTTGCTGACCCCCACCCTAGGTGTTTTTGACTTGGATGAATTTTTAGATGAAAATGGGGTATAAAGATAAATGACTTAGCAGTCTGGACGATCTGACGGCTGGACGTACAATTAGACGATTTTTTAAAAAAAAATTATTTTGGATGTATTTTTTGAAAGTGGACTTTTTTCATGTCTGACTCACGACTTAGGCCCAAAACAGAGTAGGCGTATCTTTTGATTATGCCCCTCCACCTACTACTTCTATATTTATTTAGGGAGGATTTTTTGGATTTTATTTTTATCACTTCCTCCCTATCTTTTGCAGGTTTTTGTCTTGGTATGTATTTTACCGACATAAATGTGTGCTTGCAGTGACCTAGAAAGGGGGTGCATACAGCGCCGGGTGCTGTCTTCGTGGTGGTGCTGGCACCTCTTCTCCCCCCTTGTGCCTCTTTGGTCCTTCACTGGCGTGAGCAGCATCTCCAAACTGCTGCCCGCGCCGGCCTTGGCTCTCCCTCTGAAGTCACTTCCTGGTCGCACTTAGATGTAATCACAGAGATGTGGCTCAGATGTGATCCCAGAAGTGTATAAATAAGTGGGTCTTGGTGCCGCTTGTAAGACAAGAAACTATTGTGTAAATTTCTACTTAAAGAATTGATTTGTGGCTTTCATTTTTGGGCCTCACAAAAACAGAAGAAAAATTTACAGCAGATCCAAAAACAAATCAAAACAAGCGGCAGAGACAACAATTGGCAAAGAAGACAATTGTAGTCTCTACCGCTGTGTTTTGACTTACTTTCATTTTTGGACCCTTTTTTCTTTGGCTATTATCAATAGAACCATGGCAGTGCTTTTCAAAGATGGAAAAAAGAAACACACAACATATGCATTTTAAGAGAGCTTGTTCAAAATGATACAGTACACTAAAATGAATCAACAGAATTTACCGTTTCAGCAAATAGCTGTTTAGCAGCATCCAAGGTGGAAAAAAACATACAATATATCATAAAGCCATTCTACTTTTGCTATGTAAGAATGAGAAAAAAGAAGTTTTGATTTATCTCAGGCAATGTCTTTGAAATATCAAAGAGACACAAGTTTCATTCTTTTCATAATGCAGCATCTAGAACAGTAGGCTACCCTACAGTAAATTAAATACCAAATGAAATCCATTCTCTAAAGAGAAAAGCGATACCCGTAATAAAAGCAAAGAAATATACTGGTTACATATACAAGGAAGCAGTTTTAATAAGGCTGAACTGCTGCTATTGTAAAAAAACAACCAAAATCAGTACAGTAGGATGTTCTTTTTACTGTGGATATATGTCCAGAACAGCTAGTGGCTCTGGGAGTACAGTAAGACATGAAATGCATGACCCAAGAGTGGACACCTATGTTCCCTCTAAGCATTGCGTGTGAGCAATTGCTCACACATTCTAGGAGCGTCACTCAACGATTTTACATGGTCGCTCACAAAAATACTTGCAAATTTGGAAATCTATTGATTTTTAGAAAATTAGAAAGTGTTGCTCATACACACACACAAAAAAAAATTTGCACGCACCCGGCTAATCCTTAGAAGGAGCATTGGTGGACACCTACAGTGGACAGGAGACCAATGTCATAGAAACATGATGGCAGTTAAAGACCAAATGGCCCATCCAGTATGCTCATCCACAGTAACCATTATCTCTTCCTCTCTCTAAGAGATCCCAAGTGCCTATCCCAGGCTTTCTTGAATTCAGAAACAGTCTCTGTTTTCACCACCTCTTCTGGGAGACTGTTCCATGCATCTACCACCCTTTCTGTAAAAAAGTATTTTCTTAGATTACTCCTGAGCCTATCACCTCTTAACTTCATCCTATGCCCTCTCATTCCAGAGCTTCCTTTCAAATGAAAGAGACTCAACTCATGCGCATCTCAAACATGAAATGAGCATCTTTTGCAGTGGTAGACTGAAAACAAAGCCAGAGACCAAACAAATCAGGCAAAGAAAAAGGGACAATCCATTGTATACTGCATCAGAAAATTCTGACTGTCCTCTTTACCTTTTCTTCCACTGCCATATCCATCATTTCTTTCCATATCTCCCAACCTCCTATGTGGCACGTCCCGACTGACCCTCCACCCCCCTCTCCTCTCCCCCATCGAGAGATCTGACAAACCATCTGGTCTCCTAAAGTAGCAGCAGTGGTGGCGATGACTGGAGGGTCAGAGGCAGTACTCTGAACAGGCTATTCACGGCCTACCCACTAGGGCTTCCCTCTGCTGCTTCATCAGTGAAACAGCAGAGGGAAGGCCCCAGCGGGGCAGGCCACAAGTAGCCTGCTCAGAGCTCTGGATCTCCCCATCACCGCTGCTGCTGTTTTAAGAGGCTCTGAATGTATGTCATGCCTCATCAGGGGGAGGGTTGGTCACTGAATCTTTGAGTCCAATTCGTGGGGAAAATGAATCGAGTCACCAAAGTTAAACGGGGAATCGAATTAGTAAATCAGGCAGCACTAGAGTGCAAAAGGAGAGGAATGGACAGTAGGAAAATGGAGATGATAATACTGTTGTATAAGTCTCTGATGAGACCCGATTTAGAATAGTGTGTGCAATTTTGAAGCCCATACCTTCTAAAAGACATAAATAGGATGGAGTTGGTCCAGAGGGCTGCTACAAAATTGGTTTGTGGTCTTTGTCAGAAATCATATGGGAATAGACTTAGATAACTTAACATGTATACTCTGGAAGCAAGATAGGAGAGAGGGAATATGACAGATATTTAAATATCTCTGTGGCGTTAATGTACATGAGGTGAATCTTTTTCAAATGAAGGAAAACTCTGGAAGGAAAGGGCATAGGATGAAGTTAAGAGGTGATAGGCTCAAGAGTAATATAAGAAAATACTTCTTTACAGAAAGGGTGGTAGATGCGTGGAATAGTCTCTCAGCATAGGTGATGGAGATGGAGACTGTATCTGAATTCAGTATAGCGTGGGACAGGCTTGTAGAGCGAGGAGGAGATGGTGGATGGGCAGACTGGATGGGCCATTTGGCCTTTATCTGCTGTCATTTTTCTATGTAACATGGGAGCACCTGGCGTCTCCTAAGTAGGAGGTGGTAAGTGCTCCCACATTAACCTTTTTTCAGGCAATGTGCTTTAATGTGAACCTTAGTGTGTGACCAAAAAAAAAAAAAAAAAGACTTCCTTAAATACTACCACATTAAAAATGGGCATATTGCCTAGGAAAGTCCCATGTTAAGCCCATTTCCTTAAATGGTATAGTAAAAAGGCCCCTTAGTTCTGTCATGACAGCATGATAATTCAGATTCACTAAACCATCTGTGGAAATGAAGAGCAGGTGCTAGCTTGCTACCAGTTTTGAAAAGAAGGGAACATTAGACATTCTCGGGCTGATTCTATAAATAAATGGTGCCAAGGTTAGGTGCCACTAGGCATCCTAATCAAGGACACCTAACTTAGTTCCGCAAACAACTTAATTGCTTTTTATTGGTTTAAATAGTGTGGTATTTCACCATGCCATTAAAACTCAATTTAGAAAAAGACATTATTTTAAGGATTTAGTTGCTCATGGATATCTGCGTAGCGCCCAGCAATGCCTAAGGTGCCCTCTAACCATGCCTACCTGAAAAGTAAGTGTGGTTAGGGGGCAGAGAATTGGTGTGGTTGACTTAGGAATTGCTAGGTGTTCGAGATAGAGAATGACACGGCGACAAACCTTTCCTGTCCCGGTGAGTTCTTTTCCTGTCCCTGCCACATTCTTGCAAGCTCTGTCCTCATCTGCACAAGCCTCAAACACTTTAAAATCATAAGTGTTTGAGGCTTGTGCGGTTAAGGGGAATAGGGCAGGGACAAGAACATAAGAACTGCCATCACCGGATCAGACCCTGGGTCCATCAAGTCCGGTGATCCGCTCATGCGGAGGCCCAGCCAGGTGCGACCTGGCGAAAAACTTAGTCACCGGTATCCCTCTATTTGCCTTCTGAGGAGATGTGTAGAAAGGGTGGTAGATGCGTGGAATAGTCTCTCAGCAGAGGTGATGGAGATGGAGACTGTATCTGAATTCAGTATAGCGTGGGACAGGCTTGTAGAGCGAGGAGGAGATGGTGGATGGGCAGACTGGATGGGCCATTTGGCCTTTATCTGCTGTCATTTTTCTATGTAACATGGGAGCACCTGGCGTCTCCTAAGTAGGAGGTGGTAAGTGCTCCCACATTAACCTTTTTTCAGGCAATGTGCTTTAATGTGAACCTTAGTGTGTGACCAAAAAAAAAAAAAAAAGACTTCCTTAAATACTACCACATTAAAAATGGGCATATTGCCTAGGAAAGTCCCATGTTAAGTCCATTTCCTTAAATGGTATAGTAAAAAGGCCCCTTAGTTCTGTCATGACAGCATGATAATTCAGATTCACTAAACCATCTAAACCATTCACTAAACCATTGGCTAAAACTGTCCCCTCCCTCACTAGGACTTCCCCCCTGTAAACGCCTTTTTCTTGCTCTCAAGAAGCTCCTTTCATGTATTCAGGTAGTCTCTACCCATAGAACTCCAATTAATATGTAAGTACTAAATATTCAGGTACTCATAACCCATAGAACTCCAACTAGTACGTAAGTTTCCCATTTAGATTATTGTATAGTATTTGACTTATTGTATTGTATTGTATTTAGACTCATTGTAATGTATTGTATTGAACTGTATTGTAAGTAGACTTATTGTATTGTATTGTATTAAGACCTTTTGTTATTCGCTGAATGTCCAGCCTTCTTACAATGTAAACCGCCTAGAAGTCGCCTGACTATGGCGGTATAGAAAAATAAAGTTATTATTATTATGTGCATCTAACTTGCCCTTAAATCCTAGAATGGTCGGTTCCGCAGCAATCTCCACCGGGAGAGCGTTCCAGGTGTCCACCACCCGCTGTGTGAAGCAGAACTTCCTGGCATTTGTCCTGGGCTTGTCCCCCCTCAGCTTCAGTCCATGACCTCTTGTCCTAGTCACATTTGACATCGTAAATAATTTTGTGTCCTGCTCTATCTTGTCGATTCCTTTTATTATTTTAAAAGTCTCAATCATATCCCCTCGCAGTCTCCTCTTCTCAAGAGAAAACAGTCCCAGTTTTCCAAGCCGTTCTTCGTAGCTCAAGTTCTCCATACCTTTTACCAGCTTTGTTGCTCGTCCCTGCACCCTCTCGAGCAGTTTTATATCCTTCTTTAGATAGGGAGACCAGTGTTGGACACAGTTTTCCAAGTGTGGTCTGTCCAATGCTCTATAAAGCGGCATTATAACACCCTCCGATCTACTCGTGATTCCTTTCTTTATCATGCCCAACATTCTATTTGCCTTCTTTGCCGCCACTGCACATTGTGCTGATGGTTTCAGGGTCCTATCTATCAGTACACCCAGGTCCTTTCCTCGCTCACTCTTACTCAGAGTTGCACCTGACATGGTGTACTCATGCTCCTTGTTCTTTCTGCTCAAATGCATCACTTTGCACTTTGGACATTGACAAAACTCACGGGGACAGGGAAATTGAGTTCCTGCGGAGATGGGTAAAAATTTGTCCCCATGTTATTCTCTACTTCGAGTTAGGCACCAGTAAATTAGGCCAGGTAAAACTGCACAGCTACACAGTGGCGACTACCAGTTAGGTGCCATTTATAGAATCAGCCTCTTTGCGCACTTTGTATATTACTTATTCTTCAAGTTAGTAAGTCAAAAAAGAAGAGAGAAGGCCTTCTGATTGAAACCACACTAATGCACATCTCGATTGGTATCTTAGAAAAAAAATGCATGCAGCAATTGTAGGTGGCAGGATAGGATTGACACATAACATGATAGTCCATGAAGGGAAGGGGGAGAGGAACTATTACAATGCTTATTCAAGGGCACACTGGAAAACTTGAGGCAGGGGAGGTAGTCATACATACACTAGCTGAAGCAGGACTACAGTTCTATGCTTTTTTAAATCACCTGATCATGCCTCTAATGTGGTTTAATGATTTTTCTCTTTTACAGGTCTGTTTTAATTTTCAATGACGCTGGATTGCTAAAATAAATGTACATACAGTATATGGCAGAGAGTATCACTAGATAAACAAATGCAGACACAGAAGTGAATCTGCTAATTGTATGCTCTGGTCATTTGTGCCCCTCAGACACATTTTCTAGTGGTTTAAAAAGTATGTTTTCATGTGAAAAAAAATCTTGAAATATGTTTGTCTATTTTATTATATAATGCTCAACTTAATATTATTATCAAATGTGTACACTGCATTGATTAGCTGTACTGTATTTTTAAGACTGTTTGACAAGGTGGATTTCTGTGTTCACTGAATCTTTCCAAGTGCAGAAATTTAGCAAACAGGCCTGTGATGTCATAGCAGGGAAACTGTCTGTTCAGTATATAGACTCCTCCCACTGCGAAGAGCACTGGCTGTTTTGAAATTTTCAGAGGGCTTTTTTTTAAATTCATCCTGAGAAACAAGAAAGCAGTTGGAGTGAAAAGGGGAAGGGAGCAGTCTGGAGTAGGGAGAAACAGCCTATTTGTCCTATTTACCCGATAGTCTCCTTATGGCCTACCTCCTGTGCACATAACCAGCTCTGCTTAGGAAAGTAGTCAGGGAGGATGTCCTAGCACCCTCAAGAAAAGACTCTGCCATGATAGAACAACTAATAATAGGTGCTCCCCAAGCAGAAAGAATGGTCAAGCACCTGAGGCTCTGTGAGAATAAAAAAAAACCTCTTGGGGCTCCTTTTTTATCAAGCCGCACTAACGGTTTAATGTGCGTAATAGTGCGTGTTAAACCGCCGGCCGCGCTAGCTGCTACCGCCTCCTCTTGAGCAGCCGGTAGTTTTTGGCCAGCGCAGGGGTTAGCGTGTGATGAAACGTCGCGCGCATTAACCCCACTAGTGCGGCTTGATAAAAGGAGCCTTGGTTTCTTACAGTTGCTCAAAGAGGTCAGAGAGGAAGAGGAACAGGAGCAGTAAGTCTGGCTTTGGTAGGGGCAAAGAAAATCTCTGAACCACCTGCCCAGTCTTTAGCCCAGATGAATGAAGTGGCTCGCCTAACAGAGCCTATTAGACATTTACAAAAAAAAAATAGCCTTCCTGAGAACACAGGAGACAGCTGATAAACAAAATTTATTTATAACCCACCTATCCACAAATAACATACAAAATAAGCTAAAAAAAAAACAAACCCCAACAAATCAGCAAAACAGGAAAACTCCATTACAATGCCCGAATCAAAAGCCAAGAGCTACAAGCTGGGGACAGAATACTGATCAGGGCTCTAGGCATCCCAGGCAAGCATAGGCTGTCAAATCATCGGTGCAAAAAGCCCTATGTGGTAGTGATTCTGGACCATATGCTCAAAACTCACCGTACCTTTAATGACTGACGCTAAACCAGTTTTATCCTGTTTAGTGTTGAAATATTTCAGCTATCGATGCCCAAGATACCTAATCACAGTCTTTTCCATGATTTGTAGTAGCTCCCGATAATCATATGTAAATTACAACAAACTCATCAATATGAACACTCTGCTGCTCAGATGATGCACAAAATGAAGCACTGGTTTTTAATGGTCTGAAATCTCCGACAGATCTGGAGGTTAAAAAAAAAGCACCAAAAAGCAGTTTTTTTATTTTTTAATGGACACAGATGATATGTGTGTGTAACATATCGCAATAGCTGTACCCATAAATAATAATAATAATTTTAAAAAGTTGTGCTGGGAAACCCCCCATGACTTCCTCCCTCCTACACCCCAAATTTTTTTAAAAAATTTGGCAGGAGGGAAGCCCACTTCCCCTTGCCTCAGCCACTCAGACCCTGATCCCCCACCTTTAAATTGAAGATTGGCAGGAGAGATGCCCACCACCTCCTGCCGCCAGGGCCTCCCAATGAACCCCAACTCCCCTGTACCTCTAAATTGAAGATTAGCAGATGGGATGCCCATTCCCTCCTGCTGGCAAGCCTACCTCTTCAAAATGACGGGCCTTCCCCTTCCCAGTGCATCCTGGGATTCACATGGAGGGGTCATGATAAAAAAACCCCCAAACAAAACTACTCTTCCTGGCCAGAACAGATGAGTGGCAGGACACTGCTTCGGGGCTTCCCCTGCCACTCAGCTGTTCGGGGCTTGCCCTGCCAGCTCTGCACAAGTGTCAAATTCCCCTGTCAGCTCTGTGCTTGTGTCAGTCGCTTTCTCCGACTGATCAGATGAGATTACAGCAGACCTCCAAGAAACTCATATGCATACAAAATTGTTCCAACACTGATTACCATTTTCAAATCAGACTATTTACCAGCATCACAGTGACCCACAGGATTTTAACGGTGATTTTAGAGTATCTGGCTCCCAGTTGCCAAACCTGTCAGTGAATGCCTGAGTAAATATGTTCAATTGTTCTTATCACATTTGCCTTACAGGTGGATGTGGGGACCCGTCCAATTGTGGCAGGGGGAAAGTGTGAGGAAGGGGATTTCTCTGTTCACTGAACCTTTTAAAGTGCATAAATTCAGCAAACAGACCTGTGATGTCATAGTAACAGGGAAACTGTTGTTGCCTGGAATGCACTTCCGAGGGAGGTGGTGGAGAGGAAAACGGTGACAGAGTTAAAAAAAAGCATGGGATGAACACAGAGGATCTCTAATCAGAAAATAATGGTATATATTGACGAACCAAGGACAGTACTGGGCAGGATTGCATGGTCTGTGTCCCATATAGGGCCATTCATTTGAGGATGCACTGGGGAGAACTTCGACGGAGACTCCAGTAGATGGAACCTAAGTACAATACCGGGCAGTAGTGGCCCAGAAATATCTAAGAAAAAGAAAAATTTAAATCATGTGTATGGTTGGGCAGAATGGATGGACCATTTGGGTTCTTATCTGTTGTCATTTACTATGTTACATTATATAGACTCCTCCCACTGCCAAGAGCTGAGAGCTACAATTGGCTAATTTTGAAAGATTAAGAGGGTTTTTTTCAGCCTGAGAACAGTGTAGAGAGATACAAGAAAGTGTTTGGAAAGAGAAGGGGTGGGAACAGTTTGGAGAAAAAGCCTGTCTCTCTCTGGCAAAATAGTTTGGTATGAGCTGGCAGAAAACTTTCTAAGCAGCTGGCTACCTCTATACATATAGCTCTGGGGATCAGTATCCCAGAACCTGAATATACCGGTAAAGGGAGAACTTCTATTTTCCTATTACCTTCTTTTTTATCTAATAGTGTCCTTCTTGCCTGCCTCCTGTGTACATAACCAGCAACATGGTACCATAGGAAGACAGGCTTACAACCGTTATGCCTGTATTTTCAGTTTCTTAAAGCGATTATCTTGCAGGTCCCACTTAATGTTCATCACCGAATCATCTGAAATTGGTCTGCGTAAGGTAGTGCAGTCATGCACATGAAGGGATTTTGTAGACCTTTCAGACTTTTCATTTTTGTGCTTAAAACACAGAGGAAAAGTGTTGAAGCTGAACTGCCATCAGTTATCTCACATTTCATGAAAATTTTTCTCAAATGCATGCGACGTGGATTAAATAATAAGTGTGCTGTATAGTAAAGTATGTAAAATGTACTACAGAATAGTAAAGCTTATTTTACTGTTATCTTCTAGCTGCCATGGTGATCTTCTCATATGGGTTATGGCCTGTAGAAGTCACATAAATATTTGGCAAGATTTGACCTCTGACATTTGCTTATCCTGCTGTGAAAAAAAAAAAAAAAGACTGTTCATCAAGTTCAGGAGATATTCAGCTCTGTCCTACACTTTTTTTGTACATTTCTTGAATTATATAAATACTGTACCCATAACAAAAGATGGGCAACAGAATCTATGAAACAATCAAGTGCAGTTGGTGTACTTGAGTAAGAGCTGTATGCTAGTTATTTTATGTATCCTGTACTATAGAAATCACTAAACAATAACAAGTGTCTTTTCTGGAAGGCATATAAAAGCATCCTACAAGTCACAAGCTCAGATTTCGTAAATGTTGGGCCAAATGTTGTGCTGGGATGAATCATGTATTGGGTGTTGTGGTTCTGTGGCCTCCTCCATTTGAAATATTATTTCATTTCTACTTTTGTACTAAGCACTCCGCCTTCATTTCTTCAGTAGAAACATAAGGGTATGATATAAGTACAGTAAAACCTTGGTTTGCGAGAATAATTCGTTCCGAGAACATGCTTACAATCCAAAACACTTGTATATCAAAGCGAATTTCCCCACAAGAAATAATGGAAACTTCCACAACCCAAAAATGTTTAATACAAAATACTGTTATGTACCGTATTTTCACGCATATAACACGCGCGTTATACACGGTTTTTACAAACCGTGCATAACCTTGCGCGTTATACGCGTGAGCGCGTTTTACAAATTTTTTTTTACATAGTTCCCCCCCCCGACATCCGATTCACCCCCCCGCAGGACCGCTCGAACCCCCACCCCGAAGGACCGCTCGCACGCACTCCCACCTGCACCCGCATCCCCATCCTGAAGGACCGCTCGCACCCCCACAGCCTCCCAACCCCCCCCTCATCATGTAGAAGCTCCTACCGGTGTCCTGCTGCTTCCTCTTGGCGGTCCCGGCCCTTCTGTGAGCCCTGCGTCTGCGCTGCTTCGTCTTCCGGCGGTCCCGCCCTTTCTCTGACATCAGAGAAAGGGCGGGACCGCCGGAAGACGAAGCAGCGCAGACGCAGGGCTCACAGAAGGGCCGGGACCGCCAAGAGGAAGCAGCAGGACACCGGTAGGAGCTTCTACATGATGAGCGGGGGGGGTCGGGAGGCTGTGGGGGTGCGAGCGGTCTTTCAGGGTGGGGGTACGGGTGCGAGTGCATGTGAGCGGTCCTTCGGGGTGGGGGTGCGGGTGCGTGTGAGTGCGAGCGGTCCTTCGGGGTGGGGGTGCGAGCGGTCCTGCGGGGGGGGGTGAATCGGACGTCGGGGGGGGGCATCAGGCTTTCAGGGTGGGGACAGGACTTCAAGGGGGAGAGGAGAGTCGGGGCGGGGGAAAGGAGAGTCGGGGTGGCCAGAGGAGAGTCGGGGCGGGCGAAAGGAGAGTTGGGCGGCGACGGTATACGGGTGTGCACGGTATATAAAATTTTTTTTACATATATGTCGGTTTCCCACGCGCTATACCCGTGTGCGCGGTTTACACGGGTGCGCGTTATCTACGTGAAAATACGTTACTCGTATTGCAAGACCTTGCTTGTTTAGAACAGTCATTACACTCTAGCAGTGTCAGAGAGAGAGATAACCATCGGCTCAGTTGTGATGATGTGATGTGTGTATATTGTATGTACTTGTATTGCAAGACCTTGCTTATACAGTACTCCCCCGATATTCACGGGGGTTCCGTTCTAGGAACCCCCGCGAATGTTGAAAAACCGCGAATACAGTTTTTAGGCAGGGGAGACAGGAGAGGGAAGCTGGAGAGGCAGGAGAGGGCAGCCGGAGCGCCGGCGAGTGAAGGAAATCACTCGTGGTTGCTCCGACCGCCTCTTCCTGTACTAAAGTTGGGCCTCACCAATCAGGAGCTGCTTTGACACGCAGCTCCTGATTGGTGAGTACTCCACTGGCTGCCCCTCGAAGCGAGAGTGATGTTCAAATTTGCCTGTCTCTGTTTCAAATCCATTCTAGCTTCGGCCCCCATGTACTTGGTTCCTCACTTTAACCTAGAATGTCCATCCAGACCCACAAGCAGAGTCCATCTATTCAACCACCCAACACTAAAGGCCTGCCGTTACAAAAGATACCTGAACAGAACACTAGCCTTCCAAGCAGGTCAATTGAACAATTGGTTGGGTAACATTATCACGCACTCCTCTTCCTACCTAAGTTTCAGAAAACTTGTTCAACCAATTTGTAACCAAGTCCTCTTAAGCCCTACCTCTCCATCTCCAACCAAATTGTTCCCAAGATCACTCATGCCTCACCTCTGTAATATGCTCTCCTGTATTTTGATGATCTTACATTGTACTTATATTCACTGATTGTCCAGCTCTTCTTTGTTGTAAACCGCCTCAAACTACCACAGCTTTGGCGGTATATAAGAATAAAATTATTATTATTATTATTACTAGGAAAACAAGAGCAAGACAAGAACGAAAAGAAAACCAGAGAATAAGGAGATGCTAGTCAGTTTTGTTAGACATGGGCATTCCCTGGGGAAAATAATGGCCTATTTCACTGAAAACATCAGTCTGGGCTGGTACTTTAGGGCAGCCAGGACTGGAGCCATTTACCCCTTCAATGTAGGAGTCAGGGTCATTATATTCAAGAATATATCCCATTGCCAACAGTGGGATAGATCTACAGTTATCAGTTCCCAGGGGCTAATTAAAAATGTCTGATCAAGACACATAATGGGAGGTAGGTAACTAACCAAGCAGCCATATTCTATTATTTTGTCCCCTGGTTACATGAAAAAACAGCCCTTCTGAACCTGTAGCCCTTCAGGAAAAACTGCTTTACCTTGCAGTATAGGGGAGAGTTAATCTTCCTGCTTGAATTTAGAGAGAGGTATTTTTATGAAATGATCTGGCAACTATAGTACCCACTGTCTGTATGCAAAAGGGGAGAAATTAGCATTAAATCAGTAGCCAATATAAAAATCGGTTGTATGCTTGGCCTAAGTCCCTCCTTAACACCAACAGTTTCCAAATTAAAACAAGACCAGGAAACAGGATCCATGTCTTGGGTGTCTATGATGGGAATACAAGAAACATTTTGCTAGGATTTTTTTTTTTTTTTAAGAGGTGCCAAGATTGAATTTACAGAAACAAATTTTAACATCAAGTAAACTTACCATAAGTAAACAAGTTACCAGACCTAACATGTGCTGGCTTTTACAAAACTGCGGTAGAGGTTTCTACCGCGGCCAATGAGGTAAATATTCCGATGCTCATAGAATTCTTCTCAGCATTTACCTCAGCAGTCTGCAGTACAAACCTCTACTGCAGCTTTGTAAAAGGAGCCCATAATTTTGCTCAATACTGCGGTATGACTGAGGGATCGCTCTTCCTTTCACTGTACTGCAGAAATAATGGAACCCTGCAATATAGCACTCAAAAAAAACAAAGCCCAAATTTTCTTCACAATGTTGCAGCAAGATACTTTAGAAATACATTTCCAACTGAAGAGCTGAAAAGTTATCTGGTTCTAGCATGGAGATTTAAGGGTAGTCCTGTATTTCTGACAACTCTGTCCCGATACATTTTTATTTATTCTTTCCGGGTCAACAGAGGTTGAAAAGAATTATGTAAAAGGGGACAAGAAATGTCTGTTCAACTGTCTGTCTGGGGAAAATAACTCTAACAATTTAATGGAATGGGATGAAACCTGGCACGTGGGGAAAACCAGTCAAGACACATTGAGTTTCAAAAGAGGCCAAATCAGACTGTGGATAATACATAGGGTTACCAGATGTCCAGCTTTCTTTGGACATGTCCTCTTTTTGAGGACTGTGTCAGGAGTCCGGGTGGCTTTATAATTTTACAACTTTTGTCCAGGGAAACCAGACATCAGCTTGTGCACCTATCTGGAGTCCTTTCAAGTTTCAAGTTTATTAGGTTTTTTAATATACCGCCTATCAAGGTTATCTAAGTGGTTTTACAATCAGGTACTCAAGCATTTTCTCTATCTGTCCTGGCGGGCTCACAATCTACCTAAAGTACCTGGGGCTATGGAGGACTGTGTGACTTGCTCAGGGTCACAAGGAGCAGTGTTGGGTTTGAACCCACAACCCCAGGGTGCTGAGGCTGTAGCTTCAACCACTGCACCACACACTCCTTCCCTCCCCCCCCCCCCCACTGTATCTATCTGGAGTCCTTCCCCCTTCATAGGATCTGGTGCATGCTTACCTGGCACTGCCTTAACTCTCCAGGCCATCAGCAGCGTGATTGAAGTAAACAAGCTTCCCAGCAACTCAGAAGCTTTCTCTCTGCTACTGCTTCCTGTTTCCGCATAGGTGAGAAGCAGTAGCAGAGAAAAAGCTTCGGGATCACCGAAGGCAGCATGTTTACTTCATTCAAGCTGCTGACAGCCAAGGAGTTACAACAGCGCCGGGTGAGCAAGCACCAGATCCTGTGTGTGTGTGTGGGGAGAATAGCATGAGGAGGGTAAAGACATGCTGGACTGCGGAGATGGGGAGTAAAGGAAAAGAAAGATGCCAGACCTCCAGGGGAAGATAGAGAGGGGAAGGGGCAGATAGAGATGGCAGACCATGGGAGGGGGGAAGGAGAGAGAGATATCAGACCACTAGATGGGGAAAGGGGGGAGAAGAGGAAGATGCCAGACCAGGGAAAGGAAGGAGGAGGGAGAGATTCCAGCCTAAGGCAGGGGGAGGGGAAGAGAAAGACAGATAGATGCTAGACCACAAAGCAGAGAGGAGCAAAAGGAAGGAGAGAGAAATACCAGACTCTCTCTGCCAGAGAGGATAAAGATTCCAGACCACAGGAGGGGGAAATAGGGAAGACAGATGTCAGTCCATTGGAAAGGGAAAGAGGGGGAGGAGATGGTACAGAGGGATTGAGGGTAAAGGGAGAGATAAGGAAATCATGGTGCACAGGGATGGGAAGGGAAGAGAGATGGAAGAAATGCTGTTTAGGGATAGATGGGAATAGAGGAGAAGAAAGAGGGAGGAGATGGCACACATGGTGGAAAGGCATAGAGAGAGGGAGGAGATAGTGTGCATGAATGGAAGGAAAACCATGGAAAAGTAGATAGATTTGAGGAGGAAAGCAGAAAATTGGAAGAAAGTTGAATGTTAAAAGTTACTAATGCCAAAGATGAATGTAGACTAAGTTAAAACTACACAGGAGGAAAATAACTTCAAAAATCAAAAAGCGTGAAAAAATTCAAGAAAATAAACAAAAAAACACGCTAGTGTAATTGCTGTAACTTCTTAAAGTCCTCTTGGAACTCCATAATCCTTATACTTTAATCAGTGGATAGACTGTGCTCAGAGACATGGAGGAAAAAGGGGACAGAAAGTCCCCAAAAACCTCACCACCCAATCATAGCATAACTTCCACCTTAACACACTTTTATATGTGCATGACTTGAAAGATTGTATTATTGAAAAAGCACTTATCTTTTGTATATATTTATTTGGCCTCGACGTGCCACGTTTCAAAATTTCTTCAGGAAGCCAAATGGTAACAGCGAAAGACTCTTAAGTCTTCCAGAATGGGTGTCAGTCTCTGGTCTAGCTTGCAATTCAGCTTTCAGATATCAGAAGTTCACTGAAAGCTGAATTGCAAGCTAGACCAGAGATTGACACCCATTCTGGAAGACTTAAGAGTCTTTCGCTGTTACCATTTGGCTTCCTGAAGAAATTTTGAAACGTGGCACATCGAGGCCAAAGAACTATATACAAAAGATAAGTGCTTTTTCAATAATACAATCTTTCAAGTCATGCACTTAAGTGTGTTAAGGTGGAAATTATGCTATGATTGGGTGGTGAGGTTTTTTGGTGACTTTCTGTCCCCTTTTTCCTCCATGTCTCTGAGCACAATCTATCTACTGATTAAAGTATAAGGATTATGGAGTTCCAAGAGGACTTTTAAGAAGTTACAGCAATTACATTAGCGTGTTTTTTGTTTATTTTTTTAAAGATGAATGTAGGGCAGAAAGTAAAGGAGAGAAAAACAGTAAATGGATAAGGTCCTGGAAACAGAGTTAAGAGCACAGATAGAAGGAAGTGCAACCAGAGACTAGGAAAAGATGAGCTGAAAAATAAAATCACCAGACAACAAAGGTAGGAAAAGTGATTTTATTTTCAATTTAGTGATTGAAATGTGTCATTCTTCAGAATTTGTATCTGCTGTCTATATTTTGAACTGTTCAGGAAGAAATGTATTTCTTTTCTATTTCTCTGGTGTTGTACTGCATGCAGAGTCTGGCATGTTAGGGTTTTGTTTGTCTATATTAGGACTTGTAGTTTGTGGTCCTGTACTTGCATAGGGTTTATCTGTGTTCTGCATATGTGACCAAGGCCAGGCGTTCTGGTACAAATGAATGTCATGAAGTGTTATTGGTGTCATGGACCTAAGTAGGAAGATATTTGTCAGCAGTTTTTTTGGGTTTTGAAAAGCAGTGCGCTCCCGGCCGCATCTGGAGTGCCTCTATGCATGTGCAGATGTTGATAGAAACATAGAAACAGACGGCAGATAAGGGCCGGCCCATCTAGTTTGCCCACCCCAATGACCCTCCCCTACCTTTCTCTGTGAATAGATCCCACATGTCTATCCCATTTGGCCTTAAAATCAGGCACGCTGCTGGCTTCAATAACCTGAAGTGGAAGACTATTCCAACGATCAACCACCCTTTCAGTGAAAAATAATTTCCTGGTGTCCCCGTGCAGTTTCCCGCCCCTGATTTTGAAAAAGAAGATATCGTCTTCCACCTCGATGCGGCCCGTGAGATACTTGAATGTCTCGATCATGTCACCCCTCTCTCTGCGTTCCTCGAGTGAGTACAGCTGCAACTTATCCAGCCGTTCCTCGTACGGGAGATCCTTGAGTCCCGAACCATCCGGGTGGCCATTCTCTGGACCGACTCCAGTCTCAGCACATCCTTACGGTAATGCGGCCTCCAGAATTGCACACAGTATTCCAGGTGGGACCTCACTATGGATCTATACAATGGCATAATGACTTCAGGCTTACGGCTGACGAAACTCCTGCGTATGCTACCTATGATTTGCCTTGCCTTGGATGAAGCTTGCTCCACTTGATTGGCAGTCTTCATATTCTCACTGATGATCACCCCTAAGTCTCGTTCTGCTTCAGTTTTTGTTAGGATCTCACCATTAAGGGTGTAAGTCTTGCCTGGATTTTGGCTGCCCAGGTGCATGATTTTGCATTTTTTGGCATTGAAGCTGAGTTGCCAGGACCTAGACCAGTGCTCCAGTAGGAGTAGGTCGTGCATCATGTTGTCGGGCACTGAATTTATATCTGTTGTGTTTTTGCCCACTACATTGCTTAGTTTGGCGTCATCGGCGAATAATGTTGACGGTATGACATAATGTTGATGGTATGACATCACACACATGAGCATGATGTCATCTTGTTGACATCCCCCCTTGTGCAGAGGCCCTCTAGACGCATCCCTAAGCTCGGGGAAGGAGATATGAGGTCGGTGTGGGGGCGGGGCGAGGGGTGTGGAACAGGGCAGGGCCATGTGTCTTTTTTTTCTCTCTCTCTTTTTAAAGAGGAAATCTGGTAACCCTAGTCATACATAAATGGCCCAATGCATTTTTGTGGGAAAAGGCATTCCAGCCACTGCAGCACAGAAACTTACACACAGTAAACAAAACTGCTCCCATCCTCATAAACCAAGCACCTGAAACTTCCCCTCCCCCACAGAGCCCTACCGCCTGCAAACTGCCATACCTTCAAAAGCTACCCTCCCACAACCACCCCATTACCCCAATAATTGTCTCCACATGAGCAGAGAAGTAGACTAATGCGGAGTGCAATGGGTTGAGAACTAAGGGAGCTAGGTTTGATTGCCATTGTAGCTCCTTGTGACTCTGGCCAAGTCACCTAACTCTCCATTGCCCCAGGTACAAAAATAATTAGGTAGTGAGCTCTCTAGGGAGAAAGTACCTGTACATAAGGACTAGGATCTATATCTGGCATCTAAAAATAATTAGTGCTGAAAATAACACTGCCTGCTACTCTATAAACAGCGCTTAAAGTTAGACATGGGTTACAGAATAGTGCTTACACCCAGGAACTATGTCTAACTTTAGTTTATTTGGCGTGGCCATTTGCACCAAATAAAACGGTGCAAATCCTCATGCCTAAACTAAGCATGGCTCTCCCTTATTCTATAACTACGTGCATAAATCCAAGGAACTCCCCTGATCTACCCATGACCCTCCCATTTCTGAGCCCCATTTTTTGACTCGTGCATAAAATTTAAGCTCAGATCCTGCACATAAATTTTAATTAGTGCCAATAATTGCTTAACATCCCAAATATTAACACTATTTGACTCGTTATTCAATTAAATTGTACACATAATTTTTAGCACTTTTTATAGAATACAGGGGAGTATGTAAACTGCTTTGGCTGACTTTGGTCATAACACAAAGTATATCAAATACCAAATACTTGACTTAAACCCATATCTAAACTACTCCCATAATTACCCATCAACATATACACTCACCCACCTCCAAAACTACCATTCTAACTGCCCCACATCCAAAGACTACCTCCCTAACTTCCCCACTACCCTGCAAACTGATCTTGCCACCCACCCCCACAAAACTATCACTCACAACTCCCCAACACACATGCACATGCACAGAAATTGGAAGGAATTCCATGAGCTATGCTCTGTATACTTTGCCCACTTGTTTTTCAATGAGCAGAATCAAGGACTTTGGCAAAACACTGCATCAGGATGTAAAATGCAAAACCAGGACTCTCACTCCTGGAACTGAGTAACTTGACAGCTCTGCAAATGGCTTTACAGATGTTTACCACTAGGCAACACAAATTTCTCAAGGCACTCTGCAGCAGCTGCCTCTCACATTCACCTGCAAGTTTCATTAGTTCAAAACTTCTGAAGTGGTTGATCACAAGTGCAAGAAAATCTGGATAAGTATGTCTTCACTTTTGTTTTATCCCACTCTGTGTTATTTGACACAGTTGTCAGTAATTTTTCCATCACTGTCCAGTTGTCTGCTGCTTTTTGTAACATTAATGGTGACTTCTTTCTTGGATGCTCTCTTCAAGTCCCATTTAGTCTGTTAAAATGTTTGAGAGAATATGATTAAGATTTACACTGATCAAAACTTTGCAATCACTTGAAACTAATCTGACATTAATTTGCAGAATATTTTACCGCAATTTGGATTAAAAAAAAAAAAAAAAAAGACAATGTAAGCATGCGTGTTCGGTTTGTGCACTGAGGGTCAAATTCTTCAAACGGCGTTCTGAAGTTAGGTGGTGGTAGGCATCCTACGCACCATCTAACTAATCAATTGGGATGCATGTTTTTGGGTTGTTGTTGTTTTTAATGCAGACGCCATTCTTAGGCACCTCTCTCTTGCCTACCAAGGCACATAGGGATGCCTATGGATGCCTAAGGCCAGTGTGAGCATGATTTGCACTGGAACTAACTTGAGTCAAACTGCCATATATGTAAATGAATCTTCTAAAATTTTTATAAAACATACCCCTATTCAGTTTGGAAAATGAAGAATAAAATTATTATGAAATCACAATAGCCTATCATTTCATGGAAAACAAAGCAATTAAAACAAGTAAGATAGAGACAATAGATTTAAAGTTTTGTAAATAAAACATAAGGAGAGGAATGGCCAGTAGGAAAAAGGAGATATTAATGCCCCTGAATAAGACTCTGGCGAGACCTCATTTCGAATATTGTATACAATTCTGGAGGCCACACCTTCAAAAAGATATAAAAAGGATGGAGTAGGTCCAGAGGAAGGCTACTAAAATGGTGTGTGGTCTTCATCATAAGGCGTATGGGGACAGACTTAAAAGATCTCAATATGTATACTTTGGAGGAAAGGCAGAAAAGGTGAGATATGATAGAGACATTTAAATGCCCATGTGGTGTAAATGTGCATGAATTGAGTCTCTTTAATTTGAAAGGTAGCTCTGGAATGAGAGGGCATAGGATGAAGTTAAGAGGTGATAGGCTCAGGAGTAATCTAAAGAAATACTTTTTTTACAGAAAGGGTGTTAGAAGCGTGGAACAGTCTCTTGGAAGAGGTGGTGGAGACAGAAACTGTGTCTGGATTGAAGAAAGCATGGGATAGGTACATGGGATCTCTTAGAGAGAGGAAGAGAGAGTAGTTACTGCAGATGTGAAGACTGGATGGGCCATTTGGCCTTTATCTGCCATCATGTTTCTATGCCTCCCAACATACCCCCTGGAATACGGGACACACAACAGGAGAAATGTCTCACTAGACATCTTTATTTTATATTCCGCATATTCTACAATTCTATGTGGATTACAAAAAGACATCCAAAATACAGGGGGGCATACAAATAACAATTTACAACCTAACAAAATACCGGACACAAATGACATAAATAAATCATAAAACTATCCCTGACAATACAACTTTCTGCCTTCTCCTACATCCAGGAAAAGGGTTTTAATTATTGACATTGGGACATCCAAGATAGGTAAGACCTGTACTCAAGACGATGTGAATGTGTATAAAAATATGCATACTTGCTCCTCATCTGTCTTGCCGCATACAGGACACAGAGTGTAGAAGTCTGTCTGGCATTGGCTATTCTGCCTCACTACTGGAGTTGCTGTCAAAGCTAACTCCAATCCATCCTGATCTGTCTCGCAATTTACCAGACACATACCATAAGGATTGAACAGAACTGTTACTAAGTATATTTTTTGAAACTGTTTCACGATAGTCCTATTATTAAGTTTCAATTTACTGATTTTGATTTTACTTCATTCATTGTATTTATGTTTATATTTGGTCTTTTTACTACTCTTATGCTGTTAACAAAATTGTAAGTTTTATATGTTGAATTATACCTGCTGTACACTGCCTTCAGTAAATTCCAACACATTTATTTATATGCCGCTTATCGTATGAGGAAAGACTAAAACGTTTAGGGCTCTTCAGCTTGGAAAAGAGTCTGCTGAGGGAAGATATTATTGAAGTCTACAAAATACTGAGTGGAGTAGAACAGGTACAAATGGATCGATTTTTCACTCCGTCAAAAATTACAAAGACTAAGGTAAACTCGAAGTTACAGGGAAATACTTTTAAAATCAATAGGAGGAAATATTTTTTCACTCAGAGAATAGTCAAGCTCTGGAACGCATTGCCAGAGGTTGTGGTAAGAGCAGATAGCATAGCTGGTTTTGAGAAGGGTTAGGACAATTTTCTGGAGGAAAAGTCACTGCTTCACCAGGATCAGTAGCATGGAATGTTGCTACTTCTTTGGTTTTGGCCAGGTACTAGGGACCTGGCTTGGCCGCCATGAGAACGGGCTACTGGGCTTGATGGACCATTGGTCTGACCCAGTAAGGCTATTTTTATGTTCTTATCTAAGCAATTTACATTCAGGTAGTCAAGCATTTTTCCCTATCTGTCACAATCTAACATACCTGGGACAGTGGAGAATTGAGTAACTTGACCAGGGTCACAAGAAGCAACATGGAGTTTTGAACCCACAAACTCAGGGTGCTGAGGCTGTAGCTCTAACCACTAGTCCACTCTGTCCTGGACTGAATTATTTTCCTGGGCAGAATTTCCACATAATAATGCTCCCTCACTGAAACATCCATGGCCTTTATGCATGTCCTATCATCACAGATGTTCTTATTGCAAATCAACTTGTGGAATCAATATGTGGAAGACCTGACAGTTGTCACAATCCTATCCCTAAAGTGCAGCTTTCGCCAGGGCAGGCTATTGTCAAGCCTGGTCCAGTGATCCAGAGGGCAAATCACGGGGATAGGATTGTGACCAAGCCTAAGGAAAAATCTAGCTGGCCCTTTAACTCAGTCGGGGCTGAGCTCCAGGGAGGAGAAGAGGAGAGTTGGGACAACCCACAACAGCCCCAGAGAGAACTCCCTTTCCCTGGCTTCTCCCAGCTGAAGGGAATGATTAGGCTCCCAAAGACAGCTAGGGGAAATCGGCAGAAAGCTCCTCCCCCTTCCAGGGCAGGTCAGATTCCCCTAGGTACTTTAGAGGCTGCTCTGAGAAGGAGGAGGGCAGTCTACTCAGGGCCAGACCTGGAAAGGATCTCTCCTGTTGAAGGTGTTCCTGACTGGGAAATGCAGGAGCCTGACACAGACCCTTTGGCCAGCCAGCTACTCAGCGAGGAACCCATGGAGTTTGGAGAAACTTTCAGTCTGCCTGAAGAGGTGCCAATGGAAATGAGTTAAGTGGCAGGGCTGAGAGTTGTAAGATTTATAAACCTCCTGGGTTGGGTTTACACTGTGTGAGAAGGAATGTTTGATTCTGGTATTCCTTTAAATGACCTGTGCTGGTTGTGACTGCCTGCTTGAGGGAAGCAGGAGAAAAAAAGAAAGGAAAAAAAAAACGTTTTTCTTTTTGTACTAAACTTTGAATACCTGAAGACCAGAAGTTTAATTATTTTTTCTTTCTGGCTGTGGTAATTACCTGAGGGAAGTAAGGAGATACTTGGGGAGAATCCACTTTCCATACAAGGAGGGTTAGTGGGGCCATTCGTGGCATTCTGTTATTCAGAAAAGTTTATAGTGGATTCACTTACTCCCCTCCCCCACATCAGTTCAGTTAAGCTGAGTGGGAAGAAGCCAGCTGAACTTCAGGGCTTGATTACAGCACTACCAGCAGTGCTTGCTATATTGTTGAAAGACTATTGAAGTTTAATGAACCAGCATTTTGGATGTTTGTTTGGACTATCTGATAACTTTACTTGCCTGCATTAAGGTGATAGCTGAGCCTTGTGGTTTGGGTTCAGCTACATTTTTGTTTATGGATTTTCTCTATAATTGTGGAGTCAGGACTGTGTGTGAAAACAGACTCCCTCATTCCAATTCACAATAAAGCAATTGATTTTGCTCCATGAACTCATTTTTTTTGTATCATTTATATTTCTTGAGTTATGAAGAGTGGTCCAGCGGGACTTCCTACCTAAAGGAAGCACGTCAAGGTGGCGTTCAGGTGAGCGGAGACCGGCAACACTGAAGGCACAGGTACCGGCTCCGTTACAAGTGGTGTCAGAAGTGGGATAGTGCGCCTCCTGCTGGACATGCGGTGAAATTTTTTTTGGGAAAAAAAAAAAAAAAATTTGATAGTTGGAAGAAAAAAAAAAAAAGTTTTGGACTTTTGAATGATTTATTTCTTTAGCTTGTTTTTTTAGTTTGTTGTGTTGGTTCCTGTTTGCGAGGAGCGGAGTTCCAGACGTCTTCCAGTCGGCGGTGCAGTGGAAGCAAGTGTCCGGAGGAATCCAGCTATACCGGCAGGGAACCAGAGTCGGGGGAGAAACCTCGGGAGATCCGGACGTCTATATTAGAGGACAGAGACGCAGTGAAGCGACTGGGGGCCAAGGAGGCCTACAAACCAAAGGCGCCGACTCACCTAGCCCTCTGGTAAGGTACCTGACCAGGGGTGGGTGAGGGGATTGGCTACCCAGTTATTTTGGTGCCGCACTTGGGTTGGTCTCTCTTGTTGTTTCCTTCCAGGTGGCGGGCCAAGATGGACCAACAGCAGCTGATGGAGTTCCTGATGGCCGAGAGGCAGAGACAGAACGAAAATCTGCAGGCGGTTTTAAAAGCAAACCAGGACTTATGGGACCGCAGTCAGAAACAGGCCAGACAACAGCATGACGAACTGGTCATGGCGATGGGTGAGCAGACCAAGCTGCTAACTCAGCTGCTACAGTGCGCATCTACAAGCGCAGCTGGTGGGCCACCGGGACAGGCAGGGGGAACCTATTTGGACCTTGCCGGATCAGGGAAGGATATCTCCTTACAGTACCCTGAAGGAAGGGGGGAACAGGCCCGGGGGGATAAGCGTATGAGATCCCAGGGGCAGATCCCCAGGACAGGGTGGCCCAAGCAGGAGGGGTCCTTACACAAGGAGGCTTTCCGTTGCTATCGCTGTGGGAAAATAGGACATACCCAGCGATATTGTAGGGTCCTCAGGGACTTCATGAATACCCGGGGGCCTGAGGCCAAGATCCCGGGGGAATACCGAGTGGTGGTATTGGTGAGCGGGAAAGAGATCCTGGCTCTAGTGGATACAGGGGCCGAGGTATCTGTAATGTCAGAGCAACTGTGGGAAGAGCTGGGTAAAGGCCGGAATGCGGGGAGGAGGAAGGTGCCCATCACATGTATTCATGGGGAGGCCCAGGAATACCCGGTGTGTCCTCTGGTCATAGAGCACGGTAGGAAGAAAATCCACATGAAGGTGGCCGTGCTGAATTCCACCCCATATCCCTTGATTTTAGGAAGGGACTGGCTTGCTTTAGCTCAGGCAGAGAGGCCTAAAGGGAATCCGGACCCGGGGAAGTGGGTGCTTGGGAGTCATGTAGGGAGAAGTTCACTCGCCTCTCTGGAGGCGAGACAAAGACCCCGAGCGCCAAAACCTAAGAGTTGGAGGCCAACTATTCGATGGGCCCCACTCTCGGAGAAGGCTAGGGCACCCACTCGGGCTTACCCGAGGGCCGCAGGTTATGACCTGTATGCGGCCCAGGAACAGGTGGTGCCCGTTAGGGGGCGAGCTTTAATAAAAACGGATATTCAGGTATCACCTCCCCCAGGGGCTTATCTGCGGGTGGCCCCAAGGTCAGGGTTAGCTCTCCACCACTCAATCGATGTAGCTGCTGGGGTTATTGACCCGGACTTTAGGGGAAACGTAGCTGTACTCCTTGTGAATAACGGAGATTCAGAATACAAGGTACAGTTGGGAGACCGGGTAGCACAGCTGATCTGCGAAAGAATTTGGCACCCCGACGTGATACAGTGTAGTGGCCTACCGGAGACAAGTAGAGCACAGCGAGGCTTTGGCTCCACGGATATGGATGTGCCTGAAAGTAGTGTCCAAGGGGAACCCCTAGATATTCCCCTAGGGAACGTGGTGACAGGGGCCCTTACTAAACTTGAGAATGAGGTACATCAGATGAAAAAGGAATTAGCCTCTGCTCGGCAGGATTGGGAAACAGGGTTTAAGGCATGTACTGAAGCCAGTTACCAAACTTGGAAAGACCCCATAGATCCTGAACATACAAGGTCCAGGGAACAGGTTCTTACTCAGTGCCATCTCGAATCGGAGAAATTGTCCCGCCTCATGGAGCAAGTCACCGCCCAGCTTAAGTTGGTCCAGGGACAATTAAAAGAAAGTCAAGACCAACAACAAGCTGTTCAGCATAGTGTAAAGGAAATAAAAAACACTTGTGGTCAGCTAACGGCAAAGGCAGGGAAGACAGAAAGCTGGGTGGTAGCTCAAAAAGAACAGGGGGAGCAGTTAGAACAGCATGCGCAGCATTTTGAGAAAGTCTTAGCTACATTTAAGGGCATGGACCAGGATATTAACGGATTGAGGGAACAAATTGCCCAACTAGGAAAAGAGGACTTGGGGGGAATAACACAGGTGGTCGCAGCATTAGCCCAGAGGGTGGATGGGCTAGAGGGTCCCAGAGATCATTGTAATGGAGCGGCAGGAGGGCAGCGGGAGGTTGCCCTATTACGTTGGCCAGAAGATTTTGAAGACCCCGACCCACCTCCCCTAAGTCAGGAAAGAAGGGGTAATAAACCCCGGAAACGGTTTTGAGAGGGATTTAGGATCCCAGGATGGGCAGCCCTTAAAGGTGAGGGTATGTCACAATCCTATCCCTAAAGTGCAGCTTTCGCCAGGGCAGGCTATTGTCAAGCCTGGTCCAGTGATCCAGAGGGCAAATCACGGGGATAGGATTGTGACCAAGCCTAAGGAAAAATCTAGCTGGCCCTTTAACTCAGTCGGGGCTGAGCTCCAGGGAGGAGAAGAGGAGAGTTGGGACAACCCACAACAGCCCCAGAGAGAACTCCCTTTCCCTGGCTTCTCCCAGCTGAAGGGAATGATTAGGCTCCCAAAGACAGCTAGGGGAAATCGGCAGAAAGCTCCTCCCCCTTCCAGGGCAGGTCAGATTCCCCTAGGTACTTTAGAGGCTGCTCTGAGAAGGAGGAGGGCAGTCTACTCAGGGCCAGACCTGGAAAGGATCTCTCCTGTTGAAGGTGTTCCTGACTGGGAAATGCAGGAGCCTGACACAGACCCTTTGGCCAGCCAGCTACTCAGCGAGGAACCCATGGAGTTTGGAGAAACTTTCATTCTGCCTGAAGAGGTGCCAATGGAAATGAGTTAAGTGGCAGGGCTGAGAGTTGTAAGATTTATAAACCTCCTGGGTTGGGTTTACACTGTGTGAGAAGGAATGTTTGATTCTGGTATTCCTTTAAATGACCTGTGCTGGTTGTGACTGCCTGCTTGAGGGAAGCAGGAGAAAAAAAGAAAGGAAAAAAAAACGTTTTTCTTTTTGTACTAAACTTTGAATACCTGAAGACCAGAAGTTTAATTATTTTTTCTTTCTGGCTGTGGTAATTACCTGAGGGAAGTAAGGAGATACTTGGGGAGAATCCACTTTCCATACAAGGAGGGTTAGTGGGGCCATTCGTGGCATTCTGTTATTCAGAAAAGTTTATAGTGGATTCACTTACTCCCCTCCCCCACATCAGTTCAGTTAAGCTGAGTGGGAAGAAGCCAGCTGAACTTCAGGGCTTGATTACAGCACTACCAGCAGTGCTTGCTATATTGTTGAAAGACTATTGAAGTTTAATGAACCAGCATTTTGGATGTTTGTTTGGACTATCTGATAACTTTACTTGCCTGCATTAAGGTGATAGCTGAGCCTTGTGGTTTGGGTTCAGCTACATTTTTGTTTATGGATTTTCTCTATAATTGTGGAGTCAGGACTGTGTGTGAAAACAGACTCCCTCATTCCAATTCACAATAAAGCAATTGATTTTGCTCCATGAACTCATTTTTTTTGTATCATTTATATTTCTTGAGTTATGAAGAGTGGTCCAGCGGGACTTCCTACCTAAAGGAAGCACGTCAAGGTGGCGTTCAGGTGAGCGGAGACCGGCAACACTGAAGGCACAGGTACCGGCTCCGTTACACAGTATATCTGTACTGTATTTAGCCACAAAGAAACAGAAATGACTGGCAGACCACCATCATCATGCAGGATCTCAATATAATGTGATAGACAAGCTGTCGATGTCCGTCAAGCACATTCAACTTGGAGTACCCTCTGCTAAACTGAGCCCTAAACGCATCAGTTTTTACGAGGTACAGGAAGTGCTGGGATCCATTTCCATAAACTTGAAATTATCACCTTTCTTGCATATTTCCAGTGTGTTTAATATATCCCTGATTAAGTCAGCTCACTAACATAGGAGATGGGCCTGTCATGGTGGATGGGAACCCTGAGTGCAAGGTTCAGTCTATTATAGACTTTTGAAACTCGGGGGCAGGTTACAATAATTAGTGCATAGGAAGGGCAACAGACCAGAAGCTAGATCATGGGTAAATGCCTCTGATGTCCATGCCAGTTGACTTCTCCACCAATTTCACAATTGTAATTCCAATAAACCTGATCATGGGGATCCTGTGGCCCTATATAAAAAGTAGAAGGATACTGGCTTGCACTTACCTCAAAGGACCGAGACCCTAAATTGAAGGTAAACCCAGGCCTACACACACACACAGGGCTCCTTTTACGAAGGCGCGTTAGCGGGTTTAACGCACACGACTTTTCATCACGTGCTAACCCCTGCGCTAGCCGAAAAACTACCGCCTGCTCAAGAGGAGGTGGTAGCGGCTAGCGGTTTACACGCACTATTACATGTTAAACTGCTAACCCGCCTTCATAAAAGGAGCCCACAGTGTTCTATTGTTCCCTTGTATCTCTCATTTGCTAGTCTCATGCTTTTGAACCTGTCCTTGCGACTCTTGGCAGTTTGTGAATACTAGAGGGCTCAACCCAAAGGGAAAGAAAACTGTTATAGAAGAAGGTACACAACCCTGATCCCTTGTGTTCCCACTCAAATGGACCTAGCTGTAACTGTCTAGCACAGAGTTGGGCAACCACATTCTGTCACACCCGCGCCCCTGAAGTGCGCAGCGAGCTCACGGGGACGTGACAAAACCTTTGACCTAGCGTGTCCCTTGCTACTAAGGGACCCTTCAGGACTTGATTCAGGCAAGGTATATGCCTAATGGGCATACAAGGTAATAAGGTTTTACCACATCCAGAAAGGAGAAATGTTCATGCACACGCTGCAAGAACATTTCTCCTTTCTGGATCACCTTAAGTTAAGTCAACTTTTGCTTTCACTTAGAAGACAACACATTTATATTTATTGGACATTCACACATTTAATGTTAAAATGGATTATATTTCAATTACCTTTCTACCTCAGAGGATGGTGCAATGATAGACTCTGTGAAAGTTTCTATAGGGGTTTGTCCCCAGTTTGGAGACTTTCTTTCCATTCATTGGATCTGAGCACCTTCTTGGTTTAAAGGCATTTTAATATAAGGTTCTGTGCCCCTTTTTTTGTTATTGGTACAATGAGGAAAAGCCAGACCTAAAATGGTATCACTCTAACACAACATCTCCAATACAAACATTTAAAAATTATTTTAAAAAAGTTTTGCAACATAATTTAGTTTCATACCTCTGCAGTTCTAAAGATATTTTTTTGTTTCTGTGTCATCGTTCCAGTACTGTGCACTGCTTGTTTTCCACACTGAGTTGCAGAATTAGTCTTCTTTAAGCCCTCTGCATTAAGTTTCCCACTTGCAGTTGAAACCATGACGCAGTTCTGAGTTGTCACTCCATCTTCCCGAATACCTGAAAAAAGAAATAACAATGCAGGTGGAAAATATTTAGAAAAAAAATTGTGTCCCAGCCAAAGTTTGTTTAGGAACTGGGATCGCATACAGGACACAGACTGTAGAAGTCTGCCTGGTATCAGCTATACTACCCCACTGCTGGAGTTGCTGTCAAAGCTAACTCCAGCCCATCCTGATCCATCTCACCATTTATGGGACACAGACCATAGATAATTTTAGTCCCTTCACTATGTAAGACCACTGATTCAACTCAGATTATCTAATATTATTGGTGTTTACAGCAAATGTTTTATATGTAATTTAGTATTCAGATGTTTTTCTGCTGGAGTGCATTCTTTTCTGATTACTAATCTGCTGAGGCTTTAACCAGTATATACCTTGTGTAAAGCTTGGAGACTCTGAAACTATTTTTGAAAGCTAATGTTCTTTTGAGAACTGAAGGTCTAAAGCCTTCAGAGTGATCTCTTGACTTAGAATTCTAAGAAGTTCTATGGCGCAGAGCTGTTTCTATTTAGTATTTATGATATACTAGCAGGCTCTGTGTGGGAGACTGAAATAATTACTGAGGAGTTTCATTATTTCTGAATAAAAAAATACTTGTTATGCAGATAAAGCTGAGGTGGCTCAGATATTGTGTGAATGTGTGCATTGAAACTCCATGAGCTGTTTTCATATCAGAAGCTTTTTTTTTCTGGGAAGATCAACTTAGGGATAAGATAATTATCTGTTCTTTTGCAAGTTTACTTATAAGTACTTTAGCCTGCATTCATCTAGGGAGGTTAAGGTTTTGCTTCCTTTTATTTGTTTACAGATAGGATAGTAGCAAACATCCAGATCTTAAGAGGAGCTGCTGGCTCCAGATAGATGACAGGACAACAACTCAGTGGTAACCAGCTCAAGAAAGTAGCAATACTGGTGAAAAAAGGTTTTTTTTAAAAAAAAACTATTTTATTTTTACGTGCACTCATATATACATGTTTTGTATTTTATTGAACTTTGGGACTGAAAAACACTCTCTGGTTTTAAAAGAATTACCTAGTCAAATACTTACCTACGGTTCTGGATATCCTGGAACAAAGTTGGTATTAAGATGAAAAGCATGACATGTTTGTTTGAGGTTTGATCATCATCACTAACTAAAATGGTGTAATCAATGTAAATTTGATCACGTGAATGGTAAATTAGCTTTACTATTTATTTATATTTAAATTGAATTTACCTTGTTTAAACAACATCTGTTAAAAACAATTGTAGGACATACCTATTTAGTTTTCTTTCACCTTCAATTATTATTATATTTTTTAAAGCTGCAAAAAAAAATAGATACAAATACCTAAGGCCCCTTTTATTAAGTGGTGAAAGGATTTTTTTTATCGCAGACCACTGCAGTAAAAGCTCCAGTGCTCATTGAATTCCTATGAGCAGAGCTTTTACTGCAGCAGACTGCAATTAAAAACAAACAAAAAAATAACCTTATGCAGTTTGATAAAAGGGGGCCTAAATGTTTAACCTCTGTGTTGGTGTGAATTGAAGGGGAAAAGTATTGCAACATCTGTCCGTGATTATAACATCTCATACATTTAATTGTAATCATTAAATTGTAATCACCACTAGGGGGTTTTACATTAGGTAGATCTGCGGACCAATGTAATTCTAACAACCTGACCCTACTCTGAAAGATATAAAATACAAGACATCTCACAGCAAATCATTCAACTACCAAGCAGCAAAAGTGTGGACCTCACTTCCCATTGAAATTCACATAATCACAGAATATACACTGTTTAGCAAAAATCTAAAAACATTGCTTTTTAAGAAATTCCTACTAGGGGTTCAAAGAGACAGACTAACAGCACAAGTCACCTGATACAAAGATAATGTTAATGGTCAGCTGCTATTTATGATACATGGCCTCAGACTGTATGTATAATTTGATAACTTTATGTGTATAATTTTTTGTACAAATTCGAGCGGCGGGAGCCCAGTCCACGCTGCTGCGGGGAGGAAGTCCATCGGCCCCTGCTCGCCGGGTGTGAGAGCTCCACTCCGCCCCCTCTCCACAGCCAGCCGAGAGAGCTCTGCTCCGCTTCCTCCCCACAGCCAGCTGGGAAAGGAAACTCTTTTTCTACAAATTTGAGCGGCGGGAGCCCAGTCCACGCCGCTGCAGGGAGGAAGTCCATCGGCCCCTGCTCGCTGGGCGTGAGAGCTCCGCTTCGCCCCCTTTCCACAGCCAGCCAGGAGAGCTCCGCTCTGCCTCCTCCCCACAGCCAGCTGGGAGAGGAAACTCTTTTTCTACAAATTTGAGCGTCAGTAACGGCGCGCAGCCGTTCGGTGCGCCAGCTAAGGCACACGGCAAAGGCGCATGTGCCTTAGCATGCGCCTTTGCGAAGCGACAGCACGAAGAGACAGAAGACACTAACCCAGGAAACACGAATTACTCCAGTAGACGACTCACCAGCCCTGCATCGAACCCTTCAAGAGAACTCAGCTACTGTCCTGGCCTAGAAGAGCTGAGAGGTAAGGAGACGACTCCCACTCTTCTCCTCCCTAGACTCTAACGCCTAGACTAGACTTCTACTCTTTTCCTCCTTAGACTCTATCGCTAAAAAAATAAAAATAAAAAAATCACCTCAGGCCCAACTCTACCAACCTACTAACCCTGCTAAGAGCCCACAAGAGAGCACAGCTGCAACCCCAGCCCAGTAGGGCAGAAAGGAAGGGAGCAGTCTTCTTCCCCCCTCTCCACAGCCTCCAATATAGTGCTAGACCTTCCAGGAGCTTATACCCCACGTCCAGCTCCCAGACAGAGGCAGAACTACCTCCTCACACAATAACAAAATGACACCCCGCACAGCAAAACTCATACAAGTCCTCTTACTACTCTTCCTGGTTTTAACTAATTGGAAAACAGCAGGGTACTATATATCCCCTATCCCAGTTTTGATAGAAACCTACAGACATCTTCAACCATCCAGGAAACTCCACTCACCCAGAAATCTGATAGACTGCTCAACGTTCACTCATAAAAACATCCCTCCCAGTTGGGGAAAAAGACCACCTCCCAAGCCAAGGACAACAGCCCACAACCCCCATCCACAACCAAGAAACCTCCTCCACCCAAAATACACTTCCATTCCTCATACAAGATACATCTCAATAGCTTGTGCATATATGAACATTAGATCGATAGGCCCAAAGGCAGACCTAATAAAGGACTGGATAGTTAAAGAACATCTAGGTTGCCTATTCCTAGCCGAAACCTGGCTTACCTACGAATCAGACCCCTGCATAACAGAATTCTGCCCCAAGGGATACAAATTAGAGATGGTCTGCCAAGAAAAAAAGCGAGGGGGAGGTTTGGCCATCCTAGTCAAAAACAACCTCAACATAAAAGTTCTAGACAAATACTCTACTCCCTACTTGGATCTTCTAGCCTGCCAACTATCCAACAATACACTCAAAGGTACCTTGACCTGCATTCTCTGCTACATAACACCAGGAAAATGGATCACAAAAAAACAAGTATTCGAAGACTTCATCTTCCAGAACTCTCTAACGTCAACATATAACCTGCTCCTTGGAGACATAAACCTTCACCTAGAAGACCACACCTCCAAAAAAGTTGAAAATATACTATCATACCCCAAAGCACTAACCTACCAGATTCTTAAACCCCAACCCACACATGACAAAGGCCACCAACTAGATATCACTGCATACATGACTCAACACCCTCACAAACCTGAAATCTACATCTCAAACGGGTCAGACCACTATAAATACACATTCAACATCAACTGGGCTCAATGCAATAACAAACATCAACCCCACAAAACCCGCCAAAAAATTGAACCCACCACATTCTTGGACAAAGCAGACCTCGCAATCGATACCATAGACCCCAAAGAATTCACATCCCAATGGCGAACCTTAAGTGAAACAATCCTGAATGAGCTAGCGCCAGTAAAATCAAAATACAGAATTTGCAGACCGTCTGACAAATGGTTCGACACCGAACTTCTCCAACTCAAAAAGCATTGCAGACAACTGGAAAGAGACTGGAAAAAAAAGAACCAAGAACATACTAAAATAGCATGGAGAAGCCTAATAAAACAATATAAGGTCAAACTCAAGGAAAAACGAAAAGCTTACTACTCCAAACTGGTCGGCATGGAGACCCTAGACACAAAAAAACTATTCAAACTAGTAAAAGACCTCAGATACCAAACCTTTCCTAGCCGCACAAGGAAACCATCCACCAACAGCAACCCAACTTGCAGACTATTTCAAAAACAAGATTACTAAGATCAGGACCACCTTCATCAACACACACACCCAACCTCGACGAGATAATAACAAACCCTACAATAGGAGAAGCCATAGCAGCTGACAGAAACTGGACCGACTTCCCAGTAGTAGACTGGTCTGATATGAACCGACTCTACAAAAAATACAGTCAAGCATCATGCGACCTGAACAACTGTCCCACATATCTGATAACAAATGCTTCCCCCAAATTCAGAACTAGCCTCATGCAATGGATACAAACCACGCTCACGGAAGGTCTTTACCCACAGGACTTAGGAGAGATCATAATCACCCCAATTGTCAAAGATCATAAAGGCCCAATAGATATCCCCTCCAACTACAGACCCATCGCTTCAATACCAATCTACGTTAAACTAATAGAAGGACTAGTTGCTAAATACCTCACTAATTACCTGGAAGATCACAACCTACTTCATCCCTCACAATCAGAGTTCAGATCCAAGCATAGCACAGAGACACTACTAGCAACCCTACTAGACATAGCCCGAGAACACCTTAGTAAAGGCAGAAGGATGCTGATAATTCAACTTGATCTCTCTGCTGCATTCGACCTGGTTGACAACTCCATACTACTACAGATACTTGAAGCCATAGAGATCTCAGGCAGGGTATACAACTGGTTCCAAGGTTTCCTTAAATCAAGAACTTACAGAGTAAAATCAAACGACCTTAAATCCCATGATCTAACCGGAGTTCCACAAGGGTCACCACTGTCACCTACACTCTTCAACCTCTTTATATCCTCCCTTGGGACCACTCTAGATAACCTAAATGTAACATCTTTCAGCTACGCAGACGACATCACCATACTCCTCCCCTTTGATTCTCCAGATCCAACCTCAACAGAAAAACTGAAAAAACACTTGAAGCGGTGGAAAAATGGATGATAGAACACAAACTGAAACTAAACTCAGACAAAATAAAATTTATTTTGCTCGAAAAGGCCAAAACCCCCTCCATTTCAGAATTAGAAATTAATGCCACCAAATACCCTATACAAGGGGTGTCCAACCTTTTGGCTTCCCTGGGCCGCAATGGCCAAAAAAAAATGTTTCTGGGGCCGCACAAATGCGCAAACGCTGCAGCAAGATAGAGAAGGGAGCCGGCAAGACGGTAAATACCTGGGGGCAGCAGAGAAAAACACTGCATCGCCCTAGACCGGGGCCGCACAAAATACTTCACGGGGCCGCATGCGGCCCTTGGGCCGCAGGTTGGACACCCCTGCCCTATACAGTCCGATCTTAAACTCCTAGGAGTGATGATAGAAAGATGCTGCACAATGCAGGTCCAAATTAACAAGACTACCCAGAAAGCACTCTTAACCATGAGAAATCTAAGAAAAATAAGAAAATTCTTCGACATAGAGTAATATAGGCTCATAGTCCAATCCCTAGTCCTAGGTCTAGTGGACTATTGCAACATCCTCTATCTACCATGCCCTGCATACATGATAAAACAACTACAGACTGTACAAAACACAGCTCTCAGATTGATCTACTCGCTAAGTAAATATGACCACATCACCACTGCCTACCTAGACTCACACTGGTTACCAATACAAGCACGAATTCAATTCAAACTATACTGTCTATTATTCAAAGCTTTAAATGGCACTGGCCCCACTTACCTAAACAACCGCCTAAATCAGAACCTTACTACTAGACAAAGAAGAACTCAGACCCCATTTACTTACCCCCCATTCAAAGGACTCGGCACAAAAAGATGTTTGACAACCTACTAGCGACGCAGGCAGCAAAACTTGACCGCTCCATCTCCAACTTGCTGACAACAACAAGCGACTTCAAATCATTTTGAAAAGGAATCAAAACCCTGCTATTCAAAAAATTTATCCAGATATCTTAACTCTTCCCCTTGCTCTTTCCTCTCCCTTGTAAATCCCCCTTCAAAGTCTCACCCTCTCTTGTAATTTCTCTTTCCAAAGTATCAACCATGTATACAGCTCCCTAAATTTCAAATCTCTTGGAAATGTCCAGTTATCTTCTTTGCAATCTAATTCCTAAACTGTAATTTTCCTGGAAATGTCGTTAGCTTCTTTGTAATCCGCCTAGAACTGCAAGGTACAAGCGGAATAGAAGTCACTAATGTAATGTAATGTAACATATTTAACTCTAAATAAAATTCTATGTAACCCACCTAGAACTTTAATTAATAAAGATTTAGTGAGATATAAGACTGCACATAACATAACCAACTCTTGAGGTGTCATCTTCCCATGTATAACAAGCTTGTGGGGTTTAATGCAAATGGTGTTATTATTTATTTACCATAATAATGAGCTGCTTTACAGGTTAACATTTAAAATACAGTATTATTATTTAACTTTTATTGTGATAAAAAAATCCCATGTTAAGAGCATGTTATTTGGCAAATGCTATATGTTATTATATTAATTTAACTTAGTTATATGGCCTTTAAGAACATAAGAATTGCCATACTGGGTTAGATCAAAGTTTGACATAGCCCACTACAACAGTAGCCAATCTAGGCCCCTAATCCTAAGGAAAACTCATTCCTTGCAGGATAAGATATTATTGGTTAAGATATATCCAAGAATCACATACATCTCTTCAGGACAGAATTGTTAGTCATAGAACTTGAACTGGCTAATCAAAATGACAAATTTGAACTTTACTAAATATACAGTACTTGAATATAAACCCATGGGAATATAAACCAAGATAACATTTTACTCCTATAAAGGGGGGGGGGGGGAAATATTAACTTGAATATAAAGGTTTATATTCAAATGTTGCCCAGCTGTATACCCACCCACTCCCTCCTTCCTTCAGGACCCAGTGCTGGCCTCTCCCCGAGTCCACCTTAAATCCTAATGGTCCAGTAGTGAGCCGAGCCAGGACAGGAGAGATACCTCCCTCTCACGAGGTGAACTGTTAGGTCCTGACCTGGCTGTCATGCGTCTGTACAATCACCCCATATTCCCACCCTCGGGGAACCAGCATAGGCCTCCCCGCTCCCCTCCCTGCTCATTGCCCTCTCCAACCTCACGCTGGTGCTCTGGTATAAACAAAATAAAAAATACTTTTCCTCTCTGTTAGGTCCTAGTTCACGCTTGCTGTCTAACACCAGCTCTGGCAAAATACACATTTCAAATCTGACATATTGTAATCACAAAATAGAAAATAAAATTATTTTTTCTATCTTTTGTTGTCTGGACATTATTCAAATCATGTTGGTCCCAGGCTCTGGTTTCTGTTTGTCTTCTGTTAACTTGCTTGCCAGGGTCTCTAGCCCAGTGTTCTTCAACCACCGGTCCATGGACCAGTGCCAGTCCACAGAAATTTCCTGCTGGACCACAGGGCCAGCACGTGCATCAGGCCCAAAACGGTGTTCTTCAACCGCCGGTCCACGGTGCGATCGATGCAGCGTTATCTTCGAGCCAGCTCCCTCTTCCTAACTGATTCAATGCACAAAGCCACGGGCAGTGACTCTTATGAGCATCCTGCACCTGAACCGGAAGCCTTCTCTCTGACGTTGCAACGTTAGAGGGAAGGCTTCCAGATGAGGCACGGGACATGCAAGGTGCAATTAGTACTATTATGGGGGCGAGGTCTGGGGTGGAGATTAGGTAGAGATGGGCGGGGTCTGGCCCAAGACTTAGCCCCGTGTTCTTCAACCGCCGGTCCATGGACCGATGCCGGTCCACAGAATAATTATTTTATTACTGCCGGTGCATAGGTGTAAAAAGGTTGAAAAACACTGCTCTAGCCTATTTGACGTTTTCTTCTTTCCCCATGTTCACCAACCATCTTCTACTACTACTCTTTACCTTCCCTTTCACTGCCATATCCAATATTTCTGTTTCTTTCCCTCTGTCTACCTATCTCTCTCTCCCTGCCTTGTGCCCTGGGTCAAATCTCTCTAATCCCCTCCATGCAGCATCTCTCCCTTTCTCCCCTTCATTATCATGTGCAACATTTCTTTCTCTTCCCATGGACCACCTCTCCCTGCCCTCCACCCTATGTCCAACATTTTTCCTTCTCTCTCTTCTCCATTCTTGTCTCCCTCCCCTCCACCATATGCAGGATTTCTCCTTCACCCCTTTCTACCTCTTTGTTGCATCCCTCTCTTCCTCTCTTCCACCCTATGTCCAACAATTCTTCCTCTCTCCTCTCTCCCCCCCCCTATGCAGCAGCTTTCCCTACCTCCTATCCCCCCTGTGTAGCACCTCCTGACTGATCTCCCCTCTACCATGAAACCTGACATATGGGCTTCACAAAGCAGCAGCAACAGTAGCCGGTGGAAAGAGGCAGCGCTCTGAACAGGCTACTTCTGCCCTATTCTGCCAGAGTTTTCCTCTGTCACATCATCAGCAATGTTATCCGTGACACAGTGAAGGGCAAGCCCTGGCAGGGCAGGCCAAGCGCAGCCTGTTCTGAACACTGCCTCTTTTTGCTGGCCATCGCCGCTGCTGCTTTAGGAGACCCAGAGGTGATAAGATAGGGCTCACTGAATTGGTGAGTCTGATTATTTTAGAAAGTGAATCGATTTGAATTGGTTCACCGAATCATGTGAATTGGTGAATCAATTTGAATCGGCAAATCAGGCAGCACTATTGTTTATGCCATATGCATAGCTAATGAAGGAAATGGAAAACAAGTCATGGGGTGAGGAGTCAAAAAGAGGGGGGAACCAGAGGGAGAGAAAATTAGCTTTCCAAATGTTTAAAGTGGCTCAATAGGTGAGGTAAATACATTAAGTTCTAAATCAAAATAATAAAGGCAAATATCTTTAGTAGTCATTCTTAATGTGATTATTATAATTTCAGAAAATGATTAAATTAAAATAAAAAGAAATCTATTCAGGATTTGAGCTTTGACCCAACACATGGTTCTTGGGAAGAATGAATATTAATAGTGACAACATGTGTTATTAGAAGTTAATACACATGCTGTAAACCTCTGAGAAATGTAATCATTAACACTGTGTAAACGTTTTTGAATAAATGAATGCATGCACAAGATAAGAACGCCTTCCTCAATTTTTATTAAATCATCTTTTTAAAGAAAAAAAATCCTTTCTTGAGAGCAATAAATATGGTAGTATGATTAGTATATTAGTTTACTTGAATCAATTGAAAACCTGTCAAACAAGTTATAGATGATACTTTTCTAGCCTGATTTCTGACAAGGAAAATGGACTTATAAAAACATCATGACATATTATGCATGTGTCTGCCCCTGCCAACTCCATGGCCTCTCAACAGTTCATCCAATTTCTGCCCAAGATAATGCAATATTCACTGAATCATGGCTCACACTTTTCACGTCTTCACTACCCCCAAATACTTAGGGCATCTTTTATCAAGAACAAAAGTGATTCAGAGTCGGTCCACCCTGGTGATAACATACATGCATGAGTGAAATAGATAAGATGTTACTAATGAAACTTTACTTTAAAAATAGGTTAACAAAATTTTGTGGAGATTTAGTTAAGATTTTTCCGGACGTCTCTAGAGCAACTCAACTTAGAAGAAAATAATTTTTGAAGTTAAAAATTAGAGTTTTGGCTCTAGAGGCATCTTTTTACCTGAAATTTCCTTGTAAATGTATAGTTAAGTTACAAGACATTGAGTATGTTTTTTGGGACCCCGTACAATTACAACAATTTTTAATAGCAAGAGAACAGAAATGATTTTGTTTCATCAGTAGAGAATAAGAGGAGAAATTAGAATCCCTATTAGTAAGGAATGATTCAAGGTTCGTTGGGACGAACGGAGAATTCTTATCCTTAATCTTTTCCTTTAAATTTGTTTGTTTAGAATTTGTAACATGTTTCCCCATAATGTGGGCTTAAAAATAATTTTGTAAGAATGAATGATTATGAAATTGTTTTGAGAGATGTTTTCTTTTTTTCCTTGAATAATTGGATATTGTAAATGTATTCAAAAGTATAAATAAAAAAAAAAATAAAAGAACAAAAGAATTGCCATACTGCGACAGACCGAAGGTTCATCAAGCCCAGTATCCTGTTTTCAACAGTAGCCAACCCAGGTCCCAAGTACCTGGCTAGATCACAAGTAGTAAAACAGATTTTATGCTGCTTATCCTAAGAATAAGCAGTGGATTTCCCAAAGCCAACTCTATGGGATTCTGTGCATTTGCCGCACTGGCCCATGCTAATTTGTTTGATAAAAGAGGCCCTGTTTGGTTCAGTTGAAATCTTAGCTAGAAGAACACTGTGATGTCAAACATTTTGAAAGCTGCCCTGACATGGTTAGTAGCCATGAACACATGCCAAATTTCTGTTGCAAAGAAGAAAGCTATCAAATCTATTAGTCCAATCTAGCTGTCACAATAAACACATGCAGAATAATATGAAGGAAAATGTTTCTCCTATAACATATGTAACTCGTAAACCCTCATTTTTAAAAAATCAATGGATGATTCTACAGTTTACCTTGGAATGTAATCAATGGCTTATTACCTCAGATAAAATGGGTTTTTCTTCATATGAGGGGTCCCTTTTATTAAGGCATGCTAACCAATTTAGCATGCACTAAATGCTAAGGCGCCCATTACATTCTATGGGTACCTTAGCATTTAGCGCACTTTAATAAAAGGACTCCATAGTGATATATAATCAAATGAACCTTGTCTGCTCTATTCTAAATATGGAGGAAAACTAAAAGGATGAGGACAACCGAGATTGAATAAGGTAGGGCTGCCCAAAAGGTCGATCGCGATCGACCAGTAGATCACAAAGGCAATATGACTTGCGTTGCCTTTGCGTTCTCCCTGTTCCCCGACACAACAGGCCAGCAGCGACTACAGAAGCGCTGGGCACACCAGCCAAACCCCTCCCCCCACGTCAATTCTGACATCGGAGAGGAAGTTCCGGGCCAGCCAATCTTCCTCTCCAACCTCAGAATTGACGTCAGGAATAAGGCTGCTGGCCTGTTGCAGCGTTAGGAAACTGGGAGAACTCTGAGGCAACAGCGGCGGCTTAGGGGCCTGTTCCCAGATGTCGGCAGTGGCTTGAGGGCCTGTTCCCAGATGACAGCCCTGGCGGTGACTTGTGGAGAAAGAAAGGGGAGGCAGAACAGGGAGACAGAAAGAAAGAAGGGGGGACATGGAGACAGAAAGAAAGGGGAGGGGGCAGGGAGAGAGGAAGAAAAAGTTGGGGGAGGGAAAGGAGTGTGTTGGGTGGCAGGGGGCAGGCAGGGAAAGAGGAAGAAAAAGTTGGACTCATGGAAGGACAAAGATGTTGGTTGGGGAATGGAATGAGGTCTGGAGGAGACAAAGCATGCAGGAGGTAGAAAGAAGGGAAGAAATATTGGATGCACAGTCAGAAGAAGAAAGTGCAACCAGAGACTCATGAAATCACCAGACAACAAAGGTAGGAAAAATGATTTTATTTTCAATTTAGTGATCAAAATGTGTCAATTTTGAGAATTTACATCTGTTGTCTATATTTGTCTGTTTTTCTATAGTTGTTACTGAGGTGACATTGCATATTTTAAAAAGTCATCTGCCTTGACATCTGTGCCCTGTCCCGTCTTACCACTAGACCACCAGAGGAGGGACAGCGTGCAGAGCCTGGCAAGGAGTGTGGGGTTGAGTGCAGAGCCTGGCAGGGAGAAGTTGGTAGAATGGGTTTTCTCTTGTTTTCCTCCTCTAAATCTAGAGTGCATCTTATGGAGCGAAAAATACAGTATACATATTCATATTTTCAAGGATGTGTTAAAGCATTTCATGCTAATTTTGCCATCTGCATACAATAAGCATGCAATAAATATATATTCATTTATTTTTTGATGGCAGAGAATGAGCATGGATGCGCTATTCAGCTAACGCAGGGGTAGGGAACTCCGGTCCTCGAGAGCCGTATTCTAGTCGGATTTGCATGAGATCTATTTGCATGCACTGCTTTCAATGCATATTCATTGGGGAAATCCTGAAAACCCTACTGGAATAAGGCTCTCGAGGACCGGAGTTCCCTACCCCTGAGCTAACACATCCACATTACCACCGTTAGTACATTCCTAACACAGGAATCTTTAACACTACTTTATTAGTAGGTGGTAACTGCTTTCACAGTAAATTTTTTAAACGGCAGCATGCTAATGCTAACATTAGCACATGTAGGGCCAATAATCAAACAAATTGAAAAAGCCCCTTTTGATGGCCACATTAGAAATGAGTTTAGCATGTGAGGAAAAGTGCTTTAATGTGTTCCTAAGCCTATTTCTTAGTGCAGCTTAGTAACAGGAGCCTGAGCTCAGTGGGCTGTTAGGATGTGAATTTTTATTTATTTATTTCATAAATGTGTGCTGGATTGATTGGCTTATTTGTATTTTATGAACTGTATTTGCTGTAAGCTCTCATGGGTATTTTCTTTGTAATTTAAAATGTGAGATGCAAGTAGAAATAGAAAAATAATTGTGAGGTAATGTGTCATTTTCTTCATAATACATGTCAAGCATGCATCAGTGAGTTGATTTCATTTTATTTTATTGTGTTCAATTTAAAGGAAATTGTCAACAGCTCTATAGCTTTGTCATATTCTAATCTTACATCATTCACAATAAAAAATCTATGATGGAAAAAACTACAATAAGAGTGTGTGACGCAGTGGTTAAAGCTACAGCCTCAGCACCCTGAGGTTGTGGGTTCAAACCCACACTGCTGCTCCTTGTGACCCTGGGCAAGTCACTTAATCCCCCCATTGCCCAAGGTATGAGGGCGAATCAAAAATTAAAGGCAATTGTTAAATTATGCGATAACCAGAACAGCTATCAAAATGCATCATATGCACTCATACATTGCCTGGATAGTTCGTCCATGCACAGTGCAGCGCTCAGCCTTTAGTCATGCAGCAGCCACGAGGTCAGAAACATGAATGCTCCATTGCAAGATTGCACAATTGAAGAATAACATGCAGTAGTGCGCTTTCTTTGGGCAGAGAGAGTGAAACGTGAAAATTTACCATCGGATATTGACTCTCAATGAAAGGTTTATGAGCGGGTAAAAAGTTTAAAGTGGGAAGAAAAAGTGTAACCAACAGTCATTCTGGTTGCCCATCAACATTGCAATACACAAGAGCACACTGCAGCTCAGATGCTTCGATTAGAGAAGACCGATGGATAATGATGTCTTAATTGGCTGCAAATTCGGATATCAGCTATGAATCTGCATTTGCCATAATGCATGATGATTTGGGATACAGGAAAGTTTGCACACGATGGGTTCCCAGACAGCTTACTGATCTGCACAAGCAACAGTGTGTGGAGGCTGCGACCCAGTTCCTGAGATGGTATGAAGAAGATCTGAGTATTTTGGAGAGAACTATCACCTGTGATAGACATGGATGCATCACTGCGACCCGGAGTGCAAAAGACAAAACATGATGAAGTAAAGGAAGTGGTGCTCACCTGGCTTGGGAGTAGAGAATGACACGGTGGCGGTTTACCCGCGGCTACTGCATTTAGCCGCGGGTAACCCGCCAAAAACGGGGAATGAAAATTAGCAGCCTCTGCGGGGACGGGGACAAGGCTATCACCGCCCCATGGAGTGGTGAATGGTCTTGTCACCGCAGTGAGGCATAAAGGATCGTGCGGTCCCCGCAACCCCCACCCGCCCACCCGCACGCCGGCTCAATCGTTTAACCAGCTTCCTCTCTCCACCTCACCTTAGTTTGCCGGCTTTCTTTTTCGGCGACCGGAACACTTTCAAAAGAGCCGCGCACGCGCAGCTGCTCAGTATTCAATCTTTTGCTCTGACCCAACCGGAAACAGGAAGTTGCAGCAGAGCAGAAGATTGAACTTTGAGCAGCCGCGCGTGCACGGCTCTTTGAAAGCGTGCTGGTCGCCGAAAAAGAAAACCGGCAAACTAAGGAGAGCTGGAGAGCAGTAGCGTACCAAAGGGGGGGGGGCGGGAGGGACGAAAAAGGTAATGGCGCCAGGCCTTGGAGCACCGAGGCAGACCGTTTCTCCCCCATCCCAGCCGAACCCCCGCTGACCCTCCTATCTCTCCCCCCCAAGTGAACCTTTCAGACCCTCCCAGCGAAAGCAGCAAACCTCCCTCCAGTAGCGTCGGCTTTCTCCTCCCTCTGCCGCATCACTGATGACGTCATCAGTGACGCGGCAGAGGGAGGAGAAAGCCGCGAAGTAGGTTTGCTGCTCTCGCTGGGAGGGTCGGAAAGGTTCACGGAGGGGGGGAGATAGGAGAGTCAGCGGGGGTTCGGCTGGGAGGAGGGAAAAGTGGTCTGCCTCGGTGCTCCATTACCTTCTTCGGGCAGCAGCAGCGTTTACAATTCGTTGCTGTTGCCGGCTTCAGGCCTTGTTCTCTGCCGGGTCCTGCCTACTTCCTGTTTTCATGAAGACAGGACCCCACAGAAAGGAAGGCCTGAAGCGGGCAACAGCAGTGAATTGTGAATGCTGCTGCTGCCCGATGAAGTTCAGGACATCAGGACATCGGGGAAAGAGCAGGGAGAAATCGGCTGCTGGCTTGGGGGTGAGGGTAGGGAAAGAATTGTGGAAGTGGAGAAATTGGCACGATGGCTTTGTGGGGGCTAGGGGGAGAGAGAAAGAAAGGAAAAAATAAAGAGGGGGGGCCAGGGGGAGAGAGAAAGAAAGGCAGAAATAAAGAGGGGTCAGGGGGAGAGAGAAAGAAAGGCAGAAAGAAAGAGGGGGACCAAGGGGAGAGAGAAAGAAAGGCAGAAATAAAGAGGGGGTCAAGAGGGAGAGAAAGAAAGGCAGAAAGAAAGAGGAGGGCCAAGGGGAGAGAGAAATAAAGAGGGAGGCCAGGGGAAGAGAGAAAGAAAGGCAGAAATAAAGAGGGGGGCCAGAGGGAGAGAGAAAGAAAGGCAGAAATAAAGAGGGGGTCAAGGGGGAGAGAAAGAAAGGCAGAAAGAAAGAGGAGGGCCAGGGGGAGAGAGAAATAAAGAGGGAGGCCAGGGGGAGAGAGAAAGAAAGGCAGCAATAAAGAGGGGGGCCAGGGGGAGAGAGAAAGAAAGGCAGAAATAAAGAGGGGAGCCAGGGGGAGAGAGAAAGAAAGGGGGGGGCAGGAGAAGAAAGAAGAAGAACCAGAAGAAGGACCAGAGACTCATGAAATCACCAGACAAAAAGGTAGGAAAAATGATTTTATTTTCAACTTAGTGATCAAAATGTGTCCGTTTTGAGAATTTATATCTGTTGTCTATATTTTGCACTATGGCCCCCTTTTACTAAAACGTAATAGCGGTTTTTAGCGCAGGGAGCCTATGAGCATTGAGAGCAGCGTGGGGCATTCAGCGCAGCTCCCTGCGCTAAAAACCGCTATCGCAGTTTAGTAAAAAGGGAGGGGGAATATTTGTCTATTTTTGTATAGTTGTTACTGAGGTGACATTGCATAAAGTCATCTGCCTTGACCTCTTTGAAAACCCGCGGAATAAAAATGATAATTAACATTTTCTCTGCGTACAGCGTGCTTTGTGTTTTTAAAATTTTATTGTTGGTAGATCATTTTGACTTGGCCACGAAGGTAAGGGGGAGGGAGGGAGGGGAGCTGCTGAAAGACATCTAGTAATCCTTGCAGGCTTGACTGTGCAGGGAATTATTTTTGTAAAATCATGTTTGTTATGTGACTGGCATTATCTAGACTTTAATTTCTATGAATGAATAGAATGAAAATGATATAAAATTACTTGCTTGCGGGGACCGCGTGTTCCGGCTCACACAAGGAAGGAGGGGGTGAAAGGGAAAAAGTTTCTCTTCCTTGGAAATAGATTCTGAAGTGACCTCATCAAAGAAGACCAGCACCAAATGTACAAGAAATCCCTTAAACAATGTCAAAAGAGACCAAAATAGAAAACTGCTACTGCCTTGAGACTACATTATTGAAGGAATCAACTTGAAATCACAGAAGAGACAGGAAAAGGTTAAATGCCTCATGGAATCCTCAGGTACAAAACACAAACCAAATTGTGAATGAAATCAGAGCAGACAGTAAGAATTATAAAATTGATGTCATTATCCATCTGGAATAAAAGGCGTACTAGAAATAATGCCTCAGCAATACAATTTTCAGAAGTTCTATTTGCTCATGGTAAGGGAGAAGAGAGACTGCTAATGATGGTGGGGGGACTGATAGAAGATATGAAAGAAGGGTGGTAGAAAGGAACAGATGGTAAAGGAGGGAGGGAAGAGTGGTGGTGGAAAGGAATAGAACAGACATTGAAAGAGGGTAGAGAGGAACAGACCCTGAAAGGAAATGTGGAAGGCAGAGTGGGGAAAAGACGCTGGAAGGGAAGAAGACAGATGCCAGACTATGGGGGAGCGGAGGGAAGGAGATGGGTGCTAGACGGTGATGGGGCGGTGAATGGGATGGCAGTGGCGGTGACGGGGCGGTGAAAGGGATGGCGGTGACGGTGACGGGGCGGTTAAGGGAACGGCGGTGACAGGGCGGTGCAGAGTATGGTAGGCCGGGGACGGTGCAGTGACGGGGACAGATTTTTTCCCCGTGTCATTCTCTACTTGGGAGCAGCCAAAAACTTCTTCTCTGCAGGAATGCAGAAGCTAGTTGAATGATACAACTAATGCGTCATCTTGCATTGGGATTATTTGGAAAGTGGTATATTCAATTACCCTTGTACATTAGATAAATTGTGAGCCTGCCGGGACAGACAGGGAAAAATGCTCGAGTACTTGAATAAATTCATGTAAACCATACTGAGCTCCCCTGGGAGAATGGTATAAAAAATTGAATAAATAAAATAAAAGAAGATATAAATATGAAGAGATTTGGGTGTTGAGTTACTGCTGAAAAATAAACATTTTGCTCCTCAGGAGGAGTTCAAAATGTTTTGCACTCCAAGCAGAGAACTGCAAAATGTTTAGCACTGTTCCTAGGTGTAAAATATTATGCATATCAGAGTGCAATGGAGGAGTAGCTTAGGCCTAGATTCACTAAAGATAGCAACTCAATTGCTGTTGGCCGATTCTCTGGCTGATTTTTAAACAGCGATTGATTCACTATGTAGTTTGCATGAAATGATTTGCAAAGAGGTACAGATCATTAGCATGCAAACTCCCCGATTGAATCGCTCAATAAGTGATTGAGTTGGTGCAGAGCCCTGACAGTAGTACCAGGAAAAGCAGCCTCCTGTCACTGCTGTCAGGGCTTCTGCCAGGTTTTTTTTCCCCCATTATTTTTTAATGGCACAGATATTTTGCGTGTATTACACACGCAAAATATCTGGCCAATAAAAAAAGGCCTCCCCCTCCCCTCGACAAAGCGCTCGCTCCTTCCCCGAACCCAATAAAATGGCAGGAGGGATGCCCACTCCCTCTTGCCACAAGACGCTCCGCCCAATGCTGCCCCTGCGCAAATATGGCAGGAAGGATGCTCACTCACTCCTGCCATCGGCCCCTCCTCCTGCCAAACCACCCCAAACTTAGATATGGCAGGAGGGATACCCACTCCCTCTTGCCGTTGGGACACCCCCCCCCCCGGTACCTTTACGTCGGGAGCAGGGTTCCCCCCTGCTCCTCTGGCCAGCTACTGCGCAATTTCGGCCTTAGGCCCCGCCCCAGTGCATCATTTTGGACGTATTTTTTGAGAATGGACTTTGGACACTGCTGACTTTGGGCAACTAGCGTCCTAGGCCGAAAACAGACTTAGACGTTTGTTTTGATTATGCCTCTCCATATTACTAATTTCCTTTTCAATTTACAGCGCTGAGGGTATCATGTAAAATGAAAATTTTCTATGGTTTACCCTCCCTCCTTTTCCTTCTATTATATTATGTAGTTCCTCCCTGTCCTTCATGTCGTGTCCGTCCGTTATGTTTTAATCATGATTTTATGGGTTGTGTTGTGCAATGGTTAGACCTATAGCCCCAGCACCCTGGGGTTGTGGGTTCAAATCCCACACTGTTCCTTGTGACCCTGAGCAAGTCACTTAATCCCCCAGTGCCCCAGGTGGGAGCCCGCTAGGACAGATAGGGAAAAATGCTTGAGTACCTGAATAATTTGTAATCCGCATAGAATTGTAGGACATGCAGAATATAAATAATTAAATAAAATAATTGTGTCTAATGTATGCACATTAGTGTATTTTAGATTATAAACTGCCCTGATGGTTTTCCCATGGTGCGGGGTACTAAATTTTAATAAACTTGGTAGTGACATTTTAATAAAGTCAGAAACTTGGATAAACCAAAAAATGTTTTTAAAGAGGGAATTTTGCACACATTGAACAAACACTGCAAATTACTCTGTAGAGGCTGAAAGAACCAAATGGTGTAGAAAAGCAAGTGACCAGCCACTCAGAAAAAGGTGTGAAGCTGTGTGTGATAACTGCATACCGTGGGGGATCTGAAATGTACAAGATGCCGTTTCTTGTATCCGACAGGCCTCTCCGTCATAGGCTGCTGCATGCTGAGCAACATCTTTTTGTCATCACAAAAATGATTTTATTTTCACTTTCAATGGAAAAATTAATTGAACTGTACTAAAACTGTGCTGCTAACGTAACTATACTGTTCAAATTCTATTCACCAGTATACAAAGTCACCTATTTGCGCAGCTTCCTGGCGTCTTTCTGCAGCATGGCAGTTTATTCAGCTTTCCCTAATAAAGCAGCAACTGGTTCATAAAAACTTCAGCCCATTTAAAGAAATCGTTGTTTAATAAAGTGCTTTTCTGACCCACAATCTTGTCACTTTAAGGGATGTTTACTCTCTGCATTTAAATCTTTGATTTTTTTTTTTTTTGTTGTTCGTTTGTTTATCTGGGGGATAAAACTGCAAAAAATTGAAGCTATGGACATAAACCCACTACTGCTCTCCGTTGTTATGGAAACCTATCGTGCAGTAACTCTTTCGCACTCTCCTACAGTAAGGGCTAAGAGCAGAGAAAACAAGAGCAAAACACTTTTTAAAACTTTCACATCAAAAAGGTTTCCCCGACTGGAGGAAGAGATTAATGGATAGACCAGCAGGCTGAGAGCCAGAAAGCCAAGTTCGATTCTCACTACTGCTGCTTGTTATCTTGGGCAAGTCACTTTACTTTCTACTGTCTCAAGCACAAAAACTTAGGGGTCCTTTTTCAAGCTGCAGTAAAAATTGGCCTTAGCATGTCCTTACACAATGGAAAGGAAACTCTGGAATGAGGGGGCAAAGGATGAAGATGAAAGGGGATAGATTCAGAAGTTACCTCAGAAAATACTTTTTCACAGAAGGGGTGGTGAATGCTTGGAATGACCTCTCAGTGGAGGTGGTGGAGACAAAAAGTATATCTGAGTTCAAGAAAGCTTGGGACAAGAATGTTAGATCTCTACGGGAGAGAAGGAGATAGTAGATGACATAGTTAACATAGATCCGCTAGTGGAAACGATCAAAAATCCAAATCAACCTAAAGGCAAAAACTAAAGTGGATATGATATCTGTTTTTTTTATTGCTTCTGATATTTATTATATATCACAGCAAAACCGGGAAAAGACATCAAATGCCCAAGTGTTTGAAATGCTCAAAGATAAAAACAGTTTAGAGGGCAAAGAACTTATGTGCACGACAGAAGAGCGGGACTTGGGTGTAATTGTATGTGATGATCTTATGGTAGCCAAACAGATTGAAAAGGTGACGGCGAAAGCTAGAAGGATGCTAGGTTACACAGGGAGAGGTATGGCCAGTAGGAAAAAAGGAGGTATTGATGCCCCAGTATAAGACTTTGGTGAGACCTCATTTAGAATATTGTGTACAATTCTGGAACCGCACTGTCAAAAAGATATAAAAAGGATGGAGTCAGTCCAGAGGAAGGCTACTAAAATGGTGGGATGGGATATAAAACCAAATAAATAAATAAATTGTGCCAAGTGACATGTATAACTTATGGAATGTTAATAGTTACAAGTGTCATTTGGTGCACTGAAATGCAACCATTTACACCTGCCACTGACATGTTTCCTGAATAGGGCAGCACTATAAGGACATTGTCCAGGTGCCAGGTCCAGGTGTGAAACATCTACCGCACCTGACCATAAGACGCACCCTCCTGTAGAGGAGGAAAAACCAAGAAAAAAAAATTCTGAACCAAATGGGGTGCCCTGAACCCTGTCCCCCCTCTGGTGGTCTAGTGGTAGGCCGGAACAGGGCACCAGACAGGGCACCCCGTACCTTTTTTTAATCCCAGCAGACAGGCAGGGCATACCCCCTTACCTTTTTTTAATTAAGGCAGGCAAGGCAGTGCTCCCCCCACCCCTACATACCTTTTTTTTAATCTCGGCAGGCAGGACCTTTTTAAAATTCATTCAGGGGGTAGGGTATTCGCTCTATAAGACGCACCCTTATTTCCACCCACTTTTGTGGGGAAAAAAGTATATCCAATGGAGCAAAACATGCAGTATTTGGAATCAGAGAGAGATGAGGCCTGCCATATGGTGGGTGGGGGGAGCAATGGACATTTCCCAAGTGCATCCAGATGATGACAGACAGTGTCCTACTTCTTATGGTCCAGTGGATAAGATAGAAAGCATTGCTAAGTTCCAAGTGTGAGTTAGAACCTATGGTACTTAGGGCTAGATTCACTAAGCCCACAGATCCGATCTGTGGCCGTGGGGCTGATTCACGAAGCGTCCTCGTGCAAATGGGGGCAATTGGAGTCATGCCCCCAACCGACTGCACGGAAAGCGAGCCTAACACTTGCGCAGACCATGTTCTTTGTCTGTAGATGGTCTGCGAATGCACTTGCTCTCTGTGAATTCTGCGCTGTCTCGGCATCAAAATATATTAGTAAGCCATATTAAGGGAAAATAAGGGGAGCCAAGATAGAGGAGAGAGAAGGAGGCAGTGGTGGCGGCAAAATTAAACAGGCAACCACTGGCTTACTCCTCTGAAAACAAGCAAAATACGACCCTCCCAACCCCAGTGCTGTTTAAAATCCCCGCGGCTTCAGTTCTCCTCGTGCAGTCTCTTCTGCTTCGTGGTAACCCCCGAGGCAGAGCAGTCATGGATTGGGACCGAAAGCGGCACAGATATCCATCCGCCGCCAAATGAACATAAGAACATAAGAAACGCCCTCACCGGATCAGACCGAGGTCCATCTAGTCCGGTGATCCGCACACACGGTGGCCCATTTAGATACTCCTTTTTGGAGACCCGAATTTCCCGTATCCCTCAATATGATTTGCAAGAAGGTATGCATCCAACTTGCGCTTGAAACCCAGAACAGTAGGGGAAAACAAGTCAAAACAAAAACCTGCACTTAAAGAAGTCCGTGCCGCCCCTACTCTCCTGCTCTCTGCCGCCCTTCCCCGCAGTTCAGCCCTGCTTTAAACCCGTGGCGGCCAGCCCAGTCGGTGTGCCTGAAAACGTTTAGTGAATCGCTGCCTTCCTACATTTGCATGACATTTCCCTCATTTGCATGCACAGATCGGATCGAGTGTGGACAGGATCGGCCTGGTTAGTGAATTGGGTCGGGGTCGCAAAGTGGTCAGGACACGATCGGTGTCCTTAGTGAAATTTAGCCCAGGGGTGGGCAACTATGGTCCTCGAGGGCCAGAATCCAGTCGGGATTTCCGGATTTCCCCAATGAATATGCATGAGATCTATTTGCATGCACTGCTTTCAATGCATATTCATTGAGGAAATCCTGAAAATCCGACTGGATTCCGGCCCTCGAGGACCGAAGTTGCCCACCCCTGATCTAGCCCTTAGTTCCTATTAGTTTATCTGTTAGTTCTTTATCAGGAATAAGTATTAGTTGCACTGCTATTGCTACCTCTCCATTCTACCAAGTCCTGATAAGTTTTGCAGCTAAGTTTATAATTGCTTTGCCACAATTATATTGCCAAGAAATTGTAATAAATTTTCAAGGTGTGGCATTCTTCTCTCATATTGGCAGCAAAACTTTTTGTGAGAACTTTTTCTTTATTTTGGGACCACTTTAGGGCAAAATCGTACTCTAAACAGATGAGACAAGTCACAAACTAATAAGCTAATTTGCAAATAATTACTCCATCAGCTAATCAAGTAATTAGCCCTATAGTACCCTTTTATCGAGCCACCAAGTTATAGAATTGCCCCTAAAATGTTTAGGCACAGTGGAATACCTCTTTTATTGGAGGAGCCAGTTAAACCAATCTCTGGCCCTGCTTCTAAATTCCCTACTTATTTATGTTGTACTGGAGAAAATATTGATCAGGTTGTGACCCCAGTGGCCTACCCCATTCTGCTCGTTATGAATCAGCCGCCTCAAAATTGTTCTTACCCAATGCACTGATTTTACGAGGGGCTGCTGAAAAGTTCTCAGCCCAACCAACAAAGTTGGGGCAGTCTCCATCGATGGCTACACATTTAGTCCAATGATTTCCATTTTTTTCATTCTGTCAAAAAAAAAAAAAAAAAAAATCGCTGGACTAAGTGTGTAGCCCTCAACGGAGACTGCCCCAACTTTGCTGGTTGGGCTGAGAACTTTTCATCAGCCCCTCGTATAGTTATATTAAGAGTAAGCACTCCTAGGGCATATTCAGATCGGGGAGGAAATGTGCATGCTTAGATAATATTTTCAAAATTGCTGTGTGCACTTTTCAGGCAAAATTCCACCTACATAAGTACAGGTGTGGTACTCATGGCAATTTTTAAAAGTGCATTTAGGCTTTGCACCCATGTAGGCAGTTTGAAAGCTCCCCCCCCCCCCATCTTCATATAAATCCACTTCAGTTGATTACAGGTGCTTCAGTTATCTAATTTAAAATGTACATTTCACTCATTCACTTGATGGAGTAGATTATGAGCATCATAAAAAATAGAGTAAAACAAATTAAAACATACAAAGTTAAAACAGTACTGATTAATCTGGCACTGAACACGTTTTCAGGGAGAGCATTATAAATGTATATCATATAACAGACAAAAACTTTTTCTCATGCAAACTTTTGAGTCTGAGATAATAGTGAAGCTAAGCTGAGTAATTTGAACAAAAAACAACCTTTCACATACAAATCAGACCTTCCTCTCTCAGAAAAGAAAAGCACTACCGTATTTTCACGTAGATAACGCGCACCCGTGTAAAACGCGCACACGGATATAGCGTGCGGAAAACAAATTTATATACAGAAATTTTTATATACCACGCACACCCGTATACCGCGCATGCTGCCCGCCTCTCCCGTCGCCGCCCGACTCTCCTTTCGCCCGCCCCGACTCTCTTCTGGCCACCCCGACTCTCCTTTCGGCCGCCCCGACTCTCCTCTCCCCCTTGAAGTCCTGTCCCCACCCTGAAAGCCTGATGCCCCCCCCGACGTCCGATTCATCCCCCCTCGCAGGACCGCTCGCACCCCCACCCTGAAGGACCGCTCGCACCCCCACAGCCTCCAGACCCCCCCCATCATGTAGAAGCTCCTACCGGTGTCCTGCTGCTTCCTCTTGGCGGTCCCGCCCTTTCTCTGACGTCAAGCCCTCTTGCCCCGCCGACTCTCCGACTCCCCGACACGATCGGGGCAAGAGGGAGCTCAAGCCCTCTTGCCCCAGCCAACCGCGGCACCCCCGACACGATCGGGGCAAGAGGGAGCTCAAGCCCTCTTGCCCCCCCCGACACCCCGACACGATTGGGGCAAAAGGGAGCACAAGCCCTCTTGCCCCGCCGACTCCCCAACTCCCCGACAATATCGGGCCAGGAGGGAGCCCAAGCCCTCCTGGCTCTGGCGACCCCCCCCCGCTAGTTGTTCGGGCCAGGAGGGAGCTCAAACCCTCCTGGCCACGGCGACCCCCTACCCCCACCCCGCACTACATTACAGGCAGGAGGGATCCCAGGTCCTCCTGCCCTCGATGCAAACCCCCCTCCCCCCAATGACCGCCCCCCAAGAACCTCCGACCGCCCCCACAGCCAACCCGCGACCCCCCTGGCCGACCCCCACCCCCCTTCCCCGTACCTTTGTGTAGTTGGCCGGACAGATGGGAGCCAAACCCGCCTGTCCGGCAGGCAGCCAACGACGGAATGAGGCCAGATTGGCCCATCCGTCCCAAAGCTCCGCCTACTGGTGGGGCCTAAGGCGCCTGGGCCAATCAGAATAGGCCCGGGAGCCTTAGGTCCCTCCTGGGGGCGGGGCCTGAGGCACATGGGCCCAACCCGACCATGTGTCCAAGACCCCGCCCCCAGGAGGGACCTAAGGCTCCCGGGCCTATTCTGATTGGCCCAGGCGCCTTAGGCCCCACCAGTAGGCGAAGCTTTGGGGCGGATGGGCCAATCCGGCCTCATTCCGTTGTTGGCTGCCTGCCGGACAGGCAGGTTTGGCTCCCATCTGTCCGGCCAACTACACAAAGGTACGGGGAAGGGGGGTGGGGGGGTTAGCCAGGGGGGTCGCGGGTCGGCTGGGGGGGCGGTCGGAGGTTCTTGGGGGGGCGGCCGTTGGGGGGAGGGGGGTTTGCGTCGAGGGCAGGAGGGCCTGGGATCCCTGCTGCCCGTAATGTAGTGTGGGGTGGGGGTAGGGGGTCGCCGTGGCTAGGAGGGTTTGGGCTCCCTCCTGGCCCAAACAACTAGCGGGGGGGGATTCGCCAGAGCCAGGAGGGCTTGGGCTCCCTCCTGGCCCGATATTGTCGGGGAGTTGGGGAGTCGGCGGGGCAAGAGGGCTTGGGCTCCCTTTTGCCCCGATTGTGTCGGGGAGTCGGGGGGGCAACAGGGCTTGAGCTCCCTCTTGCCCCCAATCGTGTCGGGGGTGCCGCGGTTGGCTGGGGCAAGAGGGCTTGGGCTCCCTTTTGCCCCGATCATGTCGGGGAGTCGGGGGGGCAACAGGGCTTGAGCTCCCTCTTGCCCCGATCGTGTCGGGGAGTCGGCGGGGCAAGAGGGCTTGACGTCAGAGAAAGGGCTGGACCGCCGGAAGAAGCAGCGCAGGCGCAGGACTCACAGAAGGGCCGGGACCGCCAAGAGGAAGCAGCAGGACACTGGTAGGAGCTTCTACATGATGGGGGGGGATCCGGAGGCTGTGGGGGTGTGAGCGGTCCTTCAAGCTGGGGGTGCAGGTGGGAGTGCGTGCGAGCGGTCCTTCAGGGTGTGGGGTGCGTGCGAGTGGTCCTTCGGGGTGGGAGTGCGAGCGGTCCTGCGGGGGGGGGGGGGTGAATCGGACGTCAGGGGGGAACTATGTAAAAAAAAATTTGTACAACGCGCTCACGCGTATAACACGCAAGGGTATGCGCGGTTTGTAAAAACCACGTATAACGCGCGCGTTATATGCAAGAAAATATGGTAATTCTATTTGAAAAAAATCTGAAATGCTTCTGAGGTGCTGTCCTCTCAGTTGGTTACCATAGATATTTTTTTTTTTGGGGGGGGACCCATGTTCTTGATTCATGGATGTAAAGAAACAGAAGGTTTACAAATATTGATACTCCATCCATACGAGGGACTGCTGAAAGGTTCTCAGCCCAACCAACAAAGTTGGGGCAGTCTCCTTCGAGGGCTATAACTTAATCCAGTGATTTTCCACTTTTTTCATTCTGCATTATTCCAATGGGAACAAAAATATGGAAAATAACTGGACTAAGGCCCGAATCTGTAAAGTGCGCCTAACTTTAGGCATGCTTTAGACGTCCGATTTAAGTGGTTAATGAGCAATTTAAGGGTCTTAACAACCGTTAAGGGGGACTTAGACAGAGTTAGGCGTTCTCAGAATAAAGATACGAGATAGACGCGACTTTTGGGAAAAGTCGCATCCAACTTTGTAGACGTGGGAGTAACGGGGGCATGGTTAGGGTTAGTACCACATAGACGCTAGTTGGGCAGCAGACCGCGAATAAATATCGTGGAAAATATAGACGAAGGAAAAGCTGGTCTAAGTGTAGTTTTTGCTTCATTTCAATGGAGTTTCATCTTTCGTAGCTGGTGACTTCCTATAGACGCAAGTTAGGCGTGCTTTCCACTTCTGCAATAATATTTCCTATAGTGAGTTTGAATATAGGTTTTTTTTCCTTCTTTCTCCCTCCTAATAGATTTAATAAGCCACCATATCAATAGGGCACATCAATATAAACATATTGCAAGGAAAACATAGAACTTTTCCTGCTTAAAAAAGAACCCCCTTTTTTCTCAACAAACTGCTGCAATCAGCTTTCTTGAGAGCAAAGAAAGAACATGAAAAAGATATCATTATTGCACACATTACAGGTACTTCATTTCTCAGCGCTTAAAAAGAGAAAAACCAGATACAGACCTTAACATGCATTTTCCCTCATTGCAAATTGGAGCTGTGCTGCTTCAGAAAGCTGACCTCATTGTGAGATCATCAAGGTGCACCTTCAAGATAGTATGCCACAATTAAAAGATGTGCTGGGTGTTGAACTCACAACCTCTGTATGATCAGCACAGGATTTTAACACATTGAGCTACAAGAGCTTCTATTCAGGTGGAGCTCACTGCCCTGTCATATCATAGTTGACTGACCTGTCTATGTATCATCTGATTAGCTATCATATCACAATCACCACAAAGAAAGCATTTGTGGCTCACTTGTTGCACCTTGTCCATCTTCTCAAGCTCACTGGTTCAAATCCCACCTTCTCTAATTTTAACAACTTCCTAACCGCTTCCTATTAGCTATCATAAGAGGGTCTAGATCAGGGGTGCCCAATGCGTCGATCGCGATCGACCAGTAGCTAAGGAAGGCAACTCGAGTCGATCGCACTCGTGTTGCCGTCCTGATCTACGGGCCGATCAGCCTTCCTCTCCAGTGTTCTCCCTAGGGCCTTTTAGCTGGGCGGTCCGCCCAGCTGTCATCTGCCGCTGCTGAACATTAAAAAAAAAAACCAAAAAACCGGCTTGGAGATTTCAGCCCCTAGCGAACTTATGCTCCGGGCTCTAACGTGTGTGTGCAGGCTTCTCTTCTCTTCCCTCCGAAACCGGAAGTTATGTCCGGGGAGGGGGGGGGGGGAGAAGGGAAGCCTGCACGCACATGTTGAGAGCCCTGAAGCAAGCGTTCGCTACGGGCTAATGCGGGAGACAGGTTAGTGAAGCATTTGTTCTTGTTCCTGCCGGGTCCTGCCTACTTTCTGTTTCCGCGAAGGCAGGACCCGGCAGCATTTCCCCCAATAGGTTGATCACGATCTTGGGCAGAATTGACGTCGGGGAGAGGAATGCTGGTTGGCCGAAGCAGGGAGAGCTTGGGGCCTGTTATTGGTGGCGTTTGGGTCCTGGTCCCCGATGGTAATGGCAGTGGCAGTGGCTTGGGGGAGGGTAGGGAGAAAGAAAGAAAAAGGGCAGGCAGGGAGACAGAAGGAAAGAAGAGAAACAGAAAAAAATGAAAGGGCGGCAGAGAGAAAGAAAGGGCAGGGAAGAGGAAGGAAAAGTTGGGGGGAAGGAATGAGGTCTGGAGGAGAAGCATACAGGCTAAAAGAAGGGAAGAAAGATTGTATGCACAGTCAGAAGAAGAAAGTGCAACCAGAGACTCATGAAATCACCAGACAAGGTAGGGAAAATGATTTTATTTTAAATTTAGTGATCAAAATGTGTCTGAATTTATATCTGCTGTCTATATTTTACACTAAGGTCCCCTTTTACTAAACCGCAATAGAGGTTTTTAGCGCAGGGAGCCTATGAGTGTCGAGAGCAGCGCTGGGCATTCAGCGCAGTTCCCTGCGCTAAAAACTGCTATCGTGGTTTAGTAAAAAGGGAGGGGGTATATTTGTCTATTTTTGTATGGTTGTTACTGAGGTGATAGTGCTTAGAGTCATCTGCTTTGACCTCTTTGAAAAACCCTGGAATAGGAATGATGATTTACATTTTCTATGCATACAGTGTGCTTTGTGTTTTTTTTAAATTTTATTGTTGGTAGATCATTTTGACTTGGTCATTTAAAAAGTAGCTTGCAAGCCCAAAAAATGTGGGCACCCCTGGTCTAGATGGTGGACTTTGCCGTTTTTATCAGCACATTTCCCTTTCAAGGCAAACTTATTTTCTCCTTCCCATGGCTAGGACATCCTAAGCTCTCATGGGAGGAAACTTCTCCTCTGACAGAAATATGCCATTTGTGGCTCACCAGGTTAATGCGCCTTGTCGCACCTCATCCATCTTCGGAAGCTCCCCGGTTCAAATCCCACCTTCATTCATTTTAACAGCATCCTAACAGCTCTCATAAGTGGTGGACTTTGCTGTTTTTCATCAGCATTCTGCAGTTTGCAGGCACAGGTGCATCAGATACATTCATCTTCTCTCTGCTACAAGCCATTGTGGTAGGAATGGATTTCCTTCTATGCAATATCCGCACAGAGCAACACCTTAAAACTTCAGAGGGCTTGGACAGGTATTGAACGAAGGTACATGTTTTTGAGATGTATCCTAGAGACATTCCTGTTGGTATATTCAGCTTGGCTGGTTGTGGTTTCATGCTTAAGGAGTGTGTGTTGGGGTGGGGGAGGGGGTTTAGGATGAGAGAGAACAGGCTGCTTTAGACATCTGAGAATTGCTGCAGATCATTTTAAAGATCAATTTAAATATGTTTAAGCAAAGGAATGGCCAAAGAGTTTGAAGGTTTTCTGGTAGAAAAATGAATATCAAATATTTGCTAACCGCACTCAAGACTTGAACCCCTGACGTATGGAAGATAAAAGCAGTGCCTTAAGGCATATAGCTATAGAGGGAATTTCGTTTAGAATTTGGTAACAGAGCCTTTACAGACTTAGCAGATGACAAATGGCTTCTAGTAAAAGCTTTGAGAAGTGAAGGAATTGATTAAAAGTCAGTACAGGTGTGTTTGCCCAAACCACACCTAAAGCACGCCCAATCAGATTTGAAAGTTTTCTGGCGGGAAGTCCTAATGGTGTCTATGACATCAGACGCTACTTAGGCGTGTTTAGTATAAGAAGGTCCATCAGAGCAGTGTTTTCTCTTTTAGGACTCCTATTCTGTGTTATTGCTTATGCTGATTTCTGAGACTTTACTTTTCTTGATTACCTTTTAACCTTTTCATTCCTATGTCTGCCACAACTCTCTCCATTTCACAGGACCATTAGCAGCTATAGTAATTTGCAATTTTGATGTCTTTCTAACCTTTTTAATCTTTCCAAGAACTCCTTGCTAGCAGCTTAGATAACAAATCTAGGTGAGAATGATATATTGCTAGCTACTTAGGTGTCTTTATTAGATAAAAGCTGATTTCTTCTTTGGGACTCCCATTCTGTGTAATTGCTTATGGTGATTCTCCATTAACTTTTTCTCCCCTAATATCTGCCACAACTCTCTCCATTCCACAGGGTCATTAGCAGGTCTGAGAATGAGTGATGATAAAAATGGGTTCCAGGAGTGTTGGCTGAAAAAAACTCCATGCTGTTTGAAACTTTGATGCCAGCAAAATAGAACCAATGATATTAGGAAGATGGAAGCAGTGCTTTTCCTCATAGAGCTAAAGGTAAATCTTTTTAGAGTCCTTATTATAAAAAAGGAACAGTGTTGTTGTTTTTTTTTTTGGGGGGGGTTGTTTTTTGTTTCTGTTCATTTTAGCTGTTATTCTGAGACTGTGGTATGACATATTCTCCCAAGACTTGTTTGTTATTTTTGCCACAGATCATCATTTTCCCTCTTTTCTCTTAATTTAAGGTTCATTTTCCGCCTTTGCTCTTGATTTCAGGTTCCCAGAGTGGCTAATGACTCCCTTTTTGTTTCCCAGAGGCCAGAGCAGGTCTGTTCAAACTGGGTTCAGCACACCAGCTTGCACCTGGCCAAAGCTCAAATACCAAAAGAGAAAAAATAGGTGAGAATGATGTACTGCAACCTTTCTTTGCCCTTGTGATGAATTATCTACATTTTCACAATACTAACATGTTTCACACTTTTTTCGTTCAGAAGGCTGTTTTTTACAAAGGTGCGCTAAATCCACGCATGCGCTAACTACTAATGCATGCATAGGTTAATATGCGTTAACATTTATCATGCGCTTAAGTGGCACCGTTTAGGCGCTGTTAGCATGTGCTAAAGGTTAACGCAAGCATTTTATCCTATGGACGCGTTAACAGTTAGCACATGCATGGATTTAGTGCACCTTTATAAAAGAAAGCCTAAAACTCACCACTCAACTGCTAATTTGTCTCAATCCATCTTCCTTTTTCTTCAGCCTGCCTTATCCTACCAGGAGAAGATTATGGGACCTTACAAATCTACCACAATAACAACTTGAACCTAGGAGTGGCTTACTCTGCAAACCTATCATCCATCTCATCGAACTGCAGTTGCCTGATATTACACTTGCATGCTGCTTTCCTGGACTGTGCAATAAAAATCTTATACTATTTTTCACCTTGTGCTTATTTATATTGAGTAGCAGCCGGGCAGTAGTTTTCCTTAATAAGCACCACCTCAGCTACTTCATCACAATGACCTTTGTCTTATCTAGTGTTCCATGAGGCCCAGGCTGCAAAAGAGAGAAGTTGGGAGGCCCTTAGGGGATGGCAAACAGGGTAGCTGGCATGTTGCCTGCCTCACAGCCTGCAACCAGTATAATATTTGAGAAAATGAGATTAGATGAGAGCTGGACAGGATGAACCAGGTGCAACGAGGTGCCTTAACTTGGCTTCTTTCAGTCAGGGGATAGATTTCCTACCCTGAGAGTTTGAGATATTCTGAACTGCAGCCGTTTCGGCATGCTTCGGGCGCTCCGTTGCGGAGCCGAAAGCATGCTGAAGCTACTGCCCAAACGATGCCTAAACGGAACAGTATAATCCAACCAGAATTGCTATGATTTTATGGCTTATTGTGTAGCACAGCGGTTAGAATGAAGGTTGGGGTGCGAGCCTGGTCTGGGTTTGACTCTCTCATGTCCCTCAGCTGACACAATACTCATTTTAATAAAAATTACAAGCTACAGACCAATTATATCTAATTTTCATCTCAAACAGCACAACATTAGCAATACTAAAAACAATCTATTCCAAAAGTTGAGTTTGCATTTGATAAAAACAGCATTATTTGACTCCATGTCACATTTATTGAACCCTACTTGAGATTCTGGCTTTTGGGACAATGAAAGCAGTGCTTTAAGCCATTGAGCTACCAGTCTTTTGTCGCAGCTGACTATGATATGATAGCTAAGCAGATTTTACCTTAGCAGATCACTAAGCTACGATATGACAGGGGAGTCAGAGAAACTGGAGTGGAAGGTGGTGTAGCTAAGTGAGTAAAAGCGCTGTGCTAATCTTCCAGAGGTTGTGAGTTCAACTCCCGGCCCATCTTTTACTTGTGGCATTCTACCTTGCAGGTGCACTTTGATAATGTCTCATTGAGGTCAGCATTGTGCAGTTGCATACCTCCATTTGCAATGAACTAGAAGCCACATTCAGGTCTATTCTGTGTTTTATTCTGTTTTTAAGCTTGGCCAATTGAAGTTTTGGGCTTTCTCTTTGCTTTGAAGAATGAGCTAATTGTAGCAATGTTTAATGAGAAAGAGAGTGTTATTTAGAGCAAGGAATCGCTTCTAAAAACATCTCTCAAATAACGTCTGTGGGATGCCCAGAGAAAGCTGATTGGATGACCTAGGCTGCCTAAATAGCATGTATGTTGCTAAAGCCTTTCTGGAGCTTAAACCACATCTATCTAAAGCCTATACAATGCTCAAAGTCCTATGCTTTCTACTTCTTATAGGAGCTAATTATACCATTACTATACAAGTTTCTGTGTAGCACAGGAGTGAAGCTTCCACCCTTCTACGCTGATGTTTCCAGCTCAACTCCCAATCAGTACCACTCAGTTAAAAAGTAATCTTATACTTATCCTTTTTAAACATGGTATATTTGGTACTTTTTTGTTTTTATACTGTTGAAGTATGCAATTCTGAACTAATGAAGAAAAAGGATATAACAGGGCAGTGAGATCTACCTTGTTCTGTCTTCTAGCAGAATTAACTGCCATTCACTACCTATAAGGAGTAGTAAAATCAAATCAGAATTGCTATTATTGTATGGCTCATTGTCTAGCACAGCAGATTAGAGTGAAGGTTAGCGTGTAAGCATGTCACATTATTTCAATATGCACACTGATGTTCCCAGATCAACTCTCACTGAAACTAATAAATTATAAATATCCTTTTAAACATGGTATACTGTGTTTTTATTATCTTTTTAATGATGGTATACTTTGGTTTTATTATGTTAAAGCTTATAGTCCTGAAATAATGATAACAAATCAGTAAACAACACATTTTTATATATAACATCATAGGGACGTCTATCTGACATCTATATTAGGAAAAAGTGGATTTTTTAAAAACGAATATCAGACGTCTACCCGATGCCTAAGTAACGTCGATTGGCACTGTGCTGTGAGAACGTCTAAAGCATGCCTAAAACTAGACGTAGTTTATAGAATCGGGGCCTAAATGTATAGCCCTCGATAGAGACTGCCTCAACTTTGTTGGTTAGGCTGAGAACTTTTCAGCGCCCCATTAAATATATACATATGCACACACACAAGGGGGTACTGAAAAGTTCTCAGATCAACAACTTCCTAAATTCTGAGCATTATTTTGCTGAAAAAAGTGTTATTTCATTAAGTGCCAATTTGCAGAAACAAATTTCTATTTTTTTGTCTTAGTTTATTTATTAAAGTTTTGCAATCATACAAAAAAATATGAAGAACCAAGAACATAACCATGGATATACATGTTACATAAACCAATACCAGTGAATCATCATGTCGTGGAAGTGGGACAATCTAAGGAAGAAATGAGTTTCAACGTCAAATATTTTTTGAGAGTGGACCATTTTTGCGTGAAAGACAGTGGAGTACCAGTTAAACAGCTTCTCTTAACAGAGCAACATTCGTATCTATAAGTGAGGCTTAATAAGTTCCACCAATGAGTACATAAACTATTTTGACATTGTTTCAGATCATTGATTGACATATCTATGTCATTCTTTTCTTGGTTGGGCTGAGAACTTTTCAGCACCCTCTGGTATATATTGTAGTTTACAAGTTGTAAATGCATGACTTTCACAAAAAACATTTCTCCAAAAGTATTGGATGAGCTTTAATGCAAAATGCTAAGATTGTTATGGATATTTATTTTGGCTTTTTTTTTTTGATAGCTTCTCCCGTGTTTTAATTTTTTTATATCCAACTGAACAGAGGCAGTACTCACACCCATGAGACCCCCTGCATTACTCTCACCAACCCCCCCCCCCCCCTCTCCTTTAATAAAATCATAGCATGGTTTTTAGTGCCGGCCATGGCAGTAACAGCTCTAATGCTCAAAGGAATTCTATGCGCATCGGAGCTGTTACCGCCATGGCTGGCGCTAAAAACCACGCTATGGCTTTGTAAAAAAAAAAAAAAAAGGGGGGGGGGGGCAAATTATTATTAGAGGTTAATTTCCACAAATAAAAATTGTGCAAAATTAAAATGTCACATTTTCAAACTTTTTTTTAAAAATCACTTCCTAGTCTTAACACTACAACTGATATAGGCAGATCTGATCTCTAATTCCATTCTAGGCAAGGATATCACTTTAAAATAGAAAGGTTGCAGGTGGGTCTGGCATTTCCAATTTCCTCCTTATTCAGAAAGGACAGGTATCTGCCACTATTAATTTAAAAAGTCATTCCATTTTGATGACTATATATCCTCTCCATACAACCCATAATTCAATAAACAAAATGTAACAAGTGAGGGAGGTATGGCAGTATGGCAAGAGCTTAGAAGATGGCCCCTCGCTCGGCTCATCTCCTCCTTCATGATAGCTTCTATCTTCCCTTTTTTCTACCCTCTTCCTTCTTCATCTGCCAAGTTCGGCTAAATTTGTTGTAAATCTGATAAATTGTTGTAAATCTGCATGTCAATGCGGATCCTAATCTAATTGATGTGAACCGCCTAGAACTCGCTGGGTATGGCGGTATATAAGAATAAAATTATTATTATTAGCTTTTCAAGTTAACCAGAACTGAACTATACAGAGGCTCCACCGATCTCCAGATAAGTGGACCAAGGGTTCTTTCACAACAGCACTGATGCTTAATGGGAAAATTGAAATTGTACTCAGCATCCGTTGACTGAAAGTGGAGGTTCACCTGTGTCATGGTATTTCCAAAATCGACCTATCTGGGAGGGGAAGGGGTACAACGCGGACCTGGCGGACCTCGCGGATCTAAAACCGCACATCCTTAAAAATCTGAGGTCCGTGCCACTTGGTTGTGACTGACCTCTATGACATTTTAGCGCTGACGGATCCTAATACTTTTCCCTCCCTTTGCTGAGACGGATCTGTCAGCGCTAAATTGTCATCAAGGTCTGTCAGAGCCAGAAACTACAAGTGGTACAGGACCTCAGATTTTTAAGGACCTGCGGTTTTAGATCAGCGAGGTCCTTCAGGTCCGTGTTTTACCCCTTCCCCTATTTGGGATACTATCCCTGAAAGTCTCAGAAGACCAGCATATCATTTGCACATTGTGCTTGGTCTAGTGGGTCTGGCCATTAATATTTGAAAACGAAGCAGAAACAGACGGAACATAAATAAATCAAAGAAATTTCCTTTTTATACCATAGGATTTGTTCTTTCTGTGTGTGGCACTAGAGGAAGTGCTAATGCCCTTACTCGGGACAGAGCAACCCCCGACATCCGTTAGGAGCTGCTGTCCTGAAAGCAGAGCCCCCAAACAACACAAGAGCATCCCCAATATCCATCACCCTTCGTGCAACTGCTGGTAAACGTGCTACTCCTTCCCCGAAACTCTAAAGCAATGTTTTTCAACCTTTTTACACCTATGGACCGGCAGAAATAAAAGAATTATTCTGTGGACCGGCATCGGTCCGTGGACCAGCGGTTGAAGAACACTGGGCTAAGTTGTGGGCCAGACCCTGCCCATCTCTACCCAATCTCCACCCCAGACACTGGCCCCATAATAGTACTAATTGCACCTTGCACGTCCCGGGAGTGCCTCATCTGGAAGCCTTCCCTCTGATGTTGCAGTCAGAGAGAAGGCTTCAGGTTCAGGCACAAGATGCCCGTAGGAGCCTCTGCCCGTGGCTTTGTGCACTGAATCCGTTAGGAAGAGGGAGCTGGATCGAAGATAATGCCGCATTGATCGCACCGTGGACCGGCGGTTGAAGAACACTGTTTTGGGTCTGATGCACGTGCTGGCCCTGTGGACCGGCAGGAAATTTCTGTGGACCGGCACCGGTCCATGGACCGGTGGTTGAAGAACACTGTTTTGGGTCTGATGCACGTGCTGGCCCTGTGGACCGGCAGGAAATTTCTGTGGACCGGCACTGGTCCATGGACCGGTGGTTGAAGAACACTACTCTAAAGGACCAATCCTACGGTATAAAAAGGAAAATTTCTCCCGGGGCAGCATCTAACCCGAAAGCCAAACGGGATTCCTTTGCAGAGCTTCTGTAGGGTCCGGGCAAACTGGGGGCCATGGGAGTGGGGGGGGGACGGGGACGGGTTTCGCCACTCTTCCCAGCGCCAGGGATATACATAGGATACAAGATCAATCTCCAAGCAGCAGTAGGGGAGCAACCCCCCCCCCAAAAAAAAAAAAAAAAAAACAACAACACCCCAAAACAACCCAGCCACTCCACCCGCTGTTTGTCAAAAGACATCAACACCTTATAGGAAGTAAAACGGCTGCACCGTCCAGGGCTCTGGCATTAAGTGCAAGGAATAGCAGAGAGCGAGGGAACATGGTAAAAGCAGGATTCTCAGGATCCCCAGGACGAGGACGAGGACGAGCGCGAGCGAATTGCCCCCCCCCCCCCCCCAGCCGCTGCTCTTCTGGAGCGAGCGAGGTGTCCTCGTGACTCACCGGGACGGTGGGGGCCCTTTTTCTCGCGGGGGTTGACCTCCTCCTGGCCCAGCCCCGGCAGCTGGGTCTCGGTGTCCGTGCTGGTCAGCCAGGTGGATTCCGTCTCGCGGGTCCAACTCTCGTAATAGCGCGGCTCGATGGCATCGGCCCGGCTCCCTCCGCAGCCCATCCTCTCGCGCGCACAGAGCCACCGACGACGGCAGACGGAGGCGAGACTCCCGAACTGCAGCGCGTCCCCTCCGTGCCAGAGGCGAGGGGGGGGGAGGCTCCAGCCTCTTACTGCGCTTCTGCGGATCCTAGGACGAGCAGAGAGAGAAAAAAAGGAGGGCTTCTCTCCTCCCTTTAGCGCCCTGGCCGTCCCTCTTCGCCCCACCTCCTACCTGAACCCCTACCGACTCGGGAGTTCCAGCCCCAGCTCTGGCTGCTGATCAACAATCAGAGTGGGACTATAGGGAGGATTACCATATGGCTCCAGAAAAGGGAGGACGGATTGGGACATCCGGATTTTACTTCTGCTGAAAGCAATGGATATAAGGAGGACAGACAGAGACATCTGGAAGTAAAACCCGGATGTCTCAATCCGCCCTCCTTTTTCTGGAGCCGTATGGTAACCCTAAGAAACCTGTCCCTCCCTCCCTCCCCCCATCATTCCATTCGATCCTTTTTTTTCCTGGAGTTGCATGGCAGGGTGCAGGGAGATCTAAAGCTGCAAAGTGATCAGAATTAATTTTCATTGCAATTAAAGAGGGGGACAGGAGGGGTACATGGGGCAATTCACTTAGGCCTTGAACCTTCCTAACTGCTATGCCCCTGGGAAGGAGACAGGAGCCGATTTAGATGTTAAGAATCAAAATACTACGGACATATAATTGGGACAGAGCTCCATACCCAGTAAAAAACCCTCTGCCCATATACAAAGCTATTTAAGCAGGCAGGAGAGGCTAACAGCTGATATTCAGCAACATTTAACCAGCTAGTGTTGCTGATAGCCATGAGTAAAGTGGGCAGGTTAGGGGCAGTACAGGAGGTGGAGTTGAGGAGGAGCTGGCAGTTGTGCAGGTGCCAGTAATACTCAGTGCCAGCAACCACATTGCTTACCAGGTGAATTTAGGACAGATTTGAAGCTGGCCTAAATTTGGCTGGTTAATTAGGAAGGTGCCAGCACTGACTATTGTATGGGACCTGCATAAATGAAGAAAAGAACCCCGTGTTCATCTAGATCCTCCCCCTGCAAGTGTAAACCCCATTCTCCACTACAAGGCTAAACTCCCCACCCCCACCCCTCGCAATCCCCATTGCAGTCAGGATAGGCATTCCATCCCCATGGGCCTACCTGAAGTCCATGGTAGTCCAATGGAGCAATGGAGAACATAAGAATTGTCGCTGCTGGGTCAGACCAGTGGTCCATCGTGCCCAGCAGTCCGTTCACGCGGCGGCCCTTGGTCAAAGACCAGCACCCTAACTGAGACTAGCCCTACCTGCGTACGTTCTGGTTCAGCAGGAACTTGTCTAACTTTGTCTTGAAACCCTGGAGGGTGTTTTCCCCTACGACAGACTCCGGAAGAGCCTTCCAGTTTTCTACCACTCTCTGAGTGAAGAAGAACTTCCTTACATTCGTACGGAATCTATCTCCTTTCAATTTTAGAGTGTGCCCTCTCGTTCTCCCTACCTTGGAAAGGGTGAACAACCTGTCCTTATCTACTAAGTCTATTTCCTTCAGTACCTTGAATGTTTCAATCATGTCCCCTCTCAATCTCCTCGGCTCGAGGGAGAACAGGCCCATTTTCTCTAATCTTTCGCTGTACAACAAGTCCTCCAGCCCCTTAACCATCTTAGTCGCTCTTCTCTGGACCCTTTCGAGTAGTATCGTGTCCTTCTTCATGTACGGCGACCAGTGCTGGACCAGTGCTGGACGCAGGACTCCAGGTGAGGGTGCACCATGGTCCGATACAGCGGCATGATAACCTTCTCCAGTCTGTGATCCCCTACTTTATCATTCCTAGCATTCTGTTCGCCCTTTTTGCCGCCACCGGCTTCATCGACTTGTCGATCAGAACTCCCAAGTCTCTTTCCTGGGAGGTCTCTCCAAGTACTGCCCCGGACAGCCTGTATTCGTGCATGAGATTTTGTTATCAACATGCATCACTTTACTCTTATCCACGTTGAACCTCATTTGTCATGTCGATGCCCATTTCTCAAGCTTGATTATGTCATGTTGCAGATCTTCGCAATCCCTCTGTGTCTTCACTACTCTGAATAACTTCGTATCGTCCGCAAATTTAATCACCTCACTCATTGTACCAATGTCCAGATCATTTATAAAGATGTTGAAGAATACGGGTCCAAGCACTGAGCCCTGCGGCACCCCACTGGTGGCGTTCTTCCAGTCCGAGTATTGTCCATTTACCCCCACTCTCTGTTTCCTATGCTCCAGACAGTTTTTAATCCACATGAGTATTTCACCCTTAATTCCATGGCTCGCAATTTTCCAAAGTAGTCATTTATGTGGAACCTTGTCGAATGCCTTCTGAAAATCCAGATATACAATGTCGACCAGGTCGCCCTTGTTTATCTGCCTGTTTACTCCCTCGAAGAAGTGCAGCAAGTTCGTCAAACAAGATTTGCCTTTGCTGAAACAGTGCTGGCTGGTCCTCATCAGACCGTGTCCATCAAGGTGATCAATGATGCGGTCCTTTATCAGCGCCTCTACCATCTTTCCCGGTACCGAGGTCAGACTCACCAGTATGTAGTTTCCCAGATCTCCCCTCCAACCTTTTTTGAAGATCAGCGTAACATTCGCCACCTTCCAGTCTTCCGGAATCTTTCCCGATTTGATCAACAGATTGGCTATTAGTTGAAGTAGTTCAGCTATAGTCCCTTTCAGTTTCTTGATGACCTGCGGATGGATGCCATCCGGTCCCACGGATTTATCACTCTTAATCCTATCAATGTGCCTGCATACCTCTTCTAGACTGACCGTCAACCCTGTCAGTTTCCCGTCTTCATTTCCAGCATATAGCCTGATGGGTTCTGGTATGCTGTATATATCCTCTTCAGTAAATACAGACGCAAAAAATGTGTTCAGTTTGTCTGCGATTGCTTTGTCCTCCTTTTACACTCCCTTTATTCCATGGTCATCCAACGGTCCCACCGCTTCCTTCGCAGGTCATTTCCCCTTAATATATTGAAAGAATGGCTTGAAGTTTTTTGCTTCCTTGGCTATTTTTTCCTCATAGTCTCTTTTGGCCCCTTTTACCACCTTTATGGCACCTGGTTGATGTTGTTTGTGCTTATTCCAGTTTTCGTCCGTTCTTGATCTTTTCCATTCCTTAAACTAAGTTTTCTTGTCTCTGATCGCTTCTTTCACCTCTACAGTGAGCTATGCTGGTTCCTTGTTCTTTTCCCTCTTGGATCCATTGTTGATACGCGGTATATATAGATTTTGCACCTCGGTCACTGTGTCCTTAAAAAGGGACCAAGCATGCTCTAGCGTTTTTACACTGCTTATCCTCTTCTTAATCTTCTTCCCCACCATGAGTCTCATCTCTTCGTAATTCCCTTTTCAGAAGTTCAGTGCCGTAGCCATCGTTCTGGACCAATGTTTTGCCCCTGCATCCAGGTCGAAGCGGATCATGTTGTGATCACTATTTCCCAGATCCCTTCTACTTCTACACCTTGTGCCGGTCCTCACAGTCCATTTAGAATTAAGTCCAGAATTGCATTTCCTCTTGTATTTTCCTTGACAAGTTGTTCCAGGAAGCAGTCGCCTACAGCATCCAGGAACTAGGTCTCCCTAGCGCAGCCGGAGGTGCCTAGGTTCCATTCTATCCCCAGTATGGCACGCGCTAAAATGGCTAATGCACCTTTGTAAAAGAGATGATAAATGTTTTTATAAAAGTTTTTTTATAAATATCTTTAACTTATCTTTAAGTGCTCTTGCCTACTGTAAAAGTCTGAAAAATAAAGATAAAGACTGACTGCATTGGTAATAAATATCAGCGGTGAGAGGACTGATGGCAACTTAGAAAAACGCTCAGAAAAAGTGAAACTCTGAGGGGGGTGAATACCTCCCCTTGGGCAAGAGTTTACAATCCAATCATTGCATTTGCTGTTTGAAGCATCACTCTCTGACCGCTGGTAAAGCTTAATCAATTCAATAACTTTGGTTGACAAAATTTTTGTTCAAAAATATATCATACACGAACTCTCTTGCTCTTTAAACGATACTATACACTTATCTGTGCAAGCTTATAAGGATTATGGTAGTAAGGGCTCTAGGGGTCTCAACGTGGCCCCGTTTCGATAATCTTCTTCAGGAGACCCGATACTGCACACTCTAAGACCTTGTGCTAATCGTATCTTTGCAACAAGAGATGATCGTTTGCCAAATTTAGAAAGTCCAAACGTTTGGACTTTCTAAATTTGGCAAACGATCATCTCTTGTTGCAAAGATACGATTAGCACAAGGTCTTAGAGTGTGCAGTATCGGGTCTCCTGAAGAAGATTATCGAAACGGGGCCACGTTGAGACCCCTAGAGCCCTTACTACCATAATCCTTATAAGCTTGCACAGATAAGTGTATAGTATCGTTTAAAGAGCAAGAGAGTTCGTGTATGATATATTTTTGAACAAAAATTTTGTCAACCAAAGTTATTGAATTGATTAAGCTTTACCAGCGGTCAGAGAGTGATGCTTCAAACAGCAAATGCAATGATTGGATTGTAAACTCTTGCCCAAGGGGAGGTATTCACCCCCCTCAGAGTTTCACTTTTTCTGAGCGTTTTTCTAAGTTGCCATCAGTCCTCTCACCGCTGATATTTATTACCAATGCAGTCAGTCTTTATCTTTATTTTTCATCATAATCATTTTTACTGACTTGGACCTTTATACATTAGTCCCTGTATTTTTCTTTACTGTAAAAGTCTGGCCTTATTTCTCCAATTACTGGAATTGCCTTCTGAGCATCACTTAGGGCCTCTTCTATTAAACTGCACTAGCAGTTTCTAGTGCGGGGAGCCGCACTGCTCCCGTCACTCATAGAATTCCTATAAGCGTCGGGAGCAGCGTGGGCCATTCAGCATGGCTCTCTGCGTTAAAAATTGCTAGCGCAGTTTAATAGAAGAGGGCCTCCGCTAAAACCTAAAGGGGGAAGATTTTATGGGGACACCAGGAAATACTTCTTCACCGAAAGGGTGATTGATCGATGGAATGGCCTTCCACGCCAAGTGGTCAAGGCCAGCAGCGTGCTCGACTTCAAGAGACATTGGGATAGACAAGTGGGGTCGCTACAGAGTCATGCTTAAAGATGGACTCATGGGAGAGGGGACTAGAGTAGACAAATTAGCTGAGGGAGGGTTCTTGAGTGGACAGACTTGTTGGGCCACAGGCCCTTTTCTGCCGTCATACTCTATGTTTCTATGTTTCAAACTTCATACTGTTTTCTCTGAACTGCTTCAAGGTCTTTTTATGTCCTTAGTGAAATACAACTTTCAAAACTGAACACAATATTCCAAGTGAGAGCTTGGCAATTAATTGAACAAGGGGACATTGAAAAGATCTCAGCCTGACCAGCTTTCTAAATTCTTAGCATTATTTTGCCACTGTAGCTGAAGAGTGTTATTTTATTTTGCAAAGTGCCAGTTTACAGTATTGTAATGCTATGTTTTGACATTGTTTCAGATCATTGATTGAACCATATCAATAAAAAGTGTGGAATTTTCAATTGTGGAACTCTGAGCCATCGTGAAGTTCCTATTCCTGCAGAAGAAAATGCCAAAGGAAACCCATGAATGTATGATGGAAACATTGAGTGACAAATATCCATCATACTTCGCAGTGATGAAGTGGTGTACAAACTTTCAGCATGGAGATTTCGAGACCGAAGATGCAGCAAGGTCTGGGAGACCTCAAATGGTGTCAACTCCTGAAATTGTTGACCTGATTTTGGCAGATCAGAGATTATCGGCCACAACAATTGCTGAGACACTACAGATATCCAAGGTACATGTTGGGTGTATAATCCACAAGCAGTTGGGTATGCAGAAGCTGATAGCCAAGTAGGACCCCAAGGCTCACCCCTCTCCCCAATCCTCTTTAACATTTACATGTCCTCCCTGAAACTACTCCAACTATCCCCCCTTGAAACTCTTTACACTTACGCTGATGACATCCTCGTCCTCCTTGAGACCGACTCGAACCTCACTAACCTCTCCACGAACATATCCTCATGCATAAAGAACCTCCAATCCTGGGCATTCACAATGCATATGAAACTAAACGAGTCCAAAACAAAACTCCTTTGGCTCGGCCCAAAATTAGACCATCTACCTTCCTCCATCCCATTGTCCTCCGGCCCCCCATTACAGCTCGAGTTCTCAAGCAAAGTTCTGGGTGTCACCTTAGACTCTTCTCTATCCTTCAACGAACATCTCCAATCCCTGGTGAAGAAATGCTTCTTCAGCCTTCACATGCTAAGGAAAGTCAGACCCTATTTTCACCAAAAACACTTTGCAGTCCTAGTACAATCCATCATCCTCTCCAGATTGGATTATTGCAATTCTATCTACCTCAGCCTAACCAAGAAAAGCCTCCACAGACTTCAGCGGATTCAGAACGCCGCAGCTAAGCTTGTTTTCGCGAAAAGCAAATTTGATCACGTCTCACCACTCCTGTCTAAGCTCCATTGGCTCCGAGTAATCCCCAGGATCCACTTCAAATGTGCGTGTCTGGCCTACAAGATCCTACATGGCATCCTTCCTGCCGTTATCCCTCTATCCTGGAACTCCCCAACCCCTACTTCCTCCAGATCCTCCCAAATTTTTAAACTATCCTTCCCTTCCATAAAAGGTATTTCCCATGCAGGCAAACTTGGGTCATCCCTCCCCTTTAGAATCACTGAGATCTGGAATAACCTCACCTCCCCACTCCGAACCTCAAGCTCCCTCCAACTCTTCCGCAAACATCTAAAAACCTGGCTATTCTCAAAACTGTAACACTTCCCCCCTCTTAGGCCTCTCACCTTCCCCCTTTACACCTAACTCTTTAATCTCTCCACTGTAGTTCCTCTCTCATCCTTCTTCCTGTAAACCGTGCCGAGCTCCGCATTCGTGGAGATGGTGCGGTATATAAACCCAAGGTTTAGTTTAGTTTAGGTGCCCAAATGTTTGAATGCTGATGAGAAACAACATTGAGTGGACACTTCCAAGTTGATTTTTCAGCATTTTCAGTGAGCTAGTGCCAACTTTTTGGAACGACTAGTTACTGTTGATGAAACATAGTTGCACCACTATGATCCTGAGACAAAACAACAGTCCATGCAATGGCAGCACTCAGGTTCTCCAAGGCCAAGGAGATTCAAGACCCAAAAGTCAGCAGGAAAGGTCATAGCCATGGTGTTTTG